>NW_027040823.1:0-440000 GCF_037179485.1 Ochlerotatus camptorhynchus | reverse complement strand
TCTCCGAGGGGAGGAATGTCAGAAGTATACAAGCTGTAGAGCAAGAGGCCCAACAAACTGCCTTGCGGAATGCCTGCCGGGATGGAAAATGTGTCGGAGAGACAACCATTCAACGATACCTTGAACGACCTTTGCTGAAGGTAGTTACGGGTAATTTTGACCAAATGCAACGGAATATTGTAGTTACAAAGCTTGTATATAAGTCCGTCATGCCAGACCTTGTCAAACGCCTTTTCGACGTCTAGCAAGGCCATGGCTGTGGACTTGGATACAGCCTTGTTACTTCGAATGTTGTTCATCACCCGTACTAACTGATCAGTGGTGGAGTGCCCCTTCCTGAACCCAAACTGTTCCGGCAGGAGAATATTGTTGAGCAATCTATTGAGAATTAGTTTCTCGAACAATTTGCTCAGCGCTGAGAGGAGGCTGATTGGTCTGTAGCTTGAAGGCAATGTTGGATCCTTTCCGGGTTTGCGGATTGGTATTATTTTTGCTATCTTCCAGATGCTTGGAAAGTAGTGCAGCTCCATGCATCTGTTGAAGATGGCAGTTAAAACTGCATAGACTTTCATGCTAAGCCTTTTTATGATTAGGTTAAATACGCCGTCAAAACCGGGGGCCTTCATATTCTTTGAATATTTCAGCGCTGAGCAAATCTGTTCTACCGTAATTCTATCCTCCGGAGGCACGGCACAAGGGGAGTAATCTACATTTTGGACGCATTGCGTCACCTGGTTTTCGAGCGGACTTTGGATAGTTGAGCCAAGCAAATGCGATGCAGCAATATGATTGCCAATCGCATTTGCTTTCTCTTGTGGGGTTATGAGCCGATTGTCATCATTTTCGACTCTAAGAGGTGGAACGGGTTTGGGATGAGTTTTCAGCACCTTGGCTACCTTCCAGAATGGACGGGAGCGGTCATCCAGATTCTGGACAACACGCCCGAAACTTTCATTTCGGAGTGAGTCCATTCTGGAAGCAATCTGCCTGTTCAGATCGGCCATTTCACGTTTCCTCGCTAGACCTCCAGTCCTCTGAAACTGGCGTCTACGCACATTTCTCAAACGAATCAGTAACTGGGTGTGGTAATCAATGTCAACAAACTTACCCCTCACAGGAACTTGTCGAACACACGTTTCGTCAGCCACGGATATGGCCTGGTGGAGTCCTTCCAGTGCCCGGTCGATGTCCTCTACGGTGTCAAGCGGCGGATTTTCATCGATGTTTCTGTCGACCACATGCCCAAACTGCACCCAGTTGACATGATGGTAGTCTTTGCGCAGGCTTTGAGCAGGTGCCACGTGGGTGCCGACTTCAGCCACCACCGGTTGATGGTCGGAACTGAGATCGTTGATCGCCATCGGTTTGGATAGTCCAATGTTCGATAGCAAAAGTCCAACGTGGAAGGGTTTCCCGCGGGAGAGATGAATGTCGGTTCATCAGGGAATTTCACTGTATACAGCCCATGCTGCGAGTGATCGAAGAGCAGACGTCCGTTCTGATTTCGCTGATAGTTCCGCCATGCTTCGTGGCGGGCATTTAAATCGCCCCCAATGACGAATCGTGAGCTCGTGCGAGTGATGGTGGTCAGATCATGCTTGAATTGGATGCCCAATCCATTACTGGCAGCACACTGACGAGGGCAGTATACGGCGACGAACCGGGCGTTTCCGGTTGGTGATTCCACCTCCACACTAAGGGCCTCGATGATAGAAGTGCGAATATGCGGCAGCGTGCAGAACTTGATTCCTTTCTTGATGATGATCGCAACACCACCGGGGGAGTCGATACGATCAAGCCGGATAATGTGGTGATCAGGCAGCCAAAAACTGTCACCGGATTTAAGATGGGTCTCTGTTAGGAGGCCCACGTCGATACTTTGCTTGCGGAGGAAGTCAGCAAGCTCGAGTCTTTTTGCTCTTACAGAGCATGCGTTCCATGTGACGACAGTTATCGGTTTAGACACCATACTGAATAATAAACTTACCGAGCACTTGGATCTGTTCGGGCTTGCTGCGGCACTGACGAAGAGCACCGGTCATGTCGACGAAAATCTTCATCAGCTCATCCGCAGATAAGAGATCGGGATTGGCGTTTTGTGCTGGTGGTTGTCTCCAGAATCCAGGGGGGGATGGGGAGCTTTGTCCAGCAGAAGCACCAGACGTTTCTTGACGGGGGCCGGATTGCACCCGCGGATTTACTTGACCGTGTTGCGTAGCAGGAAGCGGCGGGAAATCCTCCAGTCTGAATGCCGGCGTATTGTCCTTCTTTCGTCCTGGTTGATTTCTTGTGGACGCCTGCTTTCGGATCCGCTTGAAATCCTCGCGTTTGGGGCACTGTTTATCGGACCCTTGATGAGCTCCACCACAGTTGGCGCATTTGCACGTGTCCGACTCGTCGACAACGCACTCGGAGGAGACATGATTTTGGGCGCATTTCCCTAATAAAAAATAACCATAAACGAACGATAACCCAAATCATTGAACTATTCCACAAATGGTTTGGATGATACCCAGAACACGTCGTTAAGCAAATTAACCATACAATTTTTATTAGGGTTGCCACAGCGCGGCTTGATGTAGCAGTTTTGGGTGCCGTGCCCGAAATTCAGGCAACGCTGACACTGGGTGACGTCGTGACGGCCGCCACGGTATGGCTCCCATTGAACAATGATGGAGTTGATGGAGCGGATGGTCTCAACGCATTGAGCCTCACCGTTCCCTTCTGGAAATGCACCAGGAAAAGGCAATCCGGATATTTCTTGACGTTCTCGTCCCTTCTTGTCATCCGGAAGACGGCCAGCTTGTAGCGGTTCTTGATTTCCGCTTCAATCAACTTCGGGTCAAAATTCGGTAGACCCCTGATGACGACCTTGAATGGTTTCTCACCGGGAATGTCGTCAGGTGGGCGATGACCAAGTCATACTCCGCTTTCGTACGGAGCACCACCTTGGTGCCGACTCTGCCCAACTTGAATTCGGCTTTGACGCCCAGCGACGCCAGATCCGCGATGAGCTCGTTAAGATGGACATTTTTCACTACCAGCGGACGTAGCTTCACTCTTGCCGCGCACCTTTCAGCAGCATTTTCCATTTCGGCAGCGTCGCCGAAATCTTTGTTTGTCGCAGAGGCATCCTCGAGACCAATTGTGCCATCGGACTGGGCCCGATTCTTCTTCCTCTTCTTGCTGCGTTTTTCCGTCACAGCTGGTTGGATATTCCCATCCATGGGGAGAACAGCAAACCTGTTGGATGTAGGTACACCCGAACTTCCTTCACCGGGGTTCTTGTCCTTCACCGGGCTGCGCGAGTGATGTTTGTCCATATCGGGGCACGCACACACACAAAAAACACCGCGAAAAAGAGAGAACACTATCACCACGAACTTTTCGAACAACTCGTCAGAGCGAGCAAAAGCCGAACTATACTGCTTGACGATCAAGCAGAGAATGAAAGAACATACTCCTGGCGAAGGGAGGTTTAGAATTGCAAGATTTATTCTATTCTATTGATGGAGCAGATGTCGTAGAAGATAAGGAGCAAATAATCAAACTCGATCAACACTTTTCACCGAAGCAGCATGATTCTTTCGAACGGAATGAATTCTGTAAATCATCACCAGCAACTGTTCAGGATGGAACAAGCGAAACGTTGCCAAAATTTGTTATGCGATGTTCGGAACAGGCGAAACGATGCAATTTTGGGAAAACGAGTGCAGAGAGTCGAGATTTAAGAATTATAGATAAGGTAATCTATTACGCGCCAACGGAGCTTAGAGAGAAGTCATTGCAAGAAGAGAAACTAACATTGGGCCAACTCAAACGGATGGTGAACTCATTCGAATCAATTAAACTACAAGCAAGAGCGATTGCGGGAACAGGATCAGGAAACGCGTCGTTTGCCACAGCATCGGAAAACGTTGAACGAATAAACAAACTGAATACATCAGCAAGGCAAAACCGTAACACCTGCTACCGTTGTGGATTACAAAATCATCATGCAACCGATCGTGAATGTCCGGCCCGAGGAAAAAAAAGCAAAAAGTGTCATAAAATAGGCCATTATGCAAAAGTATGTCGATCAGGACAAATTTTCAAATGCTGGTTCTTTCGGAATGGCGTGCTTACACAATTTCACAGCGGTTGAAATGTTGCAGGTTCATCCCACTGCGACCTAGCAAGAAGTACAGTCGACTTGTTTCGCGCTCCGGTATTTCGGAAGTTTTCTCGGTATTCGGTTGGTTTAAATTATCAGTTTTTTCTCGCTTAGTGATTACTGGCATAGTACCCGGCTAAACAATTATCTGAAAGTGAGTTTTTTTCTGAGAAGAAAGTGTGTTTTCGGCATCATCGGAAGGAAAATTGTTTTTGCGATTGCCAATTCGCCAACCATTTTGCCATCGGTGCGTGATCACGCATACCGGCACACAGATCATCGTCATCGAGTGTCAGCATCTGCCTCCGCATTTATACCGGTCATCCATCATCGTGTGTCCAGCTGAGTGCCGAGCCTAATACAAGCACACCACTACAAAGATCGCCCGCACACGCGCATCGAAGGTCACCCACGCTGCGCGTCGCTCCGCTGCTGCTGTGTAATCACTCGGTGGTAGTAGTATAGCAGATAAGTTTTTTTTTCCTGTTTCTTTCTCTCGCCCATCAGTTAAATTTAATTTTGTGTTTCTGTGTTTGTAGTTTTTTTTTTCTGTTTATTGTGTCTGTGTGGTTTTAAGCATCGTTTCAGTGGTAGAGCGTTTACCGCTCCCACTAGTACGGCAAAATGGACGTCTCGTCAGAAGACGATATGGACATTTTGTCGGAAGATGAAACCAGTTTGCCACTCGATGGCAAGAAAAGACGAAAACGTCCTGTCATTCATGGTTCGTCTCAGAAAAGCCCCCGATCGCGAGCCTATCCAGATGACTCGACTGGGCCATGGGTTGTCTACTTTCAGCCCAAAAACAAACCTTTGAACTTGATGCAAATTTCCACTGATCTGACGAAGCGATACTCGGCCGTGACCGAAATCACGAAGGTTAGGCATAATAAACTTCGTGTTGTCGTTTCTAACCTGAAGCAGGCTAACGAGATTGCTGCCTCCCAGCTCTTTACGATTGAGTACAGGGTTTACATACCAGCTCGTGATGTGGAGATCGAAGGTGTGGTCACCGAAGCGAGTCTGACCCCCGAGATCTTGGAGAAGCAGGCGGTTGGCCGTTTCAAGAACCCCTTGCTCCCCCCGGTGAAGATACTGGATGTCCAAAAACTGGGCTCAGTATCTGTCAGCGAGGGTAAAAAGAGTTTTACCCCCACAGACTCGTTTCGCGTGACCTTTTCTGGTTCAGCCCTTCCTCAGTACATCGAGTTGGGAAAACTTCGGCTACCTGTGCGCTTGTTTGTTCCTCGGGTCATGATCTGCCAAAACTGCAAACAGTTGGGACATACGGCCTCTCACTGTGGCAGCAAGGCACGCTGTTCCAAATGCGGGGAGAAGCACGAGGATGGCGCCTGCACAGTCACGGCACCAAAATGCGTGTACTGCAAAGGATCTCCTCCTCATGGTCTCTCGTCGTGTCCGGTGTATAAACAACGCGGGGAAAAACTAGAGCGCTCTCTTAAAGAACGTTCCAGGCGGTCTTTTGCAGAAATGCTTAAGACAGCCAAGCCATCGACCAACGAAACAAATCCCTTCGCTCTTTTGTCAGATGACGAGTCTGGCTCTGACTTGGCTGAGGAGGGAGTTTCTTTCAGTTTTCCGGAAGGTTCTGCCCGGAAACGAAAACGCATCCGTTCGCGGAAAGTTGCAGATCAAGAACCCCAAATCAGCTTGCCCAAATCAAGGAGTGGTGGGGGAAAAAAGGAGACTTCTACTCCTCCTGGATTCCGCAGAACTGATTATACCCAGGATTTTCCACCTCTCCCGGGGACATCCAAAACCCCCGATGCCCCAATTTTCAGAACACAAGCCCCTTCTTCATCTGGGTTGTTCTCATTTGATAACATTGTGGACAGTATCCTCAATTACCTCGATATTTCTGATCCTCTGAAAAGCATTGTTCTGGCAATGCTTCCTACTGTGAAAACCCTCTTGAAGCAGTTGACATTGAAGTGGCCCCTCCTTGCAGCAATCATCTCCTTCGATGGATAATTTTCCAAACGAGGTCGGGGATTTGATCACTGTTCTACAGTGGAATTGTCGAAGTCTTATTCCTAAGATAGAATCGTTTAAGTTTTTGGTTCACAATAATGATTGTGATGCATTTGCTCTGTGTGAAACTTGGCTCTCTTCAGATATCGATCTTCCTTTTCATGATTTTAACATTATTCGACTGGATCGTGAGGATTCGCGTGGAGGAGGAGTACTTTTGGGGATCAAAAAGTGCCATTCCTTCTATAGAGTGAATCTTCCACAATTTCCAGGTATTGAAGTTGTCGCATGTCAGGCTTTTGTTAAAGGCAAGAGCCTTTGTATTGCTTCTGTGTATATTCCTCCCCGAGTTTCGATTAGTCAAAAACAACTTTCAGATATCTGTTCAGTTCTTCCTACTCCACGGTTGATTATGGGAGATTTTAATTCCCACGGTACAGGCTGGGGGGAACTGTATGATGACAACCGTTCTACTTTGATATATGACCTCTGTGATAACTTCAATATGACAATTCTTAACAATGGAGAAGTAACACGTCTGGCTGGTCCATCCTCAAATGGAAGTAGATTAGACCTCACACTTTGCTCTAATTCATTATCGTTGGATTGCACGTGGAATGTGATCCAGGATCCCCACGGTAGTGATCACTTGCCGATCAAAATTTCGATTGCCAGTGGGTTCAATCCGTCGGAATCCGTTAACGTCGCGTACGACCTCACCCGTAATATCGATTGGACAACGTTCAAGACCGCGATAGATGAAGCCGTGTCGTCGGTAGAAGAGCTTCCACCGTTGGAGGAATATAACTTCCTCTCCAATCTGATCTTGGACAGCGCGCTTCGAGCTCAAACTCGGCCGGTTCCAGGAACGTCTTTTCGTAGGAAACCTCCTACCCCTTGGTGGGACCAGCAATGCACTGAGGTTTATCATAAAAAGTCCGACGCCTTTAAACTTTTCCGGAAACGCGGAACACCCGAGTATTTCGAAGCGTACTCGACTCTTGAACACGAACTCAAGAGCCTCATCAAAGCCAAGAAACGCGGATACTGGCGACAATTCGTGGACGGTTTATCGCGCGAAACGTCGATGAATACGCTTTGGAACACGGCGCGAAGGATGCGTAACCGGTCTTCAAACAACGAGAGCGAGGAGTACTCGGATCGGTGGATTCTCAAGTTCGCGCGAAAAGTATGTCCTGATTCCGTGCCGGCACAGATGATTCCTCGCGAAACGACGAATTCGGTAGACGAGATCAGCCAGCCTTTTTCAATGCTGGAGCTCTCACTCGCGCTCCTTTCGTGTCGCAATTCGGCTCCGGGGGCTGATAGGATCAAGTTCGACTTGTTGAAGAACCTCCCAGACGTCGCTAAGAGGCGCATGTTGAACTTGTTTTGTCAGTTCCTGGAGTTCAATATTGTTCCAGATGATTGGAGGCGAGTGAGAGTTATAGCCATTAAAAAGCCTGGAAAACCCGCGTCAGATCATAACTCGTATCGTCCCATCGCGATGTTATCGTGCATTCGAAAATTGTTGGAGAAAATGATCCTTTTTCGCCTCGACAAATGGGTTGAGACGAACCACCTACTCTCAGATACTCAATTTGGTTTCCGTAGGGGTAAGGGAACGAACGACTGTCTCGCGTTGCTTTCCACAGAAATCCAGTTGGCTTTTGCTAAAAAAGAGCAAATGGCTTCTGTGTTCTTGGATATTAAGGGGGCTTTTGATTCAGTATCGGTTGAAGTCCTTTCAGACAAACTCCACGCTTGTGGCCTTTCCCCATTAATTAATAACTTTTTGTACAATTTGCTGTCAGAGAAACATATGAGCTTTTCTCATGGAAACTCTACAGCTTCTCGATTTAGTTACATGGGTCTCCCCCAGGGCTCATGTTTAAGCCCCCTTTTGTATAATTTCTACGTCAGAGAAATTGACAATTGTCTAAGTGACAACTGCACGTTGAGACAACTTGCAGATGACGGAGTAGTGTCAATGACAGGGCTCAGAGAGGTCGACCTGCAAGGACCCTTACAGGATACCTTAGATAATTTGTCTACTTGGGCTATCGAGCTAGGTATCGAATTCTCCTCGGAGAAAACTGAGTTGGTCGTTTTTTCTAGGAAGCATAGCCCAGCACAACCGAAGCTTCAACTTTTGGGTAAGCCGATCACTCAGTCCATGTCTTTCAAATATCTTGGGGTCTGGTTCGATTCCAAATGCACCTGGAGATCCCACATTGAGTATCTGAGACGAAAATGCCAACAAAGGATCAATTTTCTCCGAACAATTACCGGAACGTGGTGGGGAGCTCATCCGCAAGATCTTCTAACGTTGTACCGGACAACGATTTTATCGGTTTTGGAGTACGGTAGTTTTTGCTTCCAGTCGGCGGCTAAAACTCACATCATCAAACTGGAACGTATCCAGTATCGTTGTCTTCGTATCGCGTTAGGATGCATGCACTCGACTCATACGATGAGTCTCGAAGTGTTGGCGGGCATGTTGCCACTATCGGATCGGTTTTCGGAATTGTCCCTCAGGCTCCTCACCCGTTGTGAAGTTATGAACCCACTGGTTATCGAAAACTTTGAGAAGCTTCTTGAGCTAAACCCTCAAACTCGTTTTATGTCATTGTACTACGTGTACATAACTCAGGATGTCAGCCCTTCACAGCATAATCCCCATCGTGTATGCTTCTCCGACTTCGGCAATTCAGTTAGTTTTGATTTATCTATGACGCGGGAGATTCGTGGAATCCCAGAACATCATCGTTCCATGATTGTTCCGTCAATTTACGCTGCAAAGTTTGGCCAAGTTGATTCCGCAAGATCGTTCTTCACAGATGGATCACTAATAGAGTCGTCCGCTGGTTTTGGTATTTTTAACGAATTTCATAGCGCCTCTCGAATGCTTCAAGCTCCTTGTTCCGTATATGTTGCTGAACTGGCGGCAATACACTATACGCTAGAAACGATCGCCTCACTTGCACCAGATCATTATTTTATTTTTACGGATAGTCTCAGTTCTGTCGAGGCTATTCGCTCTATGAGGCCGGTAAAGCACTCCTCGTATTTTCTCATGAAAATACGAGAGCTTTTAAGTGCTTTATCTTTAAGATCTTTTGTCATCACCTTTGCATGGGTCCCATCTCATTGCTCGATTCCGGGCAATGAGATGGCTGACTCACTTGCTAAGGTGGGCGCTATGGAAGGCGATATTTACGATCGACAAATCGCCTACGATGAATTTTTCTTCATTTATCGTCAACAGTCACTCGTCAGCTGGCAGAATAAGTGGAGTGAAGGGAGTTTGGGACGATGGCTATATTCGATCATCCCTAAGGTGTCGAAGAGTTCTTGGTTCAAGGGGTTGGATGTGGGTCGAGACTTCATTCGTATGATGTCTCGCCTCATGTCCAATCACTATTCGTTAAACGCTCACTTGTTCCGTGTTGGGCTGAGGGACAGCAATCTCTGTGAATGTGGACAAGGTTACCAGGACGCAGATCACATCCTTTGGTCTTGTGCTGAGCATCGTGGAGTCAGATCTGAGCTGTGCGATTCCCTTCGGGCTCGAGGTAGACAACCTAATGTTCCAGTTCGGGATATTTTGGCTAGACGTGACCTGGAGTTTATGAAACTCTTATATGTTTACTTTAAGAATACTAACCTTAGATTGTAAGTTTGATTAACCTTGTGTTTAGTTTGTGTATTGTGCGTGTAGTTTTTTTTTAATGTTTGTTTTCAAGATGAATAGAAATAAGTTCATGTTTTAGGATTAATTAAATATTTGTATAATAAATCATATTTCAAACCTCCTTCTCCCTTTCCCCACCCAAAAAATTGTAAATCTCCACTAACCTCGAGACGACCGCGAGTAATCGGTTCAATTCCTTTAACTCTAGATTTAAGACAATAATCATGTATAATGAAAATGATAACTCGGCTCTGTAAAGTTTATTCGATTGAGCCTGTACAAATAAATTAATATAAAAAAAAAAAAAAAAGAAATGTTGCAGGTGATCACTGTTGTAGTCAGCCTAACGGAACGACAGCAGTGGAACGTCCGAAAGATGGTGAAGCTACTTAGAGAGCCTCCGATGTCCACGTCTTTCAGGGTCCTACCAAATTTGTGGTGACCATCAATTCAATTGGTAGCAAGTTTATGCATTTCGTGTTAGTTCTCCATCCACTGAACAAATACAACAGCAAATAGCGCCAAAAGGCAACAGCGATTAAAACCTATTCGTTCCGTACCCTCCAACTCCAACAACCCTTTCGATGGACACCAGGAAGAAACACCATTTGAAAAACAATCGACCCTTTTCAGGGCCACCAATTGAAAAATGGAAAGAGTTAAGATCAGTGTTGGAAAAGTTCGCGATATTCCACAAAGTTCATCAAGGACAAAGTTCACGAGTCATAGTGAGGTTTCGCGAACTTTTCCATCACTGGTTAAGATAATAGATTATCGATCAATTAATTGGAATCTAAAGGCTCAACATATTTGTTCCATCCACTAGCGGTCCTACGTCAAGCTTCCGTTCGTGCCCCTAGGTACAGACCCTTCTTCTACTTTTTTGCCGAAGTTTATTTTTTTTTTTTTTTCCTTTGGTTTGTTTTTTCCGTCGATCTTGTTTTCCGTGCTGAGCACCAATGCTACCGACGTGCCAGGAAGGCAGCTCCCACACCTGGACCCGACCTATCGACCCATCAACTCATGAACCGGGGACCAACGGCTTTACTTCCCATCCGAAGGAAGGCGTGATCAGTGATGTTATGCCTCAAAACATCCCGGCGGCGCCGACTGGGATTGAACCCAGGCCTTCTGGGGTGAGAGGTAATCACGCTTACCACTACACCACCGGCGCCGTTTGCCGAAGTTTAGATGTGATAATTTTATAAAATGTGTATTAAAATACATTTCAAGAACCTCCCCGACGGGGAATTGAACCCCGGTCTCCCGCGTGACAGGCGGGGATACTGACCACTATACTATCGAGGACTTGTTTAATTTAAGGCTGAAAAGCAACCATAAAAGGCCTAATTAACCGAATCAAAGCAATATTTCTAAATGAATTTATATTAGTTCTTCAAGGTTCTTCATTTCTTTTTTAAACCAGAATATATCTATATTATAACTTTGCACTAGATAATTTGTAAATGATGAACTATTTGTTCTGGATTGATGCAGGAATTCAATAAGTTAGAGTTCTTATAGATAGCTGTATTTCAGCCTTTTGAGTCGGACGAGCTCACGAGTTCAAACGGATTCAAACGGTAGATGTATAGACCTGGGAGTTGGACCAACTTGGTAGGCTAAGGATTTGGATTGAATAATCACAATTAGGTATGATTAACGAAAAACACCAGTTTGTTAATCAACAGTTTCCGTGGTGTAGTGGTTATCACATCCGCCTAACACGCGTAAGGCCCCCGGTTCGATCCCGGGCGGAAACATGCTTTTTGGACCCGTTCACTGATTCAATCAATTAATAAATTTCTCTGCACTTGTTTCACCTCCTCCTGCTTTTTAATGTTTCGTAACTTTCATGCCACTTTCGTGGAGCTGTAATGTTTTGTTTACACATTACAAATTAATATTAAGTGTTTTTTTTTTTTTCATTTTTCCGAAGTTGTTAAATGGTTTACAATTTGTAATTTGTTTGTAATTAATTATGCTAAAACTTTGGAATGAAAAAAATAAGCTTTCTGATTTAACTTGACGTGCATAAATCTAAAGGAAATTTGAGACACTCTTCCATCGGTTTCCGTAGTGTAGTGGTTATCACGTCCGCTTCACACGCGGAAGGTCCCCGGTTCGAACCCGGGCGGAAACACACATTGTTTTTTTAAGGAAATTTTCTTTCGTTTGCCATCCACATTTTGCCGATTATTTTAATGGAAAATATTAAATTAAAAAAACACAAGACAATTCATTCCTCTGCGGGTTACACTAAAAATTAGACTTTATTTACCGATCAAAGTTACAATTATTAGCAGTAGAATCGTGTGTTTATGACTAATTCGCGATTGTTCATTTTTTTAATTTTTGTTAATGTCGTCTACATTCTAAGTGTATTGATACACGGGCAAAACTTACTTATCTAAATAGGTTTCTGATCCTTATGTTTAGCAACAAATAAATGGTTCAAATTTGTATTTTCGATTTGTTTTGTCATATATTATTACCATATTGTCAAAAATATTGCGTCTCAGATTGGAGATTTTCTTAACCGCTATTAAATTACCCACTGGTAGGACTAAATGGCATTTTTTGAAGTTACTGTTTGTTATTGTTTGTTATGTTTTTTTTATACACATGTATTATAGTGGATCATTCAAGGTGCACAAAACATTTTCAAGCAGCGAGTGAGATTTCCTCTACATAATACGATTGCTGTTTATTACATTTATTTATTTATTTAAACAAAAGCACACATACATGGAAGTTGATTTAGTCTATCGTTTTACTTATTTGGCACGTTGTTTTTGTTTTCTTCTGAACGTCATTCAGTGCAACATGGAACACTGGTACTGAAATAACTGTTTTGCGAAATATGCTTTTAAGAGAAGTAGAATAACATTACCAACTATTTTACGACTTCGCCGCGCAGATTCCTTCCAATCTCTTCATTCTATGTTTTGGGCAGTAAAATTCCTAACGACCTACAGCTTTATACTTTAGCCACAACATTACCCTAGGACGAAAGAACGGTAGACAGACAGTAATTACGAACACTTAAATCTTTCTTCACGTATAAACCACTGAACACAAACACTTTAGTTATTTAAAGACACTTTTCCGTTTCACTTTATTTTGTTTTTTTCTTTTGAAATTCGTCGTCGTCTCTTCTACGTCGTACACTGTCGGTAACGATCGGCATCGCTCTGGATCTTGTTCAGATAGGTGTTGATCTGCTCGGTCAGACCTTGGATGTGCGTCTCCAGCGATCCTAGCTCGTTCTGGTTCGATTCGTACGTTTTGTACAGCTCTGCGGGTGGATGCAAGTAAGGTGGTTAGACTACAGGAATGTTGCTAGATTTAGGATCATATATACCTTGAAGCTTCTTGAGTTGATTGGTCGTTTCAACCGTGATCTTGGAGGCACGGTTCAGCAGATTCTGTGCCCGTTCTCGAGCGCTCTCCGAAGCGTTCGATCTCGCCGTCAGTGTTGCGTTGGCAGTTTTGTAGTTGTCCTTCAGCTGAAATGGTCGAAGAAGGCAGGTTAGTTAGTAACGATCGGATCGAGTTTTCGCTTTTCTCAGGAAGCTAACCTGTGTAGCCAGATCATGCGCCGTATTGGCCGACTCCTTGACGGTCTCTGCTTGCTTGATGATTTCCTCGGCGTCCTGATCGTTCTGTACGTTACTGACGTGCAGCTTGTTCAGTCGCGTCTTCAGCTCTTCCACCTTGGAAGCAGTGACGTTGGCCCGCTTGTGGGCGTCATCCGTTTCTTTGTCGATCTGAAAAAGAATGATCACAGCTCGTTTAGAATTTCCACTGGGAAATTTTCAATAACATTACCTCCTCCAGATCGATCTTCGCCGATTGGATATCTTCGTTGGCTCGCTTGATCGACTGCCTTGCTTTCTTCTGTGCGTCATCTGCGTCGTCCAGTGCCTTTGTCACCTCGATGGCCTCTTCCAGAACCTTTTCGGCGCGATCCCTTAAAAGAAAAAGAAACAAAGTTGTCAATGTCCATTCCATCTACAGCAGACCGCCCCTGAGAAACCTTACTTCGTGGCTAGCGTGTTATCCTTGAGTGCTTCGACGCGTAGCAGATCGTGCTCCGTATTCCTGATGATCGATTCGACGTTCTCCAGATGGGAAACGGCTTCGTCGATCTGCTGGGCAAGCTTTTGGATCTGGTCCGGATCCAGCTGCAGGGTATAGCCCATAATCTGTTCGGCCAGCTCTCTGATCTTGTCCGGTGTAGCCGTATTGTTGTCGATGATGTCGGTCAATGCCGTCACCACGCCATTGGCCTGCACGATCAACAAGTGCGTGAGATCGTAGTGGGCCTTCGCTTTGTCGTGAGCGCGTTTCGCCTTCTTGAATGCTTCTGAAGCGTTCGTCTTCGCTTGGGACATCTGAAATTGAATTCGTTAGGTTTTCTCTATTGCATGAAGATTTACACTACTCACCGATCGCAGGATATCATCTGCAAGTTCCTCCTTCTCCTTGATGGTCTGCTCGGTCTTCTTGGCGTAGGACAGTGCCTTCTCCGATCTGGTCAGAGCACCTTTGTCGCAAGTTAGTCCACCGCACTTTCCGTCGCATCCCGCTCCTCCACAGAACTCATCGCAGGGATCACCCCTTCTATCGCAAATTCGCTCGTTCAGATCCGGAATATTCGCATTCAGCGTATCTAGCTCGTCCCGGTACTTCAAGAACGATGCCTCGTTGGCATCGTGCAATTGATCAAAATGCTCTTGCTGCTTCTTCAACAGAATCTCCGTTCGCTTGCACTGTCTCTCGGCGTTATCGTTCAGCTCTTGAATTTCCATGTTCGTTTCGCCCAGCAATGTAACTCGGTTCCAGGCATCCCTCGTCAAATTGAGCGCCCCCTCGATGTTGCCCTCCTGCAGTTTGGTCGCATTTTCCTTCAGATAATTCGCCAACTGTTTCACCTCTTCGGTTCGTTTGTTCAAATTGTCGATCTCGATATTGGCATAGTTGATAGTCGCGTCCGTATCCTGCAGCCGCTTCTCCGACTCTTCCAGTGCCTTCAGCGAAGTCTTCAAATGCTGCCGTACCTCCGCTATCCGATCGTCAATGGTCGAAATTTCCCGATCCGAGATCGTATTCGTCAGCAGATCTTTGATGACATCGATCTTCTTGCCCATCGAATCGAACTCCTTCTTGTACGCTCCCGTCGCCCCGAGCGTCTTGATGGACTTGGCTTCCTCGATCGTGCGGTTGGTTTCCTCCTTCAGACCATCCAGTATCATGTCCCAATTGTCGAAACATTCGCCGCACGGTTCACAGTACGGAGCCTCCCCGAGGTATCCACGGGCGCACTGATCGCACTTGTACCCACCGATTCCAGGATTACAGATACATTGACCCGACTCGCGGTTGCACTGTAGCGTGGCCGATCCGTACAGGTTGCAGTCGCATGCTGGAAAATAACGAAATTGTAAGAAGGATTTTGTAGACCCAATCCTGAGGTACCTACCATGACAATACACGTTTGGATCACCCCAGAACTTGGCCTCGCACTGGTTGCACTGACGCCCACCGAATCCTTGCTTACAGGTACACTGTCCGTCGTACTGAAATTGAGAATCACATCGTTACAGAAATCCATCAAAATCCCCCCTTAGCAGAATCTCCCAAACACTCACCGGATTACACTGCTCGTTAACCGATCCAACCGAATCGCAATTGCACGCTTCGCATCCCTCTCCGCTAGCGATCTTCCAGTGGTTCTCGATACACTCATCGCAGTACTGTCCACGCACATTTGCCAAACACGGACACTGCCCCGTAAACCGGTCGCAATGCTGCACCGTCTGGTTCGTTCCCAGCACGTTACAGTCGCACGATCGGCAGTCCTGTTCCAGTGCGTTTCCGTAGTACCCGTCCCGACAGAACTCACAATGATCACCTTCCGTATCGTACAGGCACTGCACGCACTGACCCGACTTGGGATCGCAGTTGCCCTGTTGATTCAAGTCCACGTTATTGCTACAATCGCATGGCTGGCAAATTCCACCCGGTCGTTCCGGATTGCCGTAGTAGTTGTCCGCGCATACGTCACACTTGGCTCCCGCATAGCCCTGATCGCACAAGCAAATCACGTCATTCGCCTTCGGATCCAACACGCACTCGTTAGCGTACGAATGACCGGAAGCAATCGTATCCGGACAGCGACAAGGCCTACAACCAATCTCCGATCCCAACAATGGATTTCCATAATAACCCTCCAAGCAACGGTCACACCGCCAACCATAGGTAAAGTCCTGACACTGGACGCACTCTCCGGTCTTGGAGTTACACGTCGGCGTGTGTCCATTACATTCGCACATCTGACAGTTCGGGAAGTTCCAGAACCCGGGTTGACATTGGTCGCACTCCCGGCCGTAGGTATTCGGATGACAACTACACTGACCGGTTACCAGATCGCAATCGTTGTCCTTCGACCCGATACTGTTGCAGTCGCAAGCCTTGCATCCTTCCGGTCCAAAGCCGTACGTTCCCGGGGCACACTTGTCGCACTGTCTACCCACCACATTGGTCTTACACGCACAGTATCCGCCGAACTCGTCGCATTTCTTCGTCGTCGAACCGGTTGGGTTGCATTCGCACGCTGGAAAGGCAAAACAAACATTAGAATTGCGGATTCACGAAAGCTTGTGCATTGAACCGGGTCTTTCAAGTACAATGTCTCCGATGTTGATATCTTGCCCTTGAAGATGACGGATGTCCGCAGAAAGGGCAATCAAACAACAGAATAAACGAAATGCTGCGATAGACATTGTTTTCCTTGTAGCAGGTTTGCTCGTCTTAGCAGTGACTGCTGGCTACCCTCTGGATTATTTATTAGATAACGACGCGCCCGCTGCCATGCGTGTTCAATTAGAAAATCGCGTCGTGATAAGATATATAAATGAAGTAATTCAGTGTGGACCTTCAATTGAACGAAGCTTAACTCTTGGAATTAGATAGTAGTATGTATCAGTGTTGAGTAGAATTATTGGGAAGTGTAGTATACTTTGTCGACTAAGCAATGATGTTTGCATCGGTTAGGCGATTAGCCATAACTTATTAATGGACTGTCCCCTTGATCAGGGTGAACCGAGAAATCGGGAAAAGCCGGGAAAAAATATACTTCGTCCTTCCTTCGAAAAAAATTAAATGATTTTGGGCCTTGTAAAAATTTCAAGACTGGACAAGGTTTTCAGGATAAAGTCACTTTAAAGAACTAAAGTATGGTTTACTTAGAATCTGGACACTTCATTTATTCTATAGCAGCGCTTCTAGTAATCGGATTTGGAATGTTTTGACAGCGATTTATTTCGAAAGTACAAGTTTCGTCTCGATACGTGCAGTTATACTATATGGAAGATGAGAAAAGAAAATTGAGCCTGCACAACAAACTTGAATTTGCTGGGGACATCACCCCGTGCTGTGGCTTCGGCTGTGGCCAGATAAAACTTTTGTTCGGGAACTCATCTTGGCATAGGTTTCGTCGTCCATGAGAAGACATCCTATGTAATTCGTCAGAACCCGATCGTACAACTTCCTAGCGCGTGTTCTGGTCACTAGATTCTGCTTCAACGTCCTGTTTGGTTGCTTGGACGCACGGAATGAACGGTAACCCCGCTTGCAGACGGATTTTCCGGGCGGTACTACGGCTGGTATCGCATTTTTTGGCAACATCCCGATCCGAGAGCCCTGGGTTTCTCTTGATCGACCTCAACACCTTCCTGTTCAGCTGCCGATCCAACTCATGTGATCACGGAACCGAGACGAAACTTTCACCACACGTGTACTTTCAGAACATACCAAATGCGACCACTAGAGGCGCTGCTATAGAATAAATAAAGTTTCCAGATTGTAAGTGGACCAGACTTTAGTAAGAACATTTCCAGAACAACATGTGAAAAGGGCATACAAGCTTTTTGTAAACAAACCTTCTTATGCCCTTTTCTCGCTACCCATATGACACCAACGCAAACCTTTAACATCACCGGGTAGGGGACACTTTCCCCTTCCCGATGATATTGCTGGTTTGCGTGGGCGACCCTCGGTTGGTGAGAAAAGGGCCTACAAAAGTTTGTTTACAAAAAGCTTGTATGCCCTTTTCACATGTTGTTCTGGATTTTAGAAATTTTGAGGAGTTTTAAGATTGAATGCTTAAGATAACACCAAGGTATTTGAGAGAAAATTTCCAAGAGAGTTTTGGAAAAAAAAACCGTAGGCATCATATCTAGAAGACTGGCAACTTTTCCATGTAACAGATACAGTAGCGCTGTGCCCGAGCGAAGGTGAAAGCAACGCAAATAAAAATTAGCAAATATATAAACCTTTCTTCTGGGGTTGGCATTTTTGCCATCAAATTCGTTCGGAGTGTGTACCTTTGAGCAGTCGTATGAGAACGGGAGTCTTGATAGGTTGTCTTCGGGAAGAATCTAAGGCGAGTTTTGATTAGGACTCCAAGTCAATTGTGAGTGTTTCAGTAAAACAAATAAGTAGCTCTGGAGAAAATTTCATAGCATTTTAAGATTTCACTCCCAGACCTCGCTGTGCAAAATTTTGAAATCTGCATCATTGATGGTTATCAAAATGGCCGCGTGGGGTCATGTTTTTTTACCTATTAGAAAATATGGAGAACTGTGTAAATTTGAAGGAGGAGTGATTGGAAACTCGCTTCTCAATATACAGGAAGGTTGCGGAAATCTACAACCTTATTCCATCGGCTACGGTTCGGGCGAATAAGTTAGGGTCCTAATACTTACGTGTAGCACCGTTGAACACGAACACGCTGACCATGTTCAGCAGGTCCTTGCACTCCGGCCGGGCATCCATATCGTAGTTCACGTCATAGTACGTCTGATTGCATCCTAGATTCTGGTACTCCCGGTACCTCACTTCCGCCGGCGGGTTACCGTGGAAGATCGGTGTAACTTCGATCCTTGGCACCAGTACAATCTGTCGAGAAAACAAAACCCCTTATAACTTCCAATTTCCATTATAAGCCACACACACCGCTGCAAACATACCGAATCGATCAAAATCTGCGCCGCCCCGTTGTCTTTGTACGGATCGTGCCGCTGGAAGGACACGATGAACTTGTACGTCTTGCCGGTTTCCAAGCAGACGTCGTGCAGTGCCACGGCACTGGTTTCATATTCGGATAGGGTCGTGTGAATGTCTCGTTCGTAGTCCGGATAGGAGTTGGCACAGGGACCTTCCGGATCGTACTCGTCCGGTCGTATTACCGACGTTTGGATGTCCTCCCAATCGCCTTTCATCTGCGGAGAATAGCGTACCACCACGTCGTAGTTCATCGTTTTCGGAATGTCATCGACGGTAAACTTGAGTTCGGTGCCTTCGTAGGCTCGGATGAATCCAGGTCCGGTCCAAGTCGGTGGATGACCATGCGGGTGTTCACGAATGACTGCGGAGCAATTCTGTGAATGTTTAAAACAATCTTTAAGCAAAAACCTACTCTACAAAATGCCAATTCAAAACACTTACTCCAACCGAAGAATGATGGTCGCAGATCTAAACCACATAAATGAAATTATTATTATAAAGTCTTTCTTACACACACAAACAATCAACTCACAGTTCCCGGAAACTCCGCCTCCAGCACCTTGTGTAGGGTCGGAATGAAGTAATGTTGCTTGGGTTCGCTGCAGTCCCGTCCCTGCATGTGCGGCCTGCACCGACACTGTCCGGTAATCACATCGCAACTGTTATCTAACGAACCCCCCGGATGGCAGTTACACATCGTACAACCCTCGGGACTTTCCGACAGCCCATAGGTCTCCGAAATACACTGGTTGCAGTCGCGTCCGGTAACCAGTCGCTTACAGATACATTCGCCCGTGTGAACATTGCAGCCAGCATTATCAACCGTACCCAGAATGTTACACGAACAAGTCTGACAACCGTCCGGATTGCTCTCGTCAAAGTTCCAGAATCCTTCCTTGCACTGATCGCACCGCCGTCCGTTAATGTTCTTCTTGCAATGACACGCTCCGGCCTCGATTCCGTTCTCCTCGTCGGCAATCGAATCACAGATACCGTCATCCAGCGAACCCCGTGGATCACAATCGCACGCCTTACACACGTACGGGCTCTGGATGTCCTCCAGTGGATCCCGATAGAAGAACGGAGCACACTCCTCGCAGTGATAACCTTGAGTATTGTGCTGGCAGTTATCGCAAACGCCTCCGCTCACGCGACCCGAGTGTTCGTACACTGCTTGATCAAAGTGACAGCTTGTGGCATGGTTGTTGCAGTGACATTCTGGGAAATAATTTTCAATTACAATTTGATTTAGAAATATTCTCTAAAATTACTAACTTTTACAAGCATTCGTCTGCTTGCCCAATGCCGGTTTCCACGGAAGGTCGTTGAAGAAGTCTTCGCACTCTTCGCAGTTCAAACCCTTCGTATTGTGCGTACACTCGCACCGACCGTGCACCATATCGATCGTATTCCTCACGCCCTCCAGCGGTAGGCACCGTGACGCGTGTCCATAGCAAGAACAGGAACCTCTCACGATCATGTTCGAAATGGCGTAGTAGTACTTCTCCTGAATTTCCTGGCGATCATCCAACAGCGTATCGCCCAACGTGTGCAGCCTCGTGAAGTTGATTCGCAAGTTTGTCATCTTCAGCATATTCTGCACGTGTTCCGCGTAGGGATTCTCAATGTACATCGGTGGCAGCACCCGGTAGATGACCTCACCGTTCTTCGACGGCTCCACGCTCGAGTACCGGTGGTCACAGATCACATCGGTAATGTTCTTACCGATGGTCGGTGCATCCGGAAAGGCAGCGCGGCAGTTGTGTGCAAAGTACCGATACACGTGCCACGTCTTGCCGAAATCGTAGGACCGTTCGATCAACATACCTGCCGGACGGAACGTCTGGAACACGATGATCAGATGGGTAAAGTGGAACTCCGCCTCCAGGTCCAGCTGGATCGTGACGTTTTCCTTGCCGTTCTCTGACTGCCACCAGGATTGCTCCAGGGTGCTGGAATGAGATTAAGCATGGATGTTCCATTAGACTGATGCAAAATTTGACTTTTTCGCTCCACAGTGCTTAAGTGGTTGCAAATCGGGTCGTGATTAGCCTCCAAAAGTTACAACTCATTTGGTTAGAAACAGACTTCGATCAAACCATTTGAAGTTTACATGTAAATTACTATGGGAAATCTCAACTTATTGTTCATTGCCTTCTAGTATTTTTCCATTTTGAGCTGCAAAACAGCTCGATAGCTATTCTTATAGCAGCTACAACTTTGCTGAAGATCGTTTCTATGTAAAACGAGACAGGAAATAGTTATTAATTATTTAAGAGATTGGTAAACTTATGACATGATCAAGCAGCTGCTCTGTAGGCAACACTGTATTTTGCAGTGTGACATAGTAGCCATAATTTTTGTGTCCTATTCAACGCCCCAGAAACACCAATGTTGCCTGCTGAGCAGTTGATTGAGCATCCCAACTAACAATTTTAGCTGCAACTCAGCTTATACAGGCAAAAATTAGTTGCATAAGGCAAATTTTGGCAGTATAAGCTAATCTGCAGCTAAAATTGTTTGTTGGGATGATCATAAGACATCAGTGCATTGAACCATTAATAACATTCGATCCTTGCATTTAATCAAAAAGTGGTCTTCAGCAAAGTTGTAGCTGGGAAAATTTCCTACAAGTAAAGTTGAAAGCTTTTGAAGCAGACCGATATGGTGAATTATTAGATAGACATGAACAAAAATCTTGGTTTTACCATAGTAATTCCCATACAAACTTCAAATGGTTTGTGCCATCTCAGTTTCTCACCAAATGGGTTCAAATTTTGAGAGGTTAGTCAGGATCCGATTTGGAATCGTTTAAGTATTGTGGAGCGAAAATTTCAAATTTTGCATCACTCTAATGTTCCATCAGTTCGTCGTTGTATGCTCAGAAATCTTAATGTATTATAGCTGGAATTTTACTCGGTGTTTACGCGAAAATTTCATAAGAGATGCAACATACGGGATCTTTGCAAACTGTTTCATAAAAAAAAGTACGGTCTGTACTTAAGAGGGATGTTAGGTGTATTTAGAAAAAAATCTTCAACGAGATGATGGCTGAAATAATGGCTTCACCGTTACTTTTCAAATTTGCGATCCGAAGCGGGGGGTGTTCAATATTTCAAATTTTTAAAATTGTGTCTTTACAGAATTTCAGAACAGTAAAGGGCACATCATTTTGAAAAACTTCGTAGTAGTTTAGGGAAACTTCGTAGAAGTTCATGAAACTGTGTAGAAGATCATGAAACTTCTAGAACTGCAGCGAATGTAATACACGGTCAGCTAGCTATGTAGAAACTTGGTGAACTTTTTGAAACTACAGTGAACTTCAACAGTGTAAATAAATTTGTAGAAGTTCAATTAACAGGTAAATTCAGTGAAATTTGTTGATGTTTTAGGATTCTTCTATAAATTTCAGAGAAGTTCTGGAAACTTCATATAAATTTCAGAGAAGTTCTGGAAATTTCAAATAAATTATGGAGCACATATTAAAACACATTATGAGATTCTAATGAATAAAACCGGCATATATTTTTTGAAACATTATTTTAAAATATTTATGTATTTTCATTTGAAATGCAAATTAACTTGAAAATGATTATTATCCAAATCTAAATAAAAAATAGGGTGCATAGACTGAATTACCATGCAATACATTTAAAAAAATAATACTGAAAATAATTCTTCTTAGGAATATTTCAAAAGAGTATTGAGGAAATGTTTAAGGTATTCCAACGAAAATTAAAAAAAAATCTGAATTCAGAGAATAGTTCCAACAAAATTTTGAGGAAATTTCTAAGGAATTCTGAGGAGTATTTGCAAGGATATTCCGGGAATATTTTTTAGAAAATTTAAAAAAGATTTCCAAGAAAATTATGAGTAGCATTCCAAAGAATTAAAGACTGGAACGCCCAAAAATTGGTCGACCAAAAAAATCGTTTTTTTTTTCAGTCAAAATTTATATCACAAAAATCTTCTTATTTTTCTTTTGGTAGTTCAATTCATATAGGAAAAATGTTCGTTTATTCTTTTGGTTTGCCAAATCCGAACGCCAGTTAGATTTTTTCCTCTGTTCGGAACCTAACACCACTGCGAACACTAAGTTGATAGCAAACAAACAACTTATATGCTATAAGCAATAAGCTTGAAATGCCATGTAGTAGCATAGATGTCATTTCACCCAAATGCGGCTCTAGCGTACGTATATTTTACCTCCTCTGAGGATGTATGCATTGCAACTCATGCGAGCAAATTACCACGTTTAAGGTGTATTCAGATCTGAGCGATATTTCTCGCGCAGAGAGAGATTTTGCGAAGGTACGAGGGGGAGAAAAGTACTAGTTGTCTCTCTCATTCCAACGCAAATTTTGCTCCGCTCCGCTAATGTACGCTCAGATCTGAATACACCTTTACGGTGAGAACACGGCAACCCAAGTGTGAGAGAGTGCTTATTGAGAACTTCTGTGGTGAAATCTTAAATCACTCTCTCTAGAGAAATGAATGTAATGTGCTCTCGAGTTCACTCACCTAAAAGCTCTCGAGGGTTTACCTCTCGAGAGACTTCACTGCAGAGCCCACTCTCCAGAGCATAGGTTTGAGCGCTGTTCAGGCATGGAAAATCATTTGCATTCATTCATACATTCATTTACATTCATTTGCCTCTAACTTTTTTCATCAACAGCATTCCGCAAAATGATGTATAGAGCCTTTGTAGGTTTTGTTATTAGCTACAAGTTTTGCTCATAATTTAAATCTGTATCTCTTATGCATCACGAACTAGAGCGGGCAGAACTTGTTACTGTTTTCAGTGAATGTAAAATACATTCACTGAAAAACAGTAGTGGCCTCTGTTCGCTCTGCTTCGTCATGCATAAAAGATACGGATTTGATTTGTTACCAAAAGTTGTAGCTAATAACAAAACCTACAAAAGCTCTATACATCATTTTGCGGAATGCTGTTGATGAAAAAAGTTAGAGGCAAATGAATGTAAATGAATGCACGAAATGAATGCAAATGATTTTCCATGCCTGGCGCTGTTGAAGCATTATTTAGCTACAAACATATTAAACATAAAATGTACCTACTACATATGAGACACAAACCAATCCCACCTAGGTGGTCATTCTCTAAACAGACCTGATAGGACTACGAACTGTAATTAATAATAATTAAAATTTCATAAGAACTAAAGTTGAAAAGACGCATCTGTGTCACTTGATAAGTCATACGTGTAAAGCACATAAATACAAGAAATAAAGATCATTTTAAGTTAAGTACGTTACTACAAATGAGTGTTTCGCGTCGTGCTTAGGGTTACCATATGGCATCCTAAAGGAGGACAACTTTTTCAATAATTTTTCTACATCCTCCTTTTACCCGAAAATGTCCTCTTTTTTAATCTTTGCAATCTTTTCCAGTAACATATTCATTTTGCAGAGCTTATTTGTTTAATTTTGTCGCAACCTCATCTTATCTAGCAAATGCCATACGATGGTGGGACTAGGAGTATACTACAGCTGTCAACCCCCCCCCCCCCCCCTACATTTAGGCTGTGTTCCATTTGGTGAATTTTCACTTAAATTTGACAGATGGAATATTTTAAAATAAACCTGCTATTAGAGCAGACTTAGTTCTGACAGCCAAGGAATCAATTTTGACAGACGCTCTCTCGAAAATCGGCCGATCAACACAACAACAGAGGGATTTTCGAACATCTTAATTTATTTTGGAAGTGTCAAATCTAAGTGAAAATTTTCCAAATGGAACACAACCTTAGGCTGCGGACCATTTGGTGAATTTTCACTTAAATTTGACAGATGGAATATTTTAAAATAAACCTGCTATTCTACCAGACTTATTCCAGACACACCAGGAATCAATTTTGACGAACAATTTCTCGAAAATCGGACGATCAACAACAGAGGGATTTCCAAACATTATAATTTATTTTTGAAGTGTCAGTGAAAATTCATGAAATGAAACACAATTTTTCTGAATTTTTACTAAAATTTGACATTTCGAAAATAAATTATAATGTTCGAAAATTTCTCTGTTATTAGATCGTGCTGTTTTTGAGGTGTTTGTCAAAATTAATTCCTGGTCTGAAAAAATCTGGTACAATAGCAGGTTTATTTGAAAATTTTCTATCTGTCAAATTTAATTTAAAAATCACCCAATGGAACACAGCCACACAGATTGAATCCAAGATGTGTTCGATTTTGACGTTTTGGTTCTATGGGATTTTAGGTATTTCAAGCATAACTATTTAAATCGATGCATCTGATTTTGTAAACAATCACTTCAATCGACGTTTTGTGGCAACTGCAAGCTCACTCACAGAAACTAACAACATCAGGTAGTAGGCGAAAGTTTCCCCTACCTAATGATGGTGTTTGTTTGCGTGGGTGAGTTAGCAGTTAGGGAAGAAAAGCTCGAAGTAAAGCTGGTGGTCCCCGGTTCATGAGTTGATGGGTCGATAGGTATGGTTCAGGTGTGGGAGCTGCCTCCCTGGCGTCGGTAGCATTGGTGCCTAGCGCGGAAAACAAGATCGACGGAAAACAAATCAAGTAAAAAAAAAGAAACACCGTTGGAGTAAATACCCGAGCAGAGAATGAAAACAAAATGAAAACTAAATTTGATATTTTGATACAAGCGTTCGTGATAACATATTTTGCATACCGTGTGGTCGAGTTAACAGTAATCATAACACAAATGAGATCTACATGGTATGTGAAGGATATTAAAAAGATTACAAATCATGTTTTCTTGAAAACAAATCTATGTAAGCGTTTTGATATCGGTAATTTCGTTAACAATAAACAAAATAAGTAATCAATATGTTATTATAACTATAGTGGGAAAACAAAAAATTAAAATTAAACTTAATTATTTATTATTTTGGTATCATGAAATCAAATTTAGTATCTGAATGTTTTAAAATCTATTGGTTGATTTTTGTTCCTTGATTTGTTTTCCGTGCTGAGCACCAATGCTACCGACGTCAGGGTGGCAGCTCCCACACTTGAACTCTACCTATCGACCCATCAAGTCATAGACCGGGAACCAGAGTTACATTTTCCTCGTGTGTGCAAAAATGTGCTGCCGAGACTCTCAACAAACCGTCTCCCGTCGCAACGAAAACAACATGTGACGAGCGAGAAAGAGACACGCGAGAATAAGATACGAGCGAGAAACAAATGCGACACCCAAAAATCCTGACGTGCGCGAGGCTCGCGCTGATCTCATGTGCCTCGTCTCATGTGTTACGATTAGTGCTAGAACTGCAGAGCTCGAAGTTCGAAGCGAAATACAGGCTGTTGAAGCTTGGTTGCTTTAACCGACATTTCATTAGCGTTTGCACAAACCATTCCTATTTTGAGGAAATGTAGCATATGTTTGCAGTGCTTAAATTCTTGAAATCCTCTAACAGCCAAAGCCATTTATTTGCCGGTCAATTAGAATATTCGTTGTTTATTTTTTCCGGTTCAATACTTAACTGCACTTACATAACTAACATCTTTTGACACGTTATTTTCAAAATATAGTATGGACAAAAATTCTACAAAAAGTGTATCGGTATTGTTTAGAACGGGGATTTGACCGTTGCAAGACGTTCACACATTTTCAACGTAATTTAACCATTCATCGGCAACACAACTGGTATACATTGTTAGATGGGATGTTACGTATTTTGAATAGATTATATCGGAATACTACGAATGCAGCAATGTTATGATAATTCAATGGGTGGAAGAATTTTTTGCAGAACATTTTTTCTTGGCGTATTACTTTTACGCTTTCACTTGTACTTTGTTACCATTACTTTAAAAATGTTCAGATTTTTTTTAATGTGCCTCATGTGATCGAGCATTCAGGTAAATTCTATAACAGAAGCGGTGACCCACTGGGTGATGGCACGGTCTATGCTAAATAACTGCAGCAAAATAGTGACATGAGCGGGCATCGTTGGGTTTAACTCAGATGAGCGTGTTGACCAGTGCAGTGATATATTTACCATTCCAATTATTAATATCACCAAGTCTACCGACCTTCTGTTCCGTTCCTTCAAATCGCTTTCTGGTTGGCATGGTACGATCTAGGTGGCTTCTGCTGACCATTGCTCTGCGGGTTTTGATGGCATCGTTTTCGCGTCGATGTCCGTAATCGCTAAGAAGAAATAACCTTTTCGGTTAGATAATGGGCGACCTTGCCTTTGTATACCAACAGTGTCAGAAGAAAGCGCCTGAGTATCGGCACCAATTCCACAAAGTGACCACCAAGCGCCACCATCTCGCTACAACAAACCAGAAAGTGGTACAGCCATTGCTACAACCTGCAACAGATCAACCAATCAAATCACCATGAGTGTATGGTTTAAATTCGGAAAATTCCGAGAGTTGATCTATCCATTTGAAAAATTATGATATTCAAAAACTTAAGCACTTATCATCCTTTTTTTAGAACATCAGCAATTGCTTATCTTTTCAAACTTCCTGGCTATCTAGGGAGCATATCTGAAAGAATATCCTGTTACTTATGCAACGTTGAACATCTACAAAATTTCCTTAAGTTTTAGAAAATTTACTCAAATTTCAAAGTACCTTGAAATTAAACGACGGTCCAAAATCTTCATCTTCAGGAAGTTCATTGAGATTTTTAAGATCTCTGACAAACTGCTATGAAGTTCCCTAAACTGAAACGAAGATCCCTGAAGTCTTCAATATTTACGAAATTCCCTGAACTTTTTCAAAAAGCCCTGTACTTCTATGAAGTTATACGCAGTTCCTCGAATTATTACGCAGTCCTCAAAACTTCATCAAAGCTGGCTACAAGTCTACGTTTCCGTTGATTTTCCGCAAAGAAATTTCCTGAATTTGTGCTGAATTCTCTGAACTATTTCAAGTCCATGAGGTTTCATCAAAGCTCCGAATTTATAAGGTCCCTGAATAATAAAGAGGTTCCCTGCCATTAAACAATAAACTTCTACGAAGATACCTAAACTTGTATAAAGTTTCCACTTCTACGAAGTTTTCTGAACTTTTCCATGATCTCAGAACTTAAAATGATTTCACTAAATTTAGCTCATGATTCATCTGACATATGTAGGTCTTAATGCATAAAACAAAATATGATAAATACCAAAGAAACATTCAAAATCAGGACAATGTTCTAGTGAAAACAGTTAAAGGCACATTAGAGTCAAACGAGGCATAAGTGTTACTAATCACATTAGCGACAGTATGAATAGCCTCATTCAGCCCATACTGTCAATTACGAGCTGCGAGGTGTATGAAGTGTCGTTGTCTTATAACTTTTTCAGGTACGTAGAAGAAGAGTTACCGAAGCAGTTCGATGAAACTCTACGAAGTTCAC
Organism: Ochlerotatus camptorhynchus; assembly: GCF_037179485.1. Classification (NCBI taxonomy): domain Eukaryota; kingdom Metazoa; phylum Arthropoda; class Insecta; order Diptera; family Culicidae; genus Ochlerotatus; species Ochlerotatus camptorhynchus. The sequence continues at coordinate 411,722 of NW_027040823.1, read as the reverse complement.
TGAAGTTCGGTGAGCTTCTACAAAGTTAGCTGAACTTTAAAGAAAAATCTGCACTTTAAGAAAGTTTCCTGAACTTTTAAAAAGTTCCCTGAAGTACCACAAAGTTTCTTGAAGAACTACAAAATTCCTTGCAACTCGGATATCAGTTCGTACCCTGGTGTAGTGGCTGTAGGTGCATTGTCAGACAGCACCAGCAAATCAACAGAGGAAGTGGTAGAGGTGTTGCATGAAGAGGTGGAGATAATGGACGTGCCCTCAGGAGGCCGATAAAGCATGCAAAAACGAACATCAGCATCCTCGGCAGAAAGGGTTTGCGGATCTGTCGAGATTCGATGCGTTGTAAGCACAAAAAATATAGGAAATCAATTTAGATCTCCATTGTAATATTTGTTTAGTCCTTGGGCTCCGCAAAACTTTCAAAGATATTGAGCCTACTAAATAAACATTTTGGAAACATGGTTTTCGAATCAGATACTGACCGTTGAGTGTGACAAAAATGTTGGATTCATCCCAAAATTTACAATCCAGTTTTCTTATTTCTCATCATATTTTCAGGTTGACTACTACTTGGAACGAGCACACCATGCTTTTTGTCTAAGTATATTTGAACAGTTCTCAAATTTAAGTACATGTTTGAATTAACTAGTGATGTCGGCTACAGCTTGAAAGGCTGAAAATACTGATGGATGAAATCACTCAAATCAATTTTAACAACGAAGTTTTTTTTTTAAAGGGCCCTTTGAACTATTGGTTCTCTGCCAGCTGCAAAATACCTATCAATTTGATCCACCAAGATTAATCGAATCCAAATCAGGCTGATCAATATCCCAAAATTTGAGCTAATTTGGTGGCAAACTGATTCTGCACTGGCTCTTTGAAGTTTATATGGGAATTACTAGAAGAAAAGTGTATTTTTTGTCCTCATCGTTCTAGCCCTGCACCATAATGATTTACGGAAAAGTTGTCCATCAGAGCCGTGAACCAGTGAAAATTTCCCAGCTACAACTTTGTTCAAAACCACTTTTTAATTGAATGTCAAGAAAATTTGTTTTTAACTAATTTCCAAGTTGATAACTTGCTGGTAGGATTAATCGGCTGTTTTCAGGGCAACACTGCATCTTGCCCTTATGACAGAATAGCCTCGATTTTTTGTCCTATTATTCCAATGTTGTCTGCTGAGTAGTCAATGAACCATGTCAGAAGAACATCATCTTCCTAATCAATTAATAACTAATTATCCTAACGTTCAATTTTTCAATTCCCACATAAACTTCAAAGGGCCAAGTGCAGTATGAGTTCGCATCCTAATGAGAACAAATTTTGTGAGAATGATCAGGAGCTGATTTGAAATCGTTTGAACTTGGTGGAGCTAAATCAATATTTTGAACCATGAAAATTCCATGCGCATAGATCGGTAACAAATAACTCCGCCGGTAATTGGTTCGTAATCGTTTAACTCATCTTCCGCTTGAAATACTTCTATAAAACCATTATCTCTCAACCCTTAAAAACTGGATACCAACTGATTGAAATCAATCAGTTGTACCAGCAACACGAGAATGTGACAGGACTACAACAGTTCTCTGCTGTTTTTTTTTATCACCAACCAGCCACTTTTAGCATGCACGCAGGACGTAGGTACGCTGCCGATCTCCCTGGAGCTCGCCGAGCTTAGCTCATGAGACACAGCACATGTGGCACGAATGAGGCACGTAGGAACAAAAAAGAAACGCGAAATAATACGTCTCGAAATGTACCAGGCACCTACGATCTTATAGAAAGCGTGTCTCTATCACGCGGGATGGATGCACGTGTACATTAACTCTGCCGGGAACCAAAGGTTTTACTTCCCTTCCGAAGGAAGGCGTGATCAGAGATGTTGTGTCTCAGAACATCCCGGCGGTGCCGACTAGGATTGAACCCAGGCCAGCTGGATGAGAGATAATCACGCTTACCACTACACCACCGGCGCCGTTGATATCAAGATTCAAAAACAAAAAATATTATCAATATGTTTTCATTTATTTAAAAAAAAAAAAAAAAAAAAAACAAACCTAAATTTTAATCAGTTCTATCGATATCTATCTTATATCAGTTAGTAAATTAAATTCACTGGTAGATTTATATCAATAAATGTTGTAAAATATAACTGTAAAAATCATAATTGTCTTTGTGATGTTTATAAAGAAAACTCACGCATTTGGCTAAATAAAGTTCCCTGAGTTTTTCAGGTTTTTCCATAACTTTGGCGTATAATTTCCAGGTTTATAATAAGAATGTTATTTATGAAATTGGTTAAAAATATGTTTTTAACGCAAACGTTCTTAAGACATGATAATCAGTTTTAAAGAAACAGCTTTACTATCAAATCCATTAAATGTTGAAGTTGAACACTTACTTAATTTAAGAAAACTTCATAAATATTTCAGGAACTTCACAGAAATCCCGAGAGTTCGGTGTTTACGAGAATTCCATTTATTTTAAAAGCAGAACCGAGATCTCCATTAGAGTTGAGAGTTTTAGGGAAGCGCTGAGAACATCAAGACAGATCAGAGAGTTAAAGGGCAGTTCAAAAAATTTCAAGGAAATTGCAGAAACCGGAATTTTCGGAAACTTCGGATATATCAGAGAAAATTTCTTGAACCTAATAAAAATTATAGGAACATCCGGAAAATGTGAGAGTATTTCAAGGGTGTTATTTAATCAAAATTTCAAGATCTAAAAAAATTCGAAAATTTAGTTAAGTTGATTAGAGAACATCAACGAGGTTCCATTAATAAAAAAAAAGGCGAGAACTTTTACCAAGCACCGATATTCTCAAGAAATTCCAGAGAACTTCTAAGAAATTTATTTATTTTTCAATTGATTCATTATATTCAGTGAAGTTCCGAGTACTTCGAGGACGATCATCACTTAAGGGGGTAGTCCACTCTGGCGGCATGAAAAATAGGTCATTTTCACGAATTTTTTTGAGGGTAAATAACGATCAATTAAAAAAAAAGGAATACAGCGCCCGCCAATTTTGAAAACATCGTTTAGAGATAATCGCGGCAGCAGTTGGGACTACTAGGACACGCCGTTTCGCCGGTAACGGGCGGGTACTCCGAGCGCTCACCTGAGCGCGCTTGGAGCGTCTGGACACGAGTCCACTAATCGGCCTATAACTTTGGAACAATGTCACTTGCGGACTTGCGGTCAAGTCTATGTCAAAGTAGACATTCCAAAGTATTTTTTAAGCCAAAAAAAAAGATTTTTTTAAATTTCCAGAGTGGACTACCCCCTAAGGAAATTTGCAGCAACTTACAAGGAGTTCCTTAGAATAATTGTATGATTGATCCGAAAACTTTAGAAGCTTCAGGGAATTATAAATATGTATCAGAAAATTTACCGGATTATTTGATCATTTTAGAGAAATTAAGGTAAGCATAGAAAACTTCTGGGATGTCCAGGCTTTGCAGGGAAAATTAGTGATTTCAGTTAAAGTACCGTAAGCGTTTATAAACTTTATAAAATTTAAGGAAAATTGTTTAACTTTAAGGCAATTAAATCAATTCCAGTAAAATGGTGGGTTCTTTTAAAAAAATACTCAGATATTCAGGCAGTCTACAGAATTTTAAGGAAATTGAGAAAGGGGCCTCCCTTAGCTCAGTCGGTAAAAGCGCAGCTACAAAGCAAGACCATGCTGGAGGTGGCTGGGTTCGATTCCCGGTCCGGTCTAAGAATTTTCCGGGTTGGAAAATGTTTCAACTTCCCTGGGCATGGAGTAGGATTGTACTTTCCACACAATTATACTAATGCAGAAATGGTAAAGGCATCGAAAGCTCTCAATTAATAACTGTGGAAGTGCATCTAGAACACTAAGTTGAGATCACGCAATAAGCTAATATGCTATATGCAATAAGCTTGAAATGCGAAGAAGAAGAAGAAGAGAAATATTTTAGGCAGTTTTAGAAACATCAGGAAACTCTAGACTATTGAAGAAGTTATGAATTAGTTTCGATAATTTGAACTTTAGACAAATCTTGAGAACTACAGTGAAAATCATAGAACTATTTTGATTATTTGCTGCGGAAGCTTAGAGAAGTTTCTTAATTTCAGAATATCTTCAAAAACTTCATAGAAGTACAGAGATCTTCAGAAACTTTTCGAGAATTTCATAAAAGTCTATAAAACTTAAGGGGAGATCCGAGAATTTCAAAAACTTTTATGGACATTTCGGGAGCATCTCAAAAAAGTTTAGTAAAGCTCAAAAACAAAGGAAACTTCAGCCCGTTCCATTAGTTTCACTAAATTAGCGGGAAATTTCAAAAAGTTCCCAGATTTTCAGATAACTTTAGAGATGTTAAGAAAGTTATTGAGGTTTTCACATAAGTCCAGAAGTTCACGCAAGCATGAACATTTTTAGAACAGTTCAATTAAATTCATGGTTGTACCACCGACAAACCGACATGAATGACCGCACAAAGTACCATCAAATTTCCGATCAAAGCACAGAACTGACATCTGCCGCCGTGTTTGCGAAAAAATCCGTACCCTAGCCACGAACACGCATACAAAATGAGTTGGGTTTGCATCTAATCTATTCCGTGCAAATTAGTTTTATAAAGATTATTAATTTCTATGGTTCTATGGGCAGATGGGATCGCTGCACATTCGAATACGCCGTTAAGGATTCTCGATCAAGAGTTAAGTTAAATTTTCATGCCGGTTTGTCGGTGGTTGTACAACAAGCTGCATGAGAACTGCAAACACTTAAGAGAAGTTTTGAGAGCTTCGAGAAAGATATTGATCTCGCTAATAAAGCTCTATACAAAAAAAAAACACTCCAAGAAAGAACATATATCCTCAGAGCACAGATATTCCAGAGCAGGGAAATTACATAAATTTTATAAAGTTTCGAGCAATTCAGGTACTTTTTAAAATTTTAGAGAAGATTTCTGATTGTTAAGAAAATTGTGGAAACTTTAGGAAGTCCGAAAAAGTTTAGAGAAGTTAAAAGTTATGAGAAGTATTGCGAGCACCAGACTAGTTTCTCAAACTACAAAAGAACTTCAAGGCAGTTTCATTAACGTTAGGAATATTTTGGGAACTTTCAAGTAGTTCTGAAGAGCTCAGAATAGTTCATTCCATATTCAACGGAGATTTTTCATGAAAATTCGCTTGGAGTTTCCTATCTTAGGCTTAGGCTTCACATGAAGTCTAAAATTCCTCAGAACTACCATGAAAGCAGATTGCAGTTGATGTTTTTCTCATAGATTTTTTTCCCAGAACTCCCGTAAAATAAGATCCTAAGAAATTATAATAAAATTCCATTAGCCTTAAAACTGTGAAAGGAATTTGAAACCAGATTCTTGAAAATTTCTTGAAGTATTATAACTTTTCAGTTAAGAATTTATAAAATTTGTGAGAAATATGCATATTCTAGAACCAAAAAAAAAAAAATCATGAGGCTTCTGAATTAAAAAAAAAATGTATTTGTTACTGAAGATTAATCCATTCTAGTTCTATAAAGTTCAATGTGTGAATGAAAATAACTAGGAATATTAAATGTTTAATTTTAAAATGTATTCTTAGTAAGAAAATTATTAAAAATATAAACAATAAACAATAAAATTCCATGAGAATTCCCGGTTTTTCGACAAATTTTCTACGCTTAAGTCACTTTTTAGTCACTTTTTTACAACCATAAGTCACTTTTAGGACACTTATTTCTTCAACATGGTCACTAAAATCACTATTTTCGATAGCATTGATCGCTACCAGCCCTGCGAATGGAAAATTGTCAAATCATTCACAATTTCACTTGCTCTATATCCAGAGGATCAACCAGTTCTCTCACTCCAGTGTTCTCTGGAGTGAGCTTCTGTGAGTTCACTGCAGAGTGTTCTTGAGCTCTTTTGTCGCTCACTAATTCCCACCAGTGTAGAGTGATCTAATCTCACCGCGTAGTTCATTCCAAAAACTACACACACAGTAAGGGTGTATTGAATAATATACTGCATGTAGTGCTCTTTCTAGAACGAACAGAGCGAGAAGATTAGAATGTTCGCTCTTGTCTCTCACACACAGCAAAAAAACAATGTTGATATCGCATCAAAGTGGATGCACTTCAATCGTGTCAAAAATATGGGGTAATATTACTTTCGAAAAAGGATAAAATTATCATTAATACACTGCATGAACTGACATTACGCTGCTTTTTCTGCATTTGTTTATTTTTGTGGCCATAAAAATTACATGAGATTTTCGACATAGTTGAAGTGCATTCTCTTGGATGTAATATTAAAATTTATTTTTTGCTGTGCAGAGGAGAATGACAAGTATGTGTAGTAGTAATATAAATGGTATTTTTAAGCAATGAAATCAGTTTTTTATCTGTCGCGGATTAGTATTTAAGTCGCGGATTTCTTTTTTTGAAGATCTAGTAACTGCGGTTTGGCACGGTGACGCATGCATTCTATGAATTTTACTAATAGATTTAGAAAGTGATGATTTAGGAATATAAGAAGAAGTAGAAGCAAGTCGACTGATGGTTAGTTTCCTCTTAACACAAGAAACAATATTTGAGTTATTTTAAATCATTTCTTGAGAAAAAAATAACAAGAAAAGTGTACTAAAAAAAATCAAACATTTGACCAAAAGGTTTGCATTTTTCGTGATTTTTTTTTTTATTTTTTTATTTCACGAGGATATTTTGAATTTTTAACACTATTTTTACTAAAAATTACAAAAAAAAATGATTGCCTTGTATTTTTTCCTCAAAAGGCTTTCTTTTTTCTTTGTCATTTCGATTAGAAGTGACGTTTACGTTGTACAATATATTGAAAAATGTCAAAGACGCCATTTTGGAAAAATATGTGGGATCCAAAATGGCCGAATTTTAGCAAAAATGTAAATGATTGCCGATAACAAACAATTATGCAAAGTTTCATGCAAATTGGAGAAGGTCGAGCCAAAAATTCATAAAAAATTCTGGAGCAGCCCAAATATGAAATTAAATTCCCATCAAACCTTGTATTTTAGATGTTATTGGGACCATAAACAATCGCCAGGTTTAAACTTAATCAACTGTAAGTTTTACAAATGCGCTATTGGAATTATCCAATTAATTAATGGTGATCAACTGACTCTCATTCTATCAACTTCAATCAATTCTCCAGCGCTCAATTTTAATTAAATTGATTTGAAAATTTGGAAAAATCTTAGTTGAAGTAGGAATAATGTAAGATGTTTAAAAAAACAAATATCTGATACCCGGAAACTGTGCCAAGGTCTCTCATTTCATAGACACGCATTATAGCCTATGATAAATTCATATTTCATTAGATCACAACCACAATGTGTCACAAACTAACGTCATTACAAAAAATATTCTTTTCCACAATTGTGGAAACGATGCACATCATCATCGCTTCAACAACATGACATCATTTTCAACACCACCGTTGGAGAACACACATGGTACCCGCCCTGAGACAGGCCTCTGCCAAATGTTGACACAACCGCCACACGATCCCAAAGTCTTTTGACTATAATGCAATGTATGTGATCAGAACGTATAGCGCTGTACAATCAAATGACATAATCCCCGTTGCTTCTGTCGGTGCGAAGTTTGTTTATATTTTTTCTGATACTGGAAATGGTGGTAGCAAATATAATCATATTTTATTCCCAGCATGCAAATATAAATATTTACATAGAAGCGTTTTTTTTTTTGCGTCAATGATGTAATAGGAACAAATTCAAAATGTGTTCGTCCAGGCATCTATTTTAGTTTCACCGAACTTACCCTGGCTGGTTCTTGTAGATGATCTGCCCGACCCGGTGGTTCTTCATCGGGATGTGGGCCGTCTCGGGCCGGGTGTCGCAGAGGAAGCATTTCTTCTCCTCGAGATGGGACACGATACAGTAGCGCTCGGGTCGCTCCGAACCGCAGGTCGACGACGCATACAGGCGATTCTCGCGACCGATCAGCAGATTGCCCGTCGCCGGGTAGCAACTGCTCTGCTCGCACGGATGAACACGATGGACAGGCCTATGTGGTACTGTTATCGCGGCAGCAGTTCAACATAAAGGAGACGCGCGTAGTTCGTGGGAAAGAAAGAAAGAGACGGATTTAGGTAAGTTTGAAGGAAATTTAGTTCAAATATAAAGTTTGGCTGCCGCCGTAGACTGGTTCGTATGTGGTTATGCTCAAACGCACGCTTCTTTTGGTTGTTTTACTCCACAAACCAGCCTAAAACGGCAACGGTGATGAGAGATGTGTTGATGCTCAAATCTCGTAGGTCTGCGGTTTGCGCGCTTATAGTACACTAGGCTAAAACTGGAACCAATGCGTAAAGGCGAGGATGATGATTTGAAATGGATGGATGGTTGGTTGGTGTGCGAAGGGAGAAACTCCGAATGTAAACATACACGAAACGTCTAAAATTAACATTAGCATATGGAAGTGGCGGTACGCAAAGGCAGGTTCGATATGAAGGATTGATTCACATGTGCGGCTCTGCCATGCCGGGGCACACATGATGGGAATTTAGATTAGGTGGAAGCATGTTGAATACAGATATAGCGAGAGAAGCATTACGGATTAATGTCAAACAACGAGCATTGTTAGCAGGTTCCAGAGGCAGAGGGACAAATTCATCGATGACAGCAGAAACTTGTTGTTGTTGTTGTAGGGGTTCCACTTGTTCGTGGGTGTGCTGCTGCTTCGAAGCTTATGTTAATGCTGGCTGCTCTACGAGTGAGATATTCTACTGTGGCAAAGTTCCCCCAGAAAGGCTCCCCGATGCAGTTTGGCGTTTGTGTAGGCCTATGGACTGTCGTGAATGCGTGGTTTGCTGCATGAGACTTTGGTTTTTGGTCCCAAACTAGGAAAGGAAGCAAAATTAGCGCAGAGCTGCGGTATGACCAGATCTTTTACACCAACAACGGTCACGAAGCGGGTGTAAGTGTGCTTAGGTTCAGTAGTAGTTGGCCGGCTACGGACGGCTAGTGGCTGCTGGCTGGAGTGTTTAGTTCGGATGGTATTTTGTTCGCTTTTTCTTGCTTTTTGGTGGAGCACCACATATACTAGGCCGTGCATGATGTTTGGCCAGCGAGAAACGATGATGCAATTTGACATCATGTGCTAATTGAAGAAATACGTTCGAGGTTTGAGGTCAGCGGACGGTTTTGGCTTAATTGGTCAATGTGAGGCTAGGTTTTGAGTTGAGCTACTAGTTGAATACTTTTTTTTATTGATTTACCATGCCATTTAGAAAAAAATGCTGAATTCAATCTAGAACTTTCGGTGGCTTCTGACTGAAGCCAAGCAGTAGAATAATTACATTTTGTGGGGCCACCTAATGTTGGCTTAAAAGCTCATCCAGGTGGTGGTGGTTTTTTACAGAGGTGGTGGTATTTTACGTGTTTTACGAATTGAGGGTGTCGACTACCCCAAGGAATTTTAGTCCTGGAAAATCAGGGAATCTCCGAGAATTTCTTTAAAAATCAGGGAAATATTTCTTAATCCTCTCTGAACAGTATTACTGACCTCGCTAGTCTCATACAATTTAATTACTCGGTGTTGTTTTAGGATGTTTGTAAATTAATAAAATCTTAATAGAATTGTGAGCTTGTGGGTGCTCAAATAAATTATTTGAATTGCTTAAACAAAGAACATAGTCTTCTCCAGCTGCTAAAATTACAGATACATTACTGTAAGAACTGTCAAAATCCTATGAATTTACACGCTAGTGTTCGTCAGATTCTGCTTGGCGAACTGAATTTGGATTATTTTGGACCGTCCCTAGTTGAAGTGGGATCCAGAGGAACAGTAAAAATCCAGTTACATCTTTTAGTTATACATTGTTGGTTGTGACAAAATTCACGCTACAAGCGGATTAGCGGGTGGCGCTGTATTCAGTTCGGTCCAACAAACCTCTGAAAATGGGTTGGAGCGTCTTTGTGTAAATGGAAGAATAGCAAAGAGATAAGAGATATATGTTTGAATACTTGTAGTTCTAGTTCCCCATTGTGTGCTTAATTATGATCCTGCTTGGATGGATGAATTTTTCTTCAAGCAGATTATGATTTAATATTGAACTCAGGATCACATGGACCAAAATTTCTAATTTTGTGAAAGCACACCTCTGAATATCAAGTTTTCGATTATGGTGATGGAAAGAAAGTGGGGGGCAATCCCAAGTAACCAACAAGCCTGCTAAATAGTAATCCGACTAACAATGTTCCGAAGCCCTGTATTAGCCGTATGTTAGCTAAATATAGCAAAATCAATCTAAATTAGCGGGGTTATTCGTTACCTCCCAAGTAACAATGTGGGTTTTATGAGGGTTCTGTAGACCATGATATAGACCTCAATAAAACTTGCAATGTTGGTTGGGCCGGGATATGCATTACGTGCTTGTGAACGATTTCCCACCGGAGGTATCCCGCTGCGATCAAGCGTTTGGTTAAACGTGTTATCCATAACAAGTGTTCAACGGAGATGGTATGGGCATTGAAGTGTGCATGGGGAATATATTTTATAGCGAGGGAATAAAGACAAGTGTTTCATATGCAGAAATATCCCTAACGGAAAGTCCAGAAACAGTCAGAAAATAACTAATAAGGGTGCGGAAATTGACATTGGAGAGGAAATGGAGTAAATTGAGGAAAGAAGGGGATCATGAACTTGTTGAAAACTTTCTGGCGATCAAGCTCGTGATGAAAATATATTTATATATGATTGATATAAAAATGATTTCAGTTTCATTCCTACATCATTATTAATCACAGTAACACTTTGATTACTGCTTCAACCCGAGCATGAAAAAATAACTTATTAATACCAAATTCAGGTATGAAAATAGCATAACTGGCAACCTAAGTATGGTATGAGTGAGGCTGACATAAGAGGTAAAATACCAAAAATACTACCTCCAAAATATTCTACGAATAACTAACTAATAAATAATGTAGTTATTACAATAACAAACGGATAACATACGCTTTTTTAGATGCCAGAATACCATAGTTTGTTATTTTAAAGGTCTTATAATACCAGTTCAATCACTCTTTTAGATGTTATTGTCTAAAAACTGAAAGATCACATTTTGTTATTTTGGTATTCATTTGATATTTTACAAAATATTTCGATAACTGAATAGTATCAAAACAAGGTTTTATACCACAAGCCTACCAAAATCTGGTATCATACCACATTAAGGTATTCATTTGTTATTGATTATCTATCGGTTCCTGCTCGGGAAGTGATTACCTGGCTCATAACATGTCTTAAGACTGTAATTTTTTTTTCTGAAAACCCACGTCTGTTTAGTGACAAGTGTGCTGCTAGGGATTCACGCAAACGGTTTTAAGACTTGACAATCAGTTTTGTTGAAGTTTAACACTTACTTAATTCTACTAAGTACAAGATCTCAAAATATCCAATGTCTCGAAGTTTCGTTTTCCGTGTACAAGTTCAAGATATTGAAAATTTTCAATGTGCCAGAATTAAGGAAATGTAATTAACTTTATGAAAGATTAGAGATCTTCATTGAAGTCCGATTAACTTCACAACAATTGTAGGAACTTTACAGATGTCCTGAAGAATGAAAGAATGAGAATTTTAATGAAGCTTCATAAACAAACTGTGGAAACATAAGGGAAGTTAACCTCTTGAAAATATGGGGAACTTACTGGGAGCTTTAAGAACCTCCAAGCGGTTCTATTAGCTTCCAAAAAACTGCAGGAACTTTACAAAAGTTCCTAGAATTTCAGACAACTTCACTGGTGTCAAGAGAACTTCCGAAGTATAGAGAACCTTGAGGAAAATTGTAGAAATTTTTAAGAAGTTCTAAGTATTTAAAAAAGCAAGATCTAGAGATCTTTGGGGAATTTCAGAGATCTAAGGGGTAGTTCCCGTTACTCTAGTCCAGACTTTTGGAGCAGTTTAAAGATCTATAAGAGTGAGTTTAAACGAATTCAGGATAGTTCCATGATGTGATGAATATAAACATCGAGAAACCCTTACGATGTTCCGAGAATTTCAGGGAAGTACAGAGACCTTAAGAGATTTTATGAATTTAGAAATATTTCAGTAACTTTACAGAAGTCCAGAGAATTTCAAAGACATTTATAGGTGTTTACGAGAATTACATTTATTTCAGATCAGAACCGAGATCTTCAATAGAATTGAGAGCTTCAGGGATCCTCCGAGAACATCAAAACAGATGAGATAATCAAAGGGCAGTACAAATAATTTCAAGGAAATTGCAGAAACCTTAAACAAGTTTCGAGAAACTCGGGGAATTTCCAGAAACTTCAGCGAAGTTCCGGAAGAATTTCAAAAGGCAATAAAAATTATATAAAGAACCGGACAATGTGATAGTTGTATTATGGGAATTACAAAAATTGCAAAAAAATTGCTAAGTTGATAAGAGAACATCAACAGGGTTCCATTAATTAAAAAAAAATGTGAGAATTTGTAGAGAAGAAATTTTGATATTTTTAGATAGTTTCATGATATTCGACGAAGTTCCGAGTACTTCAGAACAATCCCATGAGCTTAAGGAAATTTGCAGCGACTTACAAGAAGTTCCGTGGAATTATGGGATATTCCGAGAATTCTATGATTGATCCGAAAAGTTCAGAAGCATCAGGGAATTACGAATATATATCAGAAAATTTTCCGGAACATGTCCAGATAAGTTCAGGGAAAAATAGTGATTCAAGGCAAGTAAGCGTTTTTAAAAAATTTAAAACGTATTGAAAACTGTGGAAACTTCAAGGCAATTAAATTAAGTTCAGAAAAAATAGGGTTTTTATAGAAAACACTAAGATTTTAGGGCAGTCTTTGCAAGAACATTTAAAAATCTTTTGGACTGTTTTAACCTTTGCGTGCACAACGTCTAAATTTGCAGCAAAATTCAATTAGCTCTAAAAACATAATTTTTCAATCTTTTTCTGCACAAAAATTTGCATTTTGTCGGGAATCTATTCAAATTTTTGAATCCGTCAGGAAATATGTAGATCAAAACATGGTTCCAGAGTTATTCCGGTTTCCGTTGGGGTCACTCTGTGTTGGCATTCGGCTTATCTGTTCTGTAATTATTATACACACGGCTACTGGCCTAGTTCTACAAAAGCATGAAGTTTGATATGTAGCACAACGGGTTTTGGTTCTTGTCGAGAATAGGTTATTTTCTCGGGGGCATCGTAACATTTCTGGGGGCACTAGAACATGCTCGGGAGGGATAGTGCGACCGTGGACTGTCAATAAGGTCATTACCGGCCAAATTTTGTAAAATCGTGAAAATTGTATTGCTCGACGAGTACTAATCCTTATTGAGAGGGCACCGGAACATTTCCGGGATGGCCAATGTGACGTGGACTGTCAAGAAGGTCATTACCGGTCGAATTAAAAAAAAACTATGATGTTTGAAATGTCACATGACGGGTTTTGGATCTTATCGAGATTTGGTCGTTTCCCCAGGGAACCGGAACATTTTCTGGAGCACTTCAACATGCCCGGGAGGGCTAGTGTGATCGTGAACCTTCAAAAATGCAATTATCAAGCGAGTTTTGATAAATCATGAAGTTTGATGTGTCGCACGACGAGTTTAAATTTTTGTTGGCTACTTCCCCAAGGACACGGGAACATTTCCGGGTTGGCTAATGTGACCGTGGGATCTCAATAAAGCCATTACCAGGCGAGTTTTGAATAATTATGAAGTTTGATATGTCGAACAATGGATTTTTGTTTTTGTCGGGAATTGGCCACTTCCTCGAGGACTCCAGAATATTTCTAAGCGCACCAGACCATGCCCTGAGGAGCTTGTGTGACCGTATCAATACCCAAGGAACAATTTGGGTTTAATGAAGGTTCGGTAGACCATGTTTTGGACTTGTAGAATGCTTTAAAACCTCGATAAAACTTGCAATGCTACTTGGGTAAGGCCATTACTGGCCGAGTTTTGTAAAAACATGAAGTTTGATGTGTCACATAATGAGTTTTAATTCTTGCTGGCCACATCCCGGAGGGCACCGTGACATACCCGGGATGGCCAATGTGACCGTGGTCTCTCAACAAGGCCATTATCGGCCTAGTTTTGGAAACCCATGAAGTTTTAAGAAAGATTAAGAAATGATGTTTTTGAGCTAATTGGCATGCAAAGTTGGATAACATCAGGAATGTCTAGACTATTGAAGAAGTTAAGAATTAGTGTCGATAATTTATGGACAGTTTAATGAACTCCTGAAAAATCTTGAGAACATCGGTGAAAGTCATATTAATTATTTCGTTTTGATTACTAGAAAATTGCGGGAGCTTAAAGAAGATCCAGAAAAATCTTCGAAAACTTCACAGAAGTGCAGAGATCTTCGGAAACATTTAGAGAACTTCATAGAAGTCTATGGAACTTAAGGGATGATCCGAGAACTTCAAGAACTTTCATGGACATTAGCAAAATGCGGGAGCATTTCAAAGAAGTTAAGTAAGCTTAAAAAATAGGGGGGATTTCAGGGGGAGTTCAGTCCCGTTAGTTTCAGAGAATAAGCGGAACATTTTAAGAAGTTTCCACATTTTCAGGAAGCTTCAGAGATGTTAAAAAAATTATTGAGGACTTTACATAAGTTCAGAAGTTCACGAAAGCTTTAACATTTTTAGGAAAATTCAATTAAATTCAGGACAGTACAACAAGCTTCAGGAGAACTGCAAAAACTTTAGAGAAGTTTAGAGAACTTCAGAAAAGAACAGAGAATCTCAGAGCAGTTCCATTGCCGTTCTAGAAATTACATGAATTTTAAAGAAGTTTCGAGAACTTCATCACTTAACTAAAACTTTAAAGAAGATCCATGATCGTTACGAAAATTGAGAAAACTTTAGGAAGTCTAAAAAGGTTCAGGGAAGCTTAAAAATGTGATGAGAAGTATTGTGAGCATTAGGCTAGTTTCTCAAACTACAAAAGAACTTTAAAGCCGTTTCATTAACTTCAGGAAAATTTTGGGACATTCATCACACTAGGTACATATTCAAAGGAGATTTCTCATGAAAATTCACTAGGGGTTCTCCTCAGCATTCGCTTTGGAATCTACCGAAACTCTCAAGGAATTGTTCTACGAATTCACTTGGCAGGCTTCTCCGAATTCTCTTACAAATATCACCAGAATATAGCTAGAGTATTTCTCGCAATTTCATTGAAATATTCATCAGAATTACTTTGAAACTATCCTCCGAATTCAATTTTCTATGAATTTTCCTCGGAATTACCTTGAAATTCGCATTCGTAAGAAACTCTTTGGAAAGGTTATCATAATTTTCATTGAATTCATTTCAGATTTCCATTTGAATCTCACTCCTTCACTACTCATTTCTACTCACATTGAAAGTCTCAAAAGATTTAAATTGCATTTCTCCTCACAAATTCCTTAGATTTCTCCTAATAATTGCCAAACTAACGGGTATTCTATAAAAAATGAGAATGTGTCGTCAGTGTCGTCCAGTGCTCTTGTGACTAAGTTGCGTTGTACGGCTGACCAGGGCCCCTTCTCCAATATTCATTGACGTTTTTTTTTTTAAGAATAAACATTATGTTTTTAATAAAAAATACTGAATTCGTTGTAATTTTTTTACTAGTTATATGACTGAAAAATTCTATTTTTTTATTAAACATCCGTTAAATGTTTGTATTTTAAAATACATTATTTTCTTTAAAATATCCTCAGTAAGAAAATTATTAAATTTCCTTGGTAATGATGAGACTAACAGGAATTTAGGATATAGCATCACTGTTCTCAAAGTACGCAAGTGGTCTCGCTTTATAAATCGTTTTTTCACGGTGAATTGCGAAAAGTACAATCGCGTGTGGTAGTGAAAAAGGTTATTTTGGTGCTACTGTTGAAGATTATCACGAGTGTACAGCTATAACAGATCGTTGCTTTAAGCTAATATATTTCGATACCGCAATTGGAGGATTTCAACATGAATACTGTTGAAAACGGAAAAGCTACAAGCTGCCCACTTCAATCTGAAAAGATGCAGATTGAGACATCCGTTGGTACCGAGGAGCTCATGGAGAAACAACTTTTGAGTGATTCTGTCTCAGAGGTGCAATCATGTTCTTCTTCTATCCTCGATACTCCAAAACGCGACGACTTGAAAGACGGTCCGATGTTAAGCGAAAGTGACGAAGATGATGATGGAATAAACGTCACCATAAAGTCGGTTATCGTTAGTGGGAGTGGAAGTAACCCTTCCACTATAAGTGCGTCGAAAATCAAGTGGCGCAATTTTTTTCGAAAACAAAAAGAAACAAAATTAAGCAATGCATTGAATCAGGGATGAGCATGGAGCAAGCTCGGAAACAAGTTTTTGCTAACGCTGTTTCTGGGACTCCAAACACTGCTAAGCGATCGAGATATGGCGATCAAGGTAGCAGTGGAGAAAAGTCGGACGTTAAGAGGACTAAGTCGAATGTTTGTCCAAAAGTGCGCGATAGATTATCCAATACTGGCAATCAGGCAAAATCAATGAAGGAGGCTGACCAGAGTGAAGGAAAAGCTGATGGAAATGGAGGAGCTTCAGGATATCCCAAAATTTCATCAGCTGATTCTAACTCAGGTGGTCGCTCCTTCAAAGATGTTGCAAGTCTAGTTAAGATTGGAATAATCATAAAAGGATACCCGGAACAACAAATGAACACAGCACAACTCGATGCTGTACAGGATGCTCTACTCTTAAAAATCGAGGAGCAAAGGCATGAGAATATAAAACCAAAGTTCACAAAATGCAGCTACAAGCAAGGTTATTTGTCCCTGGTTTGCAAGGATCAAACAACAGCGACGTGGCTGAAAGATGTGACAAAGGTACTCACCCCTTGGGAAAATGCCGAGCTTATTGCCCTGGACGAGAAAGACGTCCCTCGTCCGGAAAGATTCCACGCATTCTTCCAACCAAGTGCAGACTTCAGCGATGAGAGGCTTAAGAGACTCATTGAGAGTCAAAATGATGGTTTAAGCACGAATGGCTGGAAATATTAATTCTGCGAAGATTCGAAATTGGCGTGTGTCAGATGAAATCTCACTTTCTGATCATAAACACATTATGTTTGAATGGGGTGGAGGTGATTTACCACCTTCTGCATTTAGAGATCCTAGGAAAACAAACTGGGATCAATATACACAGTGCTTAGATTCAGATATATTTACAAACGACGTAAAGATTGCTTCTATCCAACAATTGGAATCATTTTCTGAAAAGGTAAAAGAAAGAATTATAAATTCCTACAACAGTAGCAGTTCTATCAAACGTTCGTCTTCTAACAGAGACACATTCTAACAGGGATCTGAATATAATAATAAAATACGGTAATCTAAGAGGCAGTCTTGGATTCAAATGTGTGAAAATATAAACAGTACTCCTATAGTCGCGAGATTACAGAAAACTCTTGCGAAAGACCATACGATTGAACTTGGTAATCTTAAATGTCATGATGGAGGTTTTACCAAATCTCCCTCTGAAACTTTAAATTTAATGATGGAAACACATTTTCCAGGTTCGGTATTGTGTGTGGAATCAGATAATTCTGATTCTGTTGGTGAAATGTGTTCTATAGAGACCTCGCCAGTGTCTCAGAGAACTGAAAACACCATACCAGATATAGCTGATGAAATTTTCACAATTGCCAGAGTGGAGAATGCTGTGCGATCTTTTCAGCCTTTTAAATCTGCGGGTGTGGATGGCATATTCCCGACACTACTTCAAAACGGTGAAGCAATGCTGATTCCGTCTCTTACTAAGATTTATAAGGCGAGCCAAAAGCATTTAGGCCCATAAGTCTCTCATCAATTTTACTGAAGACTATGGAAAAGGTGTTGAATGACTTCATCAATTCAACTTACATGTTAACGCATCCAATATCTAATTTTCAGTTTGCGTACCAATCTGGAAAATCAACAGTTACTGCTCTCCATACTTTGGTAACTAAAATCGAAAAATCACTTTCAGTTAAAGAAATCGCACTTTGTTCTTTCTTGAAGGAGCTTTTGACAACGCATCCTATTCTTCTATGGTTGACGCCATGAAGAAAAGGAACTTCGACACGCACATCGTCAACTGGATTCATACTAGGCTTGCAAAAAGAAAAGTCACTTCTTTTTGCATTTAAATGATCTTTATTTCTTGTGATTGTGTGGTTTACATGTATGAATTTGTTAAGTGACACAGATTCGTCTTTTCAACTTTGGTACATTTGAGATTTTAATTATTATTTACAGTTCCTAGTCCTATCAGGCCTATTTTAAAGTATGACCACCTTGGTGGGATTGGTTTGATTTGAATTGGAAAAAGGAGACTACTTATAACTACTATTTACAACTACAACTAACCTACAACTACTATATACACCTAACCTACTATATACAAATTGCTTATCAAAGCATGTTCTGATAAATTACATTTTTGTGTAAATTTAGTCTTAATTTCGTTAATTTTGGAATCTATTTTGGCAATGCCTGCCTCTTCATGTAAATTTGTTATTCTAGTGTCGAAAGGACGATCAAGAACCATCCTCAGCACTCTATTCTGAGCGACCTGAATTTTGTTCCTGAGTCAAAATTCCTGAAGTGGACCACTGATTTTTCACAAATCATTGGATTCCGTTCAAAATACGTCTATATATTGCTCTTACCACGACAAACAATAACCCAAAATATTTCGGCAAAATGCGCATTTAAACAATAGTTATAAACAATTAAGTTTTTTGGACCCTTTTTCGAAAAAAAATCTTATCTCTAGATCGGGCCAATGAATTTATCTCCAGTTTTGATGTAATCACAAGAAGACATGTTTCTTCCAAAATCACTAAAATTTATTCATCAAAAATGTAATTTGTTTATAATAATTACAATTTTTTATAAACAAATGCAATTTTTTTGGTGTTCCCCGCACGATACAAAATTGATTTTTTTTTTAGAATTGTTCCTTGACTTTTTTCCCATACAGAACCGTTTCAACATTTTTGTCACCAGTATTGGGAGCCGAGTTATAGCAATTTTTGTAACGCGCCGCACCAAGCGCACGGCGCCGCGTCGCGCCGCTCGCGCGTTCACGCATCGGGAAAGACACGGGAAAGACGAAACGAGGAAACGAGTTCGGACCAAGAACGCCTAGCGACTCGCTTCGCGCGCGAGCGGCGGGTCGCGGCGCCGCGCGCTTGGTGCGGCGCGTTACAAAAATTGCTATAACTCGGCTCCCAATACTGGTGACAAAAATGTTGAAACGGTTCTGTATGGGAAAAAAGTCAGGGAACAATTCTAAAAAAAAGCAATCTTGTATCGCGCGGGGAACACCAAAAAAATTGCATTTGTTTATAAAAAAATGTAATTATTATAAACAAATTACATTTTTGATGAATAAATTTTAGTGATTTTGGAAGAAACATGTCTTCTTGTGATTATATCAAAACTGGAGAAAAATTCATTGGCCCGATCTAGAGATAAGATTTTTTTTCGAAAAAGGGTCAAAAAAACTTAATTGTTTATAACTTTTGTTTAAATGCGAATTTTGCCGAAATATTTTGGGTTATTGTTTGTCGTGGTAAGAGCAATATATAGACGTATTTTGAATGGAATCCAATGATTTGTGAAAAATCAGTGGTCCACTTCAGGAATTTTGACTCTCCTGTGAGTCTGTGCACATGATTCCCACACCGGAGCTGCGTAGAGGATCGCAGGTGCTACGATTTGTTTGTAGACGGCCAGTTTGTTCACCCTTGAGAGGCGGGATCTGCGGCAAATCAGCGGATACAGACTCCTAACCAAGGCGGAACACTTGACTACGGTTTTCTCCACATGCGAGCGGAATAGGAGCTTTTCGTCAAACAACATCCCGAGATAGGTTACTTCGGCGGACCACTCAACCCTTGTGCCATCCATGATTACAGTACAAGAGGGAGCCGGTTTTAGTTTGGGTGATTGCCGATGGAGGAACATGATTGTTTGTGTTTTGGAAGCATTGATTTTGATTTTCCACGTGGTGGCATAATCAGCAAAGGCGTTAAGGCATCGTTGAAGTTTGTTCGTTATTTCGCGAGGCATCCTTCCTTTGACGGCTATTGCGGTATCATCTGCGAACAGGAAAAACACGCAACCGTCTCCAAGGGGAGGAATGTCGGAAGTGTAAATGCTGTAAAGCAAGGGGCCCAGCAGACTGCCTTGCGGGACCCCTGCTGGGATGGAAAACGTGTCGGAAAGACAACCATTCAACGATACCTTAAACGACCTTTGCTGGAGGTAGCTACGGGTGATTTTAACCAGATGTAATGGAAAGTTGAAGTTACAAAGCTTGTATACAAGCCCATTGTGCCAGACATTATCAAACGCTTTCTCAACGTCTAACAATGCCATGGCTGTGGACTTGGATACAGCTTTGTTACTTCGGATGTTATTCATCACCCGCACTAGCTGGTGATTGGTGGAGTGCCCCTTTCTGAACCCAAACTGTTCCGGAAGGAGAATGTTATTTTCCTCGACAAACTTGAGCAAACAATTGAGAATGAGTTTCTCGAACAATTTGCTCAGCGCTGAAAGGAGGCTGATTGGTCTGTAGCTTGAAGCTAGCGTTGGGTCCTTGCCGGGTTTGCGGATAGGTATGATTTTCGCTGTCTTCCAGATACTTGGAAAGTAGTGCAGTTCCAAGCATCTGTTGAAGACAGCAGCCAGCAGAGAGTGAACCTTCATGCTGAGATTTTTCAACACTAGGTTGAATATTCCGTCAAACCCGGGGGCCTTCATGTTTTTGGTGCATTTCAGCGCTGAGCAAATCTGTTCCACTGTGATTCTATCCTCCGGAGGGATGGCACAAGGGGAGGAATCAAGGTTGAGTACGCATTGCTCAACCTGAACTTCGAGCGGACTTTGGATGTTGGAGCCAAGCAAGTGCGATTTGGCAATATGCTCACCAATCGCATTTGCTTTCTCCTGAGGGGTGATTATGAGCCGATCGTCATCATTTTCATCTTTTAGTGGCGGAATGGGTTTAGGGTGCGTCTTTAAGACCTTGGCAACTTTCCAGAATGGTCTGGAGCGGTCGTCCAGATTCTGGACAAGCCGCCCGAAACTTTCGTTCCGGAGTGAGACCATTCTGGAAGCAATCTCCTTGTTCAGATTGGCTATTTCACGTTTCCTCGCTAGATCTCCAGTCCTCTGAAACTGGCGTCTACGAACATTTCTCAGTCGAATTAAGAGTTGGGTGTGGGAATCAATGGCAATAAACTTACCCCTCACTGGAACTCGTCGGACGCACGCCTCGTCAGCCACGGTTATGGCTTGGTGGAGTACTTCCAACGCTCGGTCGATGTCCTCCACGGAGTCAAGCGGCGGGTTGTCGATGATGTGCCTGTCTACCACGCGTCCAAACTGGGCCCAGTTTACGCGATGGTAGTCCTTGCGCAGGCTTGGAGCAGCAGCTACGTTGTATCCCAGTTCAGCCACCACCGGTTGGTGGTCGGAGCTGAGTTCGTTCAAGGCTACCGGGTTGGACAAGCTGGTATTTGACAGGAACAGGTCTAGCGTTGATGGGTTGCCCGCCGGTGAGATGAATGTTGGCTCGTCCGAGAACCAAACGGAGTACAGCCCATGCTGCGAATGGTCGAACAGCAGACGACCGTTCTGGTTCTGTTGGTAGTTCCGCCATGCCTCATGACGAGCATTCAGATCTCCTCCAACAACGAAGCGGGAACCGGTACGGGTGATGGTGGACAGGTCCTTCTTAAATTTTGCCGCTAGTCCACTGCTGGCGGCACACTGTCGAGGGCAGTAGACGGCGATGAACTGGACGTATCCAGTCGACGACTCCACCTCCACACCAAGGGCCTCGATGATAGAGGTGCGGATATGGGACAGAGTGTGGTATTTTATTCCTTTCTTGACGACGACCGCAACACCACCCCCCCTGGAGCTGGTGCGATCAAGCCGGATAATGTTGTGGTCAGGCAACCAGAAGCTGTCGCCGGACTTTAGATGGGTCTCGGTTAGAAGGCCCACGTCGATGCTGTGCTTGCGGAGGAAGTCGGCAAGCTCAATCTCTTTTGCTCTTACAGAGCAAGCATTCCAGGTGACGATAGTTAGCGGTTTAGACGCCATACTGGATGATGAACTTACCGAGCACCTGGATCTGTTCGGGCTTATTGCGGCACTTACGAAGAGCACCGGACATGTTGACGAAAATTTCCATCAGTTCATCCGCTGAGAACAGATCGGGGTTGTTGTTTTGCGCTGTTGGTTGTCTCCAGAATCCAGGGGGGGATGGAGAGCTTTGGCCAGCAAAATCACCGGAAGCTTCTTGAGGGGGGGCGGGTTGCACCCGCGAATTCGCTTGCCTTTGCTGGGGAGCACGAAGAGGCGGAAAATCCTCCGTCCTGAATGCTGGGGTTTTGTCCTTCTTGCGTCCTGGTTGATTGTTGCTTGACGCCTGCTTTCGGATGCGTTTGAAGTCCTCGCGTTTGGAGCACTGTCTGTCGGAACCTTGATGTGCACCACCACAGTTAGCGCATTTTATCGCCACGGCTCCATCCGCAGGGCAGTTGGAAGTGGCGTGTTCTTGAGCGCAGTTGCTGCAGCGTGGCTTGATGTTGCAGTTGCGGGTACCGTGTCCAAAATTGAGGCACCTCATACACTGCGTTACGTCACGATGGCCGCCACGGTATGGCTCCCACCGTACGATGATGGAGCAGATTGATCGGATGGCTTGTAGCGCATTGAGCGTCACCGTCCCTTTCTGGAAGTGCACCAGGAAAAGACAATCCGGGTACGTCTTCACGTTTTCGTCTCTCCTTGTCATTCGGAAGACAGCGATTGGGGCTAGCTTGTACCGGTTGATTTCGGCTTCGACCATCTTGGGGTCGAAGTTTGGTAGACCCCTGATGACTACCTTGAAGGGCTTCTCACCGGGGATGTCGTGCGTGAAGAATTCCGCCTTGGTATCCTTCAGATATTTCACGGCCACTTCGTACTCCGCTTTTGTTCGGAGCATCACCTTGGTGCCGATCCTGCCGAGCTTAAACTCAGCTGCAACGCCCAGCGATGAAAGATCGCCAATCAGCGTGTTGAGTGGGACTTGCTTCACCACCAGTGGAGGAAGCTTCATTTTTGCTGCACTCGGGGTGGCAGCAGTTTCGTTGTCGACGGCGTCGCCGAAATCACCAATGACGCTGACGTTCGTCGCGGTGGCATCGTCCCGTCCACTCGCACCATCGGACTGGCCTTGATTTTTCTTCCTCTTCTTTGACCGCTTCACCGTGGCTGAGGTGGTATTCCCTACATCGGTGGGAAGAGTAGCGTACCTATTCGAAATAGGTACACTCATGCTACCCTCACCGCTGTTCTTCTTCTCCGTTTTCTCTCGGAGCCTGCTCCGGGAGCGCTGTCTTCCCATCACACGAAGCGACCGACACTACTGACGACGCGATTAAACTGCGAATGTTTGGAACAAACTAGAAACTTTAGAACAACTCGACAGAGCGAGCAAAGACCGAACTGTACTGCTTGACGTACAAGCAGAGAATCTGAAAAGTCACTTCTGGGCTGGGAAGCTCATCTATAACAGTAAAGGCAACGAAAGGCTGTCCTCAAGGAGGAGTCCTCTCACCACTAATGTGGTCTTTAGCTGTAGATGGTCTTCTAGGAAGCCTAGAGGCGAAAGGTTTCGAAGTTGTGGGCTTTGCGGATGATATAGTCATCGTAGTTAGAGGAAAGTTTGACGCTATCATTTCAGAAATAGTGCAACTGGCTCTAAAGTTTACCCAATCTTGGTGTTTTAAGGAGGGCCTAAACATTAATCCGTCAAAAGTAGTAATCGTTCCTTTTACTAGAAAGAGGAAGTTCAACCTAAAGGTGTTCAAGCTTGGAGGAGAACAGATCCATCTTAGTGAACAGGTCAAATACCTAGGAGTTATATTGGATGTCAAGTTGAATTGGAATACTCAGATTGATTCTGTGACCAACAAAGCAACCAGTGCCCTGTGGTTATGCTCCAAAACTGTTTTTAGAAAATGTGGTTTGAAACCAACAACGACAATGTGGATTTACACATCAGTAATCCGTCCAAAAGTAACTTATGCTTCGTTAGTGTGGTGGCCAAAAACGAAAGAGGCTACCGTACAGAGGAAGCTGGCAAAACTACAACGTCTAGCATGTATTGCTATAACGGGTGCGATGCGCAGCACCCCATCAAAAGCGTTAGATGCAATTCTCAATCTACTGCCCTTGCATGAATACGTACAACTAGAAGCGGAAAGAAGTGCTCTAAGGTTCAAAAGGTCTAAAAAAGTCATGCCTGGTGACCTGGTTGATCACCTACGCATTTTACAATACTTCCAAAGAGGACCAGTGATGAGTATGAATGGAGACTGGATGAAACCAGAGGACAATTATGACACTCCCTTCAACGTATGTGAAATGTTGCGTTCGGATTGGGAAGTCGGTGGTCCTAGCGTTCGTCAAGACTCAATCATATTTTTCACAGATGGCTCAAAAATTGGAACACAAACAGGTGCAGGAATCTTTGGCAGTGTCATCAAACAGTGTTTCAAGCGGAAATCGTGACCATACTTGAATGTGTAAGTGTTTGCCTAAGGAGAAAATATAGATGTGCAAATATCTGTATTTTTTCTGACAGTCAAGCAGCACTAAAAGCGCTTCATGGTTACAAATGTACATCAAAGATTGTCTGGGAATGTATTCTCTTGTTGCGAAAGCTGTGCAAACAGAACTCAGTAAACTTGTATTGGGTTCCTGGACACTGTGGCATTGAAGTGAATGAAAGGGCCGACGATCTTGCAAAATTAGGATCCAATTCACCGTTTATTGGCCCAGAACCATACTGTGGAATATCAAACTGTACGGTAAAAATAGAACTCAAACGCTGGGAAGAACAAAGGGTGATGGCCAACTGGATGGCCGTCACGAAGTGCAACCAGTCGAAAAGATCTATAACTCCAAATGTAACACATACCAAAAAGCTCTTGGAGCTCAATAAACGGGCTCTTAGTATATACACTGGCCTAGTAACTGGGCACTGTCCGAGTAGATATCATTTGAAGAACATTGGTCGGGTTCAGAGCGATATCTGCCGTTTCTGTTGCATAGCACGTGAAACCTCGGAACATCTGCTCTGCAGTTGCGGTGCATTACACAGGCGTAGATCTAAATTTCTTCGTAGTGTTATCTTACAACCTAGTGGAATTTGGTCTGCTAATCCTGGAATGGTAGTTGGTTTCATAAACCATATCATACCTGACTGGGAAAGGACGTGTCCTGGCAATTAGCTCACTCATTAAATGGTGGTCAGCTTGCATGATACGAACAGTAAACCAAAAGTTCAAATAATGGACGCAGTGGTTCAACTCCCCCCAACAACAAAAAAACAGGTATTTTCAGGAACAATTAAATTCCCTGAGGGTTCCCGGTTTTCCAGTTTTTATATGTAGGAGATCCTGGCCATACCATAGGTTTGATCATAAACTTTCTATTGAATTTTTTGCTTTACAGGTTTATATCGTACATAAGTGTATATGAAATACTAACTGAAGTCTAAAACATCAACCATTTATTTGGCGTGGCATCAAAACGACTACTTTTCTATATAAAGAAAGAGAGAAGTAATTTTCATTTAATTCCACTACCCTATTTGCTTATCCTTGGCAGATACGCGTAGTTTGTCTAAAATGTGCAGATTTCTTCAGTGTGTTGTACAAATACTCGTGTCAGTATCTAATACTAATACTAATTCTTCTCGGAAATAACTCAAAATTATTTTGGCATCATCTACAGAGCACCCTTTGAATACTTTTCAGAACTCCCATTGATTTATCTCCATAGTTACCTTGAAATTCTAGTCAAAATTCCATTCCAAGAGCTGAGCTGTCTTGCAAATGTTCTTCAAAGTTCTCTTGGAATTATTCAAAGAGTTGCTTTTAAACTCTCCTGGAAATTCTTCAAATTGTCAGAATCCTAAAAGTTCTAGAGAATTGAGAAATTTGCAACACTGTGAATCTTAATTTTTGTTTTTTTGTTTTAAATCATGGATTATTTAAAAATTCCGCATCTTGAATATTTTTCTAAATCCTAGATGCTTTAAAATTTAACGATGTTTAGAACATGTTTAGGCCTGACATCTTCATAACTGTTCTTAGTTCGATTTCTTCGTAGTTATTTTTTTTTTTTCTGTTGGTGTGTTTTTTCCGTCGATCTTGTTTTCCGTGCTGAGCACCAATGCTACCGACGTGCCAGGAAGGCAGCTCCCACACCTGGACCCTACCTATCGATCCATCAACTCATGAACCGGGGACCAACGGCTTTACTTCCCATCCGAAGGAAGGCATGATCAGAGATGTTATGCCTCAGAACATCCCGGCGGCGCCGACTGGGGTGAGGTCACGCTTACCACTACACCACCGGCGCCGTTGTTAATTTTTTGTTCATGGTCATGATTTTTAAGTATAATCTTCCACTTCCCAAATTGACCCATTCTCCAATAACGACAATCGAAAATATGACATCAGAAAATACAATGATTCAAAACTTATCTATGACTACATAAAATTCGTTAACAAGTTAATATGTATGTACACCCGGAGCGTCCATCAGCTCTTTGTAATCCCAATAAACCACCACTTCCGGATCCCAGGATCATCGAACAACAAAACTACCTCCTCGCTGACGGTCACCGGCAAACACGCTCCTATCTTCCCAGTAACCCGCCGTCGTCATCTTCTGCTGAGTCCATTGATCATGTCGCTGTAGTCTCCGTTCATTCGAGTTCACAAAAATCGAATTGTACTTATTGTAGTTGATATGGTTGTTAATCATTCCTGGGCGTTGAAAAAAATCCCCTCTTTGGTCGTCCTCCCCATTACGCTGATCATCGGGCGACCGCACTTCCCCGGAGAATAAATCATCTTCTTCCACTGGCTGCTGATCTCCGCGTTGAACGCTGCTCATGGTGGTCGTGGTTGATGAAACGTGTGGGGTGTTATGCTTATGTCGAAACGAGGGAACTGATTCCAGAATGGACGGAACTGCTGCAGCAGCAGCATTATATGATGGCGACAATGAATTCGAGACAGTGTTTAAGATATGTGAGTCGTACACAAATTGATTAGATACATTCATTCAGTCACAGACACAAAGTGGTGCGATGAGTGTGGGATGTGCATTTCAATTAGAATTTAGAACAGCCGAAACACTATTTGATGATTTGATGTGGCAAGCCGAAATGGATGGATGGGATGTTCATTGTGGATAAGAAAAAGGAGTGTTCATACTTACACCTATTACTATTGGAAATCCTACGCTGTGCATTACTACTTAAAATTAAGTCTGGAAGAGAAGAAAGACACAATCGTTACAAAATCCGAAAATTGGGAGCAAATGAAAGCGTGTATACTTACTAATAAAAATAAATAAATTAATTACAAAACCTATACATGACGAATCTAGTTTGGCCATCTCTGCGGCCAACTATACATGAGTAGGACGTTAATATAACGTCCTTAGCTGGAAGAAAAAGAGGAAGAAGAAATGGAACTTGTTAAAAACATGGGTCCGTTTGTCCGATAAGAATTATGCTTCACACGTTTTGCTTTTTATGCAACCGTATGTATGTTCATCTGTGCACATACGGAACTACAAGCTGGTGTTTGAACGTTGATAACGAACGCATTATTGTTTGCATATGGTACTCAATCAAATGTGTTTAGTGGAAAGATAGGTGGCGCTGTGGAAGATTGCCACGCTTTTTTTTTCGTTCGTTCGTCGGATATGAATGAAATGTTTTCTTATCAGATTCATTCATTATATTGGTGTTGACTAGTATTTGCATAACGTAAAATCTGGCGTTGTAGTGAAATGTGTGTGTGTGTATTCCTTACGTTTCGTTTTAGGCTTTTACTTCCCAACTGGAACTTAACGCGTGCCCTCAACTTGGAGAACTTTGAGCACTTCCATGGTGTATTATTAAGAGCTTATTAATCCGGTACCGTTTGTTATTGTCCAAGGAAGTCCATAAATTTTCCAATCCGATAAATTCCTAAATCTTTTCGCATTGTGCGCAAAATTCCGATATCATGTAGATGTACATGTTTAGGTATCAAATCATACATAGAAGATTGGCCCACATTTAAACATAGAAGACTGGCCCACATTTATATGGGAGATTTTTTATCATTTTTTTCAACGGGTTAGACAACTTTACTCTGAGCTGCTTTTTTTGCAGCAAGTAACTCAATGTACCTCAAAATTCAACCGACGTTTATCGATTTTTTTTTTCAAAAAGCGTGGAAGGAAAGAGGCATGGTGATCTGAAGATTCTCAACAGTAAATCCGATTAGACCAAGTACAGGATCATCGCTATGGAGTTTGCCGACAAGAAACCGAAGAATAAAACATCCTCCGAATATAAAAAATAATAGAAAAATACATAATAAAATTACGTAAAAAAAAAACTCCTTTTCTTCTGAAAGAAATATCATCTCTGGCTTTACATCGCTTGGTCATAAGTATACGCGCGTCAACGACCGCACGTACGTAATTAATAGGATGGGTCATCATGAACAATTTTTAAGAACAATGTTTTTTGGTTCCATGTGGGGTCTAAAATAACTGTGCAAAATTTGGGGACGATTGGTTGTAACCCGGCTTTCCGCATTGCGTTTGAAATTTGTATGGGAAGTAGTATTTTGGAAAACCTACTTTTTTGCATATTTATTGCTAGGGACCACAATTTTGCACAAACCACGCATCTAAATACGTTAAAATATAGCCCAGGTGCCTAACAACTTTTCTGAAAGATGTGTGGTGCTAGAATGCCCCCAAAAAAAGTTATAGCTGTTCAAAGATCAATGTTTCGAATTAAATGTCGAAAATCCCTTTTTCTGCCAACACTGCCGGTGTACCAATGAAAGTCAAACTCCAAACTGAAATAACTTTGGAGTTTCTTATCTTATCGATTTTGTATGTTCAGATGAATTATTCACAAACAATGTTGAAGTAGGACTACGTCTTTGATTTCTATATGGGGGTACACTTTGTGCAAACCAAAAATGGAACATGTAACAAATTAAGAAAGATTTTTAACGTTTATAGCTCAGCTGCCCCTTGTCCAATTTCAATAATGTTATTACCAATCGATCAGAAATATGGCTACGCATCGATAACAATGCTTCCGAATGTTGATTTTCAACAAGAAACTATTGAAAACCTGGTAAATGTCCAGCATTGTCCAAAAGCGTCGAATTCACTAACAAATCCACCAATTACCTACATGCATATGCTGCTTCCCCAGCACAGTCGTCAGAGAGTAGTAAGTAGACGAAACAAGTCGAAGTGGCATTCGCCTCCGATCCTCGGGCGCGTGCGAATAGGGAGGATGGAATTGCGTAATATTTTGCACACTTATCGCCATATTCAGAACCACACGCTCCCAACGACCACACCACTGTGTAGTGGTGTTCGGTCGTCGAAATTAGTAGCAGCAGTTTAGCAGTGCTTTCGGCGTGTGGCGTTGACAATTGTTCTCCAGTCACAACGAAAGGCTGCCTGCAAGCAGCGAGCTGCAGAGCCCACATAAGCAACCAATCAAAGGATGAAGAAGCTGCACCGCTATGCTATGGATCGGAATCAGTAGCTCTTCGTGAGTCGCTGCGAGTCGGGCATCTATGTCGAGCGTGTCACCCTCGCTCCAAACGACATACAGCTCGACAGCCTCATCCGTGTTGAACACCCAGCTCAGAATTACTCTTTTAAATTACGGACATACATCAGGGCTAGATAGATCTTCACAGGATCTATAGATTCCACGCAATTTCAAATTTAGTTTTGTTAGTGCACAGCATTACGAAAAGAGGTCAGGTTTCGAAATGTATCTACCAATCTGCTAAAATGAACACTTAGTTAATTTTCAATAGGTCACTATTGAAAAATACCAAATGTCCAACTGTTGCAATGGTGATCAAAATTATCACCGAATGTCTGAAAACAGCGCATTCCCTAACACAGACTTAAAAATCGAATTCGATGCGGTCCCACTGAACGGTGCTCATTCAATCACCGTAAGTGGTGGTGTCCAGTCCAGCAGCAGCAGTAGTAGCAGCAGCAGCAGCAGCAGGAGTGCTTTCAACAACAACAACAACGAAAGGTTGCCTGCAAGCAGCGAGCTGCAGAGCTCATATGAGCAACCATAGAGAAGGAGGAAGAAGTCCCACCGCTAGGCTAGGATCGGAATCAGTAGCTCGTCGTGCTCAGCTCAGCATTACTCAACCAGCACTACAAAACAGTCCTTTTCAGGACCACCATAAATTTGTTAAGCGTATTATTTGGACTTTTGTCAAGGTCATCAGTTCCTGCAAGCAGCTAGCTATCAAGGCTCAGCCTGGGGCCACATTGCGCATCTCGAAACGAAAGACTTTTTGTACGAACGCTTGTATGAAAAAGTTTTTCGTTTCGAGATGCGCAATGTGGCCCCTGGTCTCTATTGAACACGCTGGTAGGAAGTGTGGGGCCTCCCTTAGCTCAGTCGGTAAAGGCGCAGCTACAAAGCAAGACCATGCTGGAGGTGGCTGGGTTCAATTCCCGGTCCGGTCTAGGAATTTTTCGGGTTGGAAAATTTCTCGACTTCCCTGGGCATAGAAGTATGATTGGACTTGCAACACAATTATACCAATGTAAAAATGGTACAGGCATCGAAAGCTCTCAATTAATAACTGTGGAAGTGCATCTAGAACACTAAGTTGAAAGCACGCAATAAGCTAATATGCTATATGCAATAAGCTTGAAATGCGAAGAAGAAGAAGAAGTGGTAGGAAGTGTTACAAATCCATATAGAATTTGAGAGAAATAGGAATAATTCGCTTTGGGTGTATATTCAGTCCCCAAAAAGCCAATAAAATCAAATTTGTGAGAAAATTAGCTCTCACGAGTTCAATCTCTCGAAGTCCCTCCTTTTTTACATATTCTGCACAAACGATACTTTCCGCCCCGCCCCATTCATATAATTCGGAAGGAAAACCTGTGAGGGGTGAATTGAATACTCTTTAATACCAAAACTTAAAAATTCGTAAACTACAAAAAATTCAAAATACACCTTTTAAAGTCGGGTAGATGGATCGAAAATACTCAAGTTAACAGTCCCTTGGATACTCTTCATCAACTTTCTCTTTGAAATAAATACTACAAATTTGATACGCTTACAAATAAAAAACGGAAAGAGTTAAGAGTTAAGATAATTGATGATTGATCAATTAAAAGAACTAAATGCTCACATTTGTTCCGTCGACTAGCGGTCCTACGTCAAGCTTCCGTTCGTGCCCCTAGGCACAGACCCTTCTACTTTTTAAATCTCATCTCGCCCTCCTCACTCATATAAATGCAAGTAAAGCTTAAAACTGGAATAACTTCGGTTTTTCTGATCTTGTCAAGTTGGTATGTTCAGATGTATTCAAAAACATGTGCTCCTTTTAATAGGCGTAGTTAGATATGGGTGGGGGCTTACTGTATGCTTTCCGGTCCTCACGTATATCAATGAAAGTAAAGATTAAGACTAAAATAACTTCGGAGTTTCCGAACATCTCTCGAGTTGTTCGGATGGGTTATTCAAAAACATTTGCTCAATCCCATAAAAGCAGTTGTAAAGCGAGTGCTGTTTATTTTCATATCATTCGATTGAAGATGAACCAATACAACCATTCAATCAATTCTGTGAAAACGAATTCTCATATTATCATTAGCATTAGCATTAGCATCGAACAAGTTGCACAATATCGTAGGTGGTACGAATTCAAAACTATTAACAGCAAGACGGATATCTGTTACTGGACAGATAGTGAGTAGGAAATAATGACTCTCTCCCAGATAAAGACATATCCCGCTCCAACAGTTAAGGATTGTCCTATTTCATTTTAATATATTCTACGATTTCTCAGGGTACTCGTTACGATGCTGCTCTATCCCCTGAAGCAAATATTGCTTTTGAACTAGGTCTCGGGTGGATCTCTTAATAAGTCAGAAATTAGCTTCACCCCTCATTCAGCCATATCGTTGGCAACCATCAAGGAAGCAACTCATTGTATCGCCTTGAAATAATCTGTATCATTACTCCACTGGTTTGCCGGTTTTTGCATGAAGCCGGTCGAAATTTCGAATAGGAATCACTGTTAGAAATGACGTTTGACTTGGGAATCCAACTGAAACGTAGCCCGCTTAAAGTTAGCCCAACAAGCGAAATCCGAATGTGCCTGTGTCTGAGACGAAACTGGTGAAGACAGTTTACGTTTTCTCCTGTTTTTGGTTTTTGACGTACGACTACCTCTGTGTTTGCTATATGCGGGTGACCCGAATGGCAGTTTAATATTTAAAACAAAAGCTTTATATAGAAATAATATAGCAGTTGGACTAATAATTCAAACAACATCTCCTCACTAACAAATGAACGGACAAGTGGATATAAATACTGTGTACTACAACAATTTTCGTTCGTAAAAACTGCATATAGTAAGCCCCCACCCCCGCTCTCTAACTACGCTTATGAGATTAAGCAAATGTTTTTGAATAATTCATCTGAACATGCCAAATCGATAAGATAAGAAACTCCGAAGTTATTTCAGTTTGAAACTTCACTTCTATTGATATGAGTGAGGGGGCGGGGTATATTATTACCCCCCCCCCCCCTTCTTTAACTACACATATGAGATAAAGCAATTTTTTTGAATAATTCATCTGAACATACCAAATCGGAAAGATAAGAAACTCCGAAAATATTTCAGTTTGGAATCTCACTCCCATTGGTACACCGGCAGTGTTGGCAGAAAAAGGGATTTTCGGTGTTTAAATCGAACCATAAATATTTAAATAGTTGTAACTTTTTTTAGATACATTAGGCACTTCCTGGACTATATTTGTACATACCTTATTGTATGGTTCATGCAAAGATAAAAAAAAATTGCACAGCTGTTTAAGACCCCAAATGGAACCGAAAAAGGGTTGTTCTCGATTGGTGAGGTAAAGTTTGCGGTTTTTTCATATAACGATGACCCACTCTAGTAATTATGTTCAACTTCAACGAAATCGTCCGTCAACGTCCACAGAAGAATCTCGGTGGTGTATCGCAGAAACCGGACCATATCACGATAACCCAGAAGGCACAGCAGTAGCACCAGAAGTGGGAGGATGCCCGCTGGTAGCAGAACTGCGTCGTAGTAATCCAAAGCTCGGCTCGTAGTTTCATCCAGTGGCATGTTGTCGCTTCGACTAGTAGCAGATGACGTACGGGGTACATATAATTTGCCGAATCTGAAGTATTTGGACAGGCGGATCGAGTTTTCTATCACATCACGCCGGATGTTTCCTTTTGTTTTTGTTTTGTTTGACAGCAGCTTTTCGGCTTCGCACCTCCAAATGTTGCTGTGATGCTAAAAGTGAGAAGGCAAATGACAGTGATCTTGCTCACTGATCAATGTGATTTACTCGAGGTGCCTCAAAAGCAACTCTGAAATTGCTCATGATTAGAAGCTGTCTTACCCCTTGGTCAACCCCCAGATTTGTGCCATTAGGTGAGAAAATCACTCTCTGAAAATTTCAGCTCATTCGGATGTAACACGAGCTGACGGTTTTGGTCTAAAGTTCATATGGGGATTTTGGTTGAAATATTTGGAGAAATGGCATTCTTTCACTCTTTCGTGCATATAACTGCTTCAGCAAACTCGATTAAGCTCAGAATTACAGCACATGTAGCTTAAATTATAAGGAACAACTTTACTGAAGACAGTAATTCAAGTTAGTATTAAGGGCTGAACACAATGATAGCGACATAGCGGCAAGCGCAAATTTTCCAATACACTGAAATCTGGGGGGGGGGGGGAGGTGACTGTCAAATACGAACAGTCGTCGCCAACCTCGCATAACTGGTTCCAAACGACAACAAAGCCATAAGCAACGATAGCTTGTGGATATTTGGAACCAAATTCACATATGGAAAATCAATGAGCGTAAACAGGTGAGGCTCAGTAAATTTATCGTCTCTTTCGTTCTCCGGCTGATTAAATGGATGACGGAGTTCGACGTCACACTCCTTCAACCGCTTAAACAACGGGAGAACGAAAGAGAAGACAAACTCAATGAGCCTTACACATTTACATCTCATTGATGGATTTTCAGTTGACCGATTTGACTGCACATCCCGCCCCTGACTGAAATTCGTTTGACAACCCACAAGGAACGCGTTGCGGCAAAAGCGACATTGTACTACTAGTAAAACGCGTATTTTTTCAACATTCTGGATAAACGCGGTGCGGTTGAGCGACAGCCTAAGAAGTGCTCACTATTTTCAATTGTATTTTTGTAATTTTGAGTAAACCAGAACCTTCACGACATAAACCAAATAATCATCCAAGGTCGTAGTAAGTAGTTAGAACCTTCATCCGCACATGATCAGGGTACCCCCGGGGAAGTTGTCAGATTGTTCTTGACCAACATCCTCATGCGACGCATCAAACTACATCAGAATTCAAAAATAAGATCATTGGTGGTTATATTAAGTACTCAGGACCACGTTGGCCAGATCCGGACA
This sequence comes from Ochlerotatus camptorhynchus, assembly GCF_037179485.1. NCBI lineage: Eukaryota > Metazoa > Arthropoda > Insecta > Diptera > Culicidae > Ochlerotatus > Ochlerotatus camptorhynchus. The sequence goes on along the minus strand of NW_027040823.1, from coordinate 377,122 downwards.
TGTTCCGGATACCCCCGGAGAAGTAAAACTTGAACCTACATCCTCATGCGACACATCGAACTACATGAGGATTCAGAAATAGGAACATTGGATACCATATTAAGTACTCAGGACCACGCTGGTCATACATGTTTCGGGTGCTCCCGGGGTGTTTCATAAATTTCCTGAAATTTTCCTGAGATCAATGAAACTTCTCCGGAGTTCTCAGAACTTCCCTGAAATCCTCTTCAGAACTACTGTGAAGTTCTCCTCAGACCTACTCTGAAGGTCTCCTCAGAACTACTCTGAAGTTCTCCTCAGATTTACTGTGAAACTCTCCACAGAAATACTCTGAAGTTCTTCTCAGAACTACTCTGAAGTTCTCGTCAGAACTACTCTGATGGTTTCCTAAAAACTACTCTAGATCTTCGATGAAGTTTTCAACATTTTCCTGAAATGCACGAAGTTGTCTGAATATTCTCTTGAAGATCTTTAAACTTTCCCTATAGTCGGGACTACCCTAAAGATATCTTAACTTCCCAGAAGTTCTTTTAATTTCTCAATAAATTAGAGTTCTCTGGACTTCCCTAAAATTCACGGAACTTTTCTTAAGCTCCCGCAGTTTTTCTGATATTCATAACTCTTATCCGAAGCTCTCGATATTTCCCCACGGTTCAAGGTACTTCTTCAAAGTGGTCCCATATTTTTGTTTTCAAGTTAATGCAAATTCAGAAACGATCACTGAACTTCGGAGAAATTCAAAGCCCCTTGAATATGTGTACAATAATTCAGATTGATTAAGAGAAGACCTTCTACTATGTCAGCTGAATCAGAGATTATTCAAATAACGAATTCATCAATGATTTGTTACGGTTTGCTGTTTTCATAACCGTTTTTTCCAAGTGTTTACATTTGAGTGGGCTTTCCACTGCTCTTTCAATGCTTATTCCGATCCCCAACAGCTGGGCAAAATTTGAACGAATTTGGTTATAAACGTACATGCGGGAGAATTTTAAATTTTGTATGGGAAACGGAACGATCCTATTCATTTGCTTATCAACAATCCAAATGTTGCTCAAATATCACCAAAACTCGAACTTAGAATGAGAATACTATACCAAACAACTTTTTCCAAGCTACAACCCACTCTAATACTTGGAAAAATTGTCATGAAAACAGCAAAACGTAACAAAACATATTAGAAAATTCATTAGGCATCCGCTTGGATCCCCCTATGAATTGTATATGTAACAGTAAGTTGCTGAACGAAATTATATTGAGATCGATCTGATCCATTGAGCAAAAGTGTGCATTTTTAGAGCACTTTCAACTTTGTAGAACATTGAAATTTTTATACGCATTAAAAAATTGCTCACCGAGTTCCCTTTTTTTACCGTTCGACGACGACGGGTTTGCTTTCGCGAGAGTGACGTTTACTGGTTCCGTTTCTTTACACGGATGTGTTTTTTGTAACTAGACTTCTCTGACGTTTATTAATTGCGCAAGAATTAGTGCAGAACTTGGGGTAAATTATAAGTATTTACCACTTTGTCAAGCAGTTTCGTCAGCGATTTCACAAAACTGGACCAGCCAATATCTATTTTTTTTATGAAACGCACAAATGATGACTACTTTTCTCGTGGTTCTAGAAGAAAAATTTCAAAATAATGTTGCATTTCAAAGTTCGAGAGGTAGTAAACGTCATTTTAACTGCTCGAATGAAGTGGTTAATTCACCCAAAGTTCTGCACTAATAATTGTGCAATTCATAAACCTCAGATAAGTCTCTAGCGGTGTGTAAGTGTGCTTGCTGAAGATCAATCGCACACTAAAGGCACGAGAAGATTCCCGGAGTGTCGAAACACACAACAGTGCAGTGATAAAAGCTTATGCTTGTGTATGTGTGAAAGAGAGCGAAACAGCTCGAAATCTTTTGGAAATTGAAATTGGTGCTCAAGTTTTGAGGTGCGGCTGCTCGATAGTGTTTTGTTTTGATTTGTCGTCGTCGTCGGTGCCGGGTTTGAATGGTTACAACAACTCGAATAGCGGTACGATGTGATATGAAGTGCTCGGTGGCCTTAGAGCGACCGTTTTTGCTTACTGAGCAGAACATCGTGAATCTGTAACCCATCCACATTCAAGATTTGTCAATCGTTTTATTTGTTAACATGACTACATGGTAATAACAGCAACTCGATTATTAAAAGGAGCTCGTTTGCCTAGTGGCAAACGTTTTTGCTTACTGAGCAGAAGACCGTGGGTTCAATCACAAGCTCGTTCGCGTTATATGATCGCTAGGACATCAATTCAGCTTATCGTTTACCAAAACGAACCCTGCTGCAAACCTTACCCTCTTACCCATCATCCCAGTTATTTCTCGTGGAAGTACAGAGATGTTCTCGGCTTCCATCAAAGTGAGTGTCACGTCAACATATTCCTGCCCATTCCTTTCTTGACCTGTGTTCGGGCGCATCGTCTATTGGTTCTCTGTGTAATTACAGCTGATCTGGAAATAACAGAGTAGCAACCGTGGGCGGTCAATCATGCTCATGCATGCTCAATATAAACATTACTAAGTTTTACTAAATAGAAACAGTTGTGCCCAAACGTAAAACAGATATTTTAATTCTAACAACTAATAGCATTTGCTTTTGCAAAATGCGCTTTCCATCAGCAGCTCACTCCCATCCTATCCCATAGAATTGACGCATTTATCATCATTGGTGCCAATAGGGACGTACAAATATTTATTTATGTCTGCGCGGCACGTTTGCATGTTTTGCACGCATCATCAAATTGCACCTCGCCGGTTCTGAAAATGCTTTCAACAGTCGACTCCTTACTACATTGCAGAGCGGATTAAATATCTACAATGTATCGAAGTCTATGGTCTGGCAATAAAGTGTGAATATGAGACCTTAATTTTCTGACGTCACTCCAGCCAACCCTAGTTACTATTCGGAATGTGGTAGAGAAAGCTAACCACTTGGAATCAAAGGCATTAAATCCCACTCGGTGGAGATGGTGGGGCCTTAGTCAGTCATACTTGCCAGTTTGCACAATGTATGCACTTTTGCTCTGTCGAACGGTGTAATTGGAGCTCCTTACTCGACCGACATCCAGAGGCAGGCAGGCTTTGACCAGATATCCGTTTCGTCCAAGCGGAGCGTTCCAACTCCAGGGCGGGAACGGCCATACAGCAAATACTGAGCGAAATAAGAAGACTGCTGCTGCTGCTGCTGCTGCTATTGCGTCCATGCGTTAGGAAAACTGATGTCAGATTTATTTTTAGACCCCCAGAGTAGTCAAGTAGTAGCTCGTGATAAGCATATGGCAAACCATGGATACAAATTAAAACAAATGTGCATAGCAATGAGGAATGACTTCCATAATGAAGCCTCTTTCGCCATCGACATTGTGTGCCCAGATGAAATGGCGCATTGACGAATGAATGCACTTGACTTTTATAACTGATGATAATATCAAAAAAATTATGATCAAATGTCTCGCTCGTGCAATGGCAATTGTAGGCCCGTAACTTCAAAGACCACTCGGGCGGATTGTGTAAACATTCTAGAATTACCAGATGTCATCAAATTTTGACCGGGCAATGTAACAAATGCAATGGCACAAATTAATCCACATTGTTAATAATCAAAATAATGTCCGCATGGAGAGTCAGACTGCCAACCCTTGTGTAAATACATGGCATATGTGGGTTTTGTGCGCTGCGCTCTAAGTACCCATCCAAATTGAGCAGCGTTAGCCTGTGGGGAAATTAAAATGGACGGCAGCTATATTGTTATTTGCTTATTTACAGTCGACCGGTGTAAGGACAAGATAAACAACGTTGTATAATGAAATTCATGAATGAAATGGATCTTTTGACTGGTTGTGTCAGGTCATTGAATCTATCGTTTGTCGTTCCGGGAATAGCAGTGGCAGTGACGACAGTTGCAACATTTTCATTGAATGGCAAATCTTTTTTTTTATTGCTCGGTGTAGCCGATGAATTGGAAGAAAATCGAGTAAAAGAAAACATGTGATGATAATTAATTATTGGCGGTTTAACATCAATCAAACTTTAGCCGCGGTCGTTCGAGGTTATGTTTAACTCAAAATTTTTATGGGACGAACGATGAGCATGACGAAGATGTTGTTAATGATATTTTTGAAAATTGATCTACCATGTAAGTACAGTACCGAACATAAGTATATCACATTGTGATTCTTTGGCTCTTCAAAAAAGTTCAAAGAGCTGTAACATTTCAGGACCTTGGCCACTAGTAGGTCAAATATTAGGCTCCATTGGATGAGTCTGCAAGTAATTTTTGTTAAACGCCTCTTTATTAGTATATTTTTTTTTTAATGTTGTTACTTGAAGTGTAATGGCCCAAAATAGCTGAAATTTTCATCATTTGTAGGAGAAACATACTTTAAGTATCTAGTTGTCTAGCGTTTTGCGTTCAGTATGTACAACCTCTTTCAATTGAAATGGTTATACAGTAATGACCAGATTTTTTCAGCCCCTCCGTGCATCAGACTTTCATTTTTCAATAATTTTACGTAACCATAATTTCAAATATTTCTCATTCATCTTCAAGATGGATGTTTAAGGAATACTTCGTGCAATAAGACTACTGAAAAAGCTCTTGGGATTTACAAATGCTTTTTATTTTTCATAGTTCAATGTAACAGCTATACACTCAAAAAATATTGGAAGCTAAATAGTATAAAAGTTACGCTAAATCACAACTCTCCGTGCCGACGCAAAGGTCGGTATAAAGGGAGAGAATAAAGACTTAGTATAAAAATGATTTATGCCTGCCATAGTATAAAATCGAAATATGCTTGCAATGCATGCATACGGTTTATTCGAGGGAATGTTTTTTCTGCTTCTTTTTCGTTTAATGCTTAATATGATTGTTTTAAAATAAAAATTAAAGTTCTAATTAAAGCAAAAGCAGTACCATACAATTATCATTATCGAAACCCAGGTTTATCATTACCCGACGTTTTGATCTTTGATAGGCGGCTAAAACTTGGGTCCACCCGGAATGGTTCATATTCAACGCTTTGGCCGTTAAGTCGAACAAATAGAAAAAAATACTGTGCATCAGCAGATTATTGGCTAACCGATACAGGGTTGCCATTGATGGCAGGCTCTGATTCCACTTCCGGCAGGCTTATATGCTTCTTTCGATCAATGAGCGGACGATGTTTGCAGAACCATTTGAGAAAGTTACCACCTTCAACGTGGAACTGAAAAACGACTACGAGTGCCATCGTGTTTGACATTGTCATTTTTGATCGTTTTAGTATACACTGATCGAATTCCACTCCGATAATCGGACTTAGTATAGTTTTGAAGAAAATATTAATCGGACCAATGTATAAATTTTGATTAATAATAAAATGCATAAAATTTAATCAATATTGGTTTTGTAATATTTTTGAGTGTACATTAGTAGGTATTATGCGTATTGTAAGACCATTGTTTCAGTCATACTTCTTACCCTAGGCCATTGCTCGAACTTTTCTTCCATATTTCCGCCTGAAATCTTTTAGGTCAATTGCAGTTCAACCCTTTTTCTTCAGTATGTCCTTCGCAATTAACCAGTATTCCTCAATTGGCCTTAGTTCCGGAGTATTGGCCGGATTCATCTCCTTGGGAACCACTTTTCGCTTTACCATTGTTTGGTGGAATTTGAGTAGTGGCAGCTCGCCAAGTCCAGCTAGAATAGGCAATTCACCTCATATTGCTCCAGAAGAGGCAGTAGTCTCTTCCGTAGGCATTCCTCCTAGTGAACTTGCTGGTTGATGGTCTCAGAAGTAACGAAAGTTTTGCTTTTCAGCCCAGAACTGCAGATTGCTTTTCAGACAATAAACTTTTTGGGGAATTTCGACTACTTTTTGATTTTACATTCTTCCGGGGCACTGATCCGGTTCACCGAGGTATGAAATTTCTGCCCAGGAATTTGATCGAAAACTGCCAGGTAGTACGTTTCGTTGGCTTTTCGTTTCGAGCGTGCAGTATCGAATCGCGACATGCTTGCTCCGGTGAAGACATGATGTAAACAAATGAACTTATTCTGACAACCAGTGCCTACACGCTTACTTCAGCTTACTCACCGGGTGAGTTGATCGTACTCAATTTCGTTCGATGCATTAGGTCAAAATCTGAGTAAACGAGAAATGTCAAACTGAGTAAAAACCGCTCAGTCAACCAAATCCGCCAAAATGCCTGCCGTGTCAGAGCAAACGCTCTAAGAAACGGCGAAATTATTGTATAACACTGGCTGAAATGTATGAAGGTAACGAGGAATTGCATGTGGAGACGGTTTTCAGTCGTCTTCAGCTCCAGTTAAATGAATCTGGAGCAGATAATTTCCATTTTTTATCAAAACAAATTAAAAAAACAAACTTCCCGGCTGAAAACATCACAGAGTGGTTTTGACTCACTCTGCGCGAGAACGTCGTTTACTGAAAAGTGAGTAAAAGGGCGCGTACTCACTTTTGACTAACCATACTTCCCGCTCAAATGAGCATGTTCGACTCATTTTTGAGTTGTTGCGAGTTACCGTGTACTGTGATTCTATACACTCTTAGCTTGCTTCAGTGAAATTTTGAAAACAAATTACTCAAAAAATGCCTTAATGCAGCGTTTTTAATGTGTCCGGATTTTGTCGGGGACAGGGTTACTTTCACTCACTTGCTATAAAAATTGTTTTTCGGAATTATGAAATCATTAGATGTTATAATGATAATGAGTACTTGCAAGATACAAGAAGAGGTGGTAAAGTATGTGTTTGACTTATAAATCCTGTCAATTTCGATTTCAAAGCGTCACAATAAGCGATTTTACGATTCGTGAGCGTTCACTCAGAGTGAGTGCTCACGAATCGTAAAATCGCTGATTGTGACCCTCTGAAAGCAACATTGGCAGATCTTATGTGTCAAACACACACTTTACAACCTCTTCCTGTACTTTACAAGTAACAAGTAGCATTATAACATCTAATAATTTCAAAACTCCGAAAAACATTTTTTTATAGCAAGTGAGTGGAAGCAACCCTGGTCGGGGATTAGTATCTTGTACCAGCCCTGCAATTTCAAAACCCTTGGACTGGACAAGGTTTACAGAATACTTTGAGTAACTAAATATTAAAAGAATGTAGAATGAGTTCGGGCAATACCAAAAATGTATTTCGAAGAAAAAATACCACGAGATTTTTTTAAGAACCCTAAGAGAGATTTGACTTGAAAACCAAGTCATTTATGGGAGTTCAGACGTTCACAGTAGAATCTTTACAATTCCAAGAAAGTTCTGAGGGTGTTAAATTTTTACAAAATGTAAATATAATTTAAAGTGAAGCACTAGTTACAAGTAAATCTCACGATAAATACCAAGAAGATCGAATTGTTGAGTTGAGGTTTGTGAGCATTCCAATAATAATTCCAAAAGCATCTCGAGAAGAATTTCTAAAGAATTCCAAGTTACTTTTCGGAACAATTTCGAAGAAAGCTAAAAATAGAGGGTGGAACGGTCAAAAATTGGTCAACTCAAATAGGGTGATTTTTTTAATCGTACATTTAAAAAACTTAACCACCCCTCATTTTCCATTCAGTTGTCAAAATGGCGTCGAAGGAAGAGGAACAGCGTATCAAAGTTTGGTCGCGCATTAGCGAAGTTGAAATCATTCCTTCGCAGATTGATTGCGCACGCTATGTATGAAGGCACTTATTATGCAAGTTGCATGTACCTCCGATTTTTTTGTTCACAGGAAGTTAATATTGATGACAACAATCAAATCTGTGAAAGACTTAAAATATTTCATCTTGGATTTTTTGAGAAAAAGAGTGTTTTGAAGTTGATATCAGGCATGGAAAATCATTTACATTAATTTCGTGCATTCATTTACATTTATTTGCCAATAACTTTTTTCATAAATCAAATTTTGTTAAATAATGTATGCGGTATTTGTAGGTCTTAATATTGGCTACAACTATTGTCAATATCTTAAGTCTGTATCTCTTATGCATGACGAACTAGAGAGATCAGTGTTTTTCGAAGAATGTAAATTATTGACTGAAAAACATTATTGGGTTCTGCTCGCTCTAGTTCATCATGCACTAGAGATAGAGACTTGGAATATTCACAAAAGTTTTAGCCAATATCATGACGTATAAAACATGACACATCTTTTTTACGAAATTCTGTTGATAGTCAAAGTTAAAAGCAAATAAATGTAAATGATTGCACAAAATTATTGTAAATGATTTTCCATACCTTCTGTCTTCGATGGAGGTATATAACGAATATTAACGATACAAAACTATTCTCTGACTATATAAATCAATTTTAAATTGTTTCACAAGTGGATTCAAGTAGTTAATATTCCGTTTAAGAGTTCTATTTCGCTCTCAAGTAACAACCATCTTGATTCTGACCACTTTGCGTAAGATCTATCAAAGTTGTCTCCTAAATCAACAATTATTCGCACTTTTCATCCCTCATAAGTGTAAAAGAGATAACACTGGGCATGACACTCAAAGACAGCCATGTAATCTAAGTAAGCATTGATTTTTTGTCACGTGTAAATATTGTGGTCTATCGTCTGTGATATTTTCGTATCGTTAAGCAAATCCGCAAAAATGAAGAAATCTCACGAGGAAAATAGAGAGAAAGTGTGCTTTTTGTGCTTCGGAAAAGCGATTCCATCCAAAAAAATTCACGCCACTTTATTAGGGATGCTACATTGCCGTTTACAGGTGTAAGAAAGGTGAGCCGTTCAAGAAAATTGAGGTTCACGTGTATCGAAAAGTAAAGATACGTACAAGAAGTTCAAACCATATTGAATGTGACCTCTGTCGAGTTGCGCAATTAAAATGTGTTAGATATGTACAAGAAAAAGGTATCGCTGAAAAAGAAAAAAGTAATATTAAAATCTGCAAAGCATGTTTGACGCAAGTTTCCCCGGGGAAACGTCATACATGTAGTGAAACCCGGAAACTGCAAAATCTCTCCGAATTAGCGGACAAAAATAAGGACTATTTTATTGCCAAAACCATTAGAGAGGTAGCTGACAAAAAACTAACGGAAGTTAGTTTTTCGAACATCTCAGGAAAACCAACGCATTTTAATTTAAAACAACCGGGAAAAAATCACAGTTCTCTCACGAAGATTTACTCAATATTAAAACGGACTTAAATCTGAGTATTAATAAGGTCAGTATATAACAGTATGTTATCTGGTTCGTCTAAATAAATAATATGATATTACAGACGCTTAAATTGGCTAAGCACATGAGACAAAACGGTCGTCAAATCATCCAGCCTGGTCTCAAATCAGCTATAAACAACATGTTGTCCGAGCTCGAGGATTTCTTTTCCGTGATGAAGTGCGACATGACTTCATGCAAAGGAAAATCCTTTGCAATAGAGAATAGATCTGTTGTGATGTGTACAAGCGTTGAGGGGTTGATTGAGTACGTCAAAGCTCGACGTAATGCGGGAGAGATCATTTGCAAGATCGGGATCAATGGCGGTCAAGGATCACTTAAAATCATCATGACCATCGAAGAAGGAATGAGCACTACCGGACTAAAAGACTCAGGTGTTCGCAAGTGATTCATTCTTGCCTTGGCTCCAGGAATTCAAGAGAACTACAAAAACATTTCCCTGTTGTGGTTGAGGCTTGGATTCCATAAAATAAAAACAATTGTGACTGGTGAGATTAAGATTTATTTTGTCCCATTAAATATCATTGGCTGGAGTTATGTCAAATAGTGCAACGTTTCCTTGCGCATTTTGCACGGCACGCAAGAGTGATTTAGGGACATGCAATGGCCTTGCACGGACACTTGGTTCCATCAGGACTTTTGCGAACAGTTGGAAAGAATCTGGAGGAATCAAGATGCCAAAAACTTTTCCAACTGTGTAAATCAACCTGTCTTGAACGGTGATGAGGATACAAAGATTCTGGATATTTGTCCACCACCTGCTCTACACCTCTTTTTGGGCCTCATGAACACAGTTTACAACAACACAGGCTACACAAAAGTTGTAGCCAATATTAAGACCTACAAAAACTGCATACATTATTAAACGAAATATGGGTTATGAAAAAGTTATTGTTAAACAAATTTAAATGAATGCGCGAAATTAATGTAAATGATTTTCCATGCCTGATGTCAACTTCAAAATACTTTTTCTCAAAAAACCCAAGATAAAATATTTTAAGTCTTTCACAGATTTGATTGTTGTTATCAATATTAACTTCCTGTGAAAAAAATCGGAGGTACATGCAACTTGCATAATAAGTGCCTTCAGACATAGCGTGTGGCATTGTCAACCAAGGTATTTATGAAAACAAATAATCGCAAAAACGACTGTTACCTTTTTTGAAGAAGCACAGTTGTTCTGTGCTGTTTTGGCCAGACCTCGCTTTCTGTCACTACGGTAAATTTGCTCAGAAACGGTATACCGCCAACAACGTGTAAGTCGTACCCAATTACAAAAACCCTTCAAACTCGCCTGAGCTGCACCCAATTGAAAAATATTGGGCAATCGGAACCTCAAGAAAACTCAGAAAACAGTTGGAAATGCGAAACAGTTCAAAACAAATTGACATGCTGAACGTCAATTTGATTTGAACTAAGGTTGATACAACAGCGGTACAAAATCTGATGGAAGGTGTGAAACGTAAAGCCAGACTGTTCGTATTTGGAAAATCGGAAGCCTAATCAAATAATTTTCCTGTATTTTGTAGTCATTGAACTTCAAAACTAAATAAAGTTTGATCATTTATACAATAACATAATTATCTAAATTATGATTTACCAATTCTTGACTGTTCCATCCTTTAATTATGAGCAGAATTGTAAGACAATTCTGAGGTTAAATTGCATGGACATTTTAAGGAGAATGCAGGCTTATTTTAAATAGAATCATGTAAGGAAGCTTCAGTGAATTCTTCCAAAGCGAAACTTAGGATGAATTCCTCGATTTTTTGGAGTGTTCTGAAATGTTGTAAAGAAATTTTCAAGGAACATGACAGATACGTATTTCGACTAAAATGTGCAGTCTTCATCAGTGTCATTTCCACTAAAGAACTTATCAAAATCTTACCCCCTTAAGTACTCATCTCTTAGGTAAAAAAGTCAAGATCACAGGTATAAAAATGAAACTACAATGTGTTGAATTGGACACGCTCAAGTACCGACGATGTGTTTGAAACAGTTCTACCGATTTTTACCGCACTCCAGTTGTTATCTGAAGGAAGGCATCCAGTCGTAGGTTTGGAAATTGCAGCTATTGTTACCTCTACCATGGTATATGCTCCTGTCATCGTCGACTTGGCGATCTCGAGGGGACACGGGTAGGGTAGGTGCAGCTACTTTACCTTTTGACCAATGACAGTAATTGATGGTATGCTCCCATGCATCCTTCAGATAAGAACTGGAGTGCGGTAAAAATCGGTAGAACTGTTTAAAACACATCGTCGGTACTTGAGCGTGTCGGTGATCATCTCTTTTTGCCAGTGGTGGCGGAGGGCAATATCGCACACCATCCCTCTCCAACGGGGGAGTTTGGTAAAGAGAGATGATCAAACCGATTTGTACCTTCCTAAAGTTGTCCTTGCTCGCTTTCTACTCTCTATATGCAATTTTCCCACTGCCGTACTCTAACGGAACTATCAATTCTATACTTTCATCTCCTCATCTATCGTATAAAAATTACCACTTTAGTCTGTTATTTGAAATTAACATCGAACTATTCAAAATTCTTTTTTATCAAATTTTAAAAGGCTCAAACCTTTGTAAACTATTTTTTTTAATTATTCTACTACTATTAAATCAAATATTAAAGATCATCGGGGCGAACAAAAATAGTTTTTGCAGTGCTACAATAATTATTAAAAAGTCATTATGACAGCTATCCATACAAAATAATCCGTTATCAAGTAACATTTTAAGTTTTATAAAATACTACAAAGCTACAATAAAACAACATTCATAAAACCCTGGTCAAGGCTGTTTTGCCATTGATGCATCCACCAAAACCTCATAAGGACTAGAATCTGTCTAGTTGGCCCACCCTGGAGAAGGTTCTGAAAGATGTATTCTCGGAGCTTTTCAAGATTGATTTACTGCAAGAAGGTTATATAACGAACGCATTGAGAACCATTTGAAAACCGTAGTTAAGCTACAATAAAAGCTATTTGGTAACTCAATAAAACCATTTCTTGAGCCGTTTTCCCTAGCTGCTTGCTAAATCCACTAGAAAAGCATCAATAAACATAGAAAAGAATTCATAATTACCATCCGATCTTATCAAAATAACTTAAATAAAAACTGATCGTTTCCTGTTGACTTACCAAAATTATTTAAATAATTCTCATAACGTGGCCTAGTCTTAGGTGCCATATTAAATCTCATGTGAAATGTACGTGATAACACCGAAATAAAAATAGTCCGCCCTCGGAAAACGTTGATTTTATTAATTATTTTAAATTTAAGTGAAAACTAAATTATTCTTAAGATCGATCATCTAGCTTAGCCAAGATTTTGTAAAAGGATTTTCGCATTTTAAATATTTACAACATGAAAAGTTATATCCAAGAAAATATAGATTGAAAAATGAAGATTGTGAAAAACCAACAAAACAATTGTATTATGGCGGAGGCATAAAAGTTGATTTTCATAGACCTTTTGTGAAAAAAGTTGTTTTGCTTTCAAGAAATCCCCAACAAATTAAAAAGGTTTTAAAAAGACTTTTATGAAGAAAACTTGCAGACTGAATTGTATTAATCTAAAGCCGTTTTGCTTGATCCTAACCCGTTCAGATTTATGCCAGCATTTATGGATTGGAAGCAGTTACTCAGAAAGCAGAAATATTTAGCATTTCGAACAGCTTGTTCCCGAAGAAGATCCCCTTCTTCCGGATGGTTCACGAAGTGCACCATCAAACGACGCAGGAATGTACGCTTGAATTAAATTTTTGATGAGTTGACCCTTTAGCCGAATAAAATCGCTCTATTGATCGGAAATCAGCTAATCTCTGCTAACTGGCAGCTTGGTAGTTTGCTGTCGGTACTGATCCAAGTAATTCCGATCGTCACCTATTGGTACTGGTTCAGCCGGATGTGCTGGTTCTTCTAAAGAAGTAAATTTTGCTGAAATCGACTTTCCTTCGATCGATAGAATCGCTTGAATTTGCCATCCTACTTCGTCTATCCTTCGAGATTTCCTTGTCCTGAATTTTAGTTTAATTCACTATGAGGATCCATATCTTTTAAGTTCAATTTGTAATCAGAGTAATTGTGGATTTTATAATACACTTTAAAAAGACTTAAAAGCATTGAAATATGCCTTTTGCTCTCATTTAAAACCCAATGATGTTACGGTCGCTTTTATGATGATAGAACACTTTTATAGAGAATTTGCTCAAGACATTAATAAACAATTGCTGATGAAGTTTATGATTGAATTACAGAACAGTTTTATGGATGGATTGAGAACTGCTTTAAGTTAATTTTTAAAACTAGACAATCGTCGACTTTCTCGCCAGACTATAAAAGGTTTTTGAAATAGCGAAAAACTGAGTTACTAAACAGCAATGGCTTACACTTTGAAATGCTGTATTTAAACTAAATGGATTGTTCATTGCCATTATAAAACCATCATAAATTAGAGTGGTTGGCAAATGGTTGCTGAATTGTTACGTGGAAGATAACTTCGTCAAGATACAAACATAATTTGTCAATTCATAAAAAAAATCACTGGATAACTGTTCAAACGACAGATTTAACGTATGAAATGCAGTGTCTTTTAAATTCTGTAAGTGTTGCTGAACGTTTGATATGTCTAGGCATCAAATTGAAAACATTTATTCCTTTAAAATATAATAAATTTTGTGAAGCACAAGTCAAGAAATGTGGTGTTCTTATTTCAACCGCGTTTCTAGTATTATATCTATGAAAGTCACTTCAAAAGTCATATTTGTCACAAATATCGAGGCAGCAAACCTTTTACTACTTTAAAAATTAACACCATAATCAAATATACAATTCTTTGCTTCACCGACAACCATTGTAAGACATCTAGCATCAAAGTTGAGGAAGTGAATTTATTACATCGCAAAATCAAACGCATTATTTTATTCTGCAAGCGCTGTAATCTTGATATTTGTGTTTCATTGGCCAGAAATAAAATGGAAAGGCAAAAGTCTAGATGAGGAGAGATGATTGATTTGTATAGCTGTATTTTACTGGCAGTAGTAGAATCGTTTTTCAGTCGATATAGAATTCCATACTTCTTGGCAATTTTCTTGATGAACTTAAGTTTGTCATCAATAATCACGCCAAGATATTTAATCTCCCGAACGCGATCAATAGTCTCATCATCAATTACAACAGAGACGTTCTCATTTAATCGATTCCGCGAAATTACTATAAATTTAGTTTTACTTGTATTCAATATCAACTGCTTATACTTCAACCATCTACTTAGAGAACGCAAATCTTCATTCAAGTGTCAAACGGCATCATCTAAATCCTTAGCTGCAATGAATAACACAGTATCTGCAAAAAGATTAATGTCGCAAAATCGTAAAACACGGCGCAAGTCATTAATATGCATAATAAATAACAGGGGCCCTAATATACTTCCCTGGGGCACTCCAAGGTTATTTCCCACGGGACTGGAAACAGAATTATTAAAAACAGTCCGTTGAGTTCTGTCAGACAAATAGCTTTCAAACCATTTATATACAGAACACTTAATTGCAAAGCACTTGATTGATCTTAACAATAAGGGCCTAGAAATTGTTTCAAAAGCGTGTTTAAGATCAAAAAAAAAAACAGCAACAATCGTATCTTTACACTCCAAGTTATTTTTCCACTTCGCTAATACCAAATTCAACGTGGTTTCACAAGAATGACCTTCCCGATATACCGATTAATCTGGCATCAACAAACTAATTACTATTTAAATACTCCAACAGCTGGCGTTTTACAACAAGTTCTAAAATTTTCTCTAATGTGTTCCAGCAACTTTTTGAATAGGGACCACTAATGATTCCTTCCAAATTTGTACTTCAAGAAATAACAGTTTGAAAACGGGCAGTCAAATAAGAAGCGTTCTACTAGAATTATTCAAACTTCACGCAGACTCATCTAATAAAGTTCAAAACAATATCAATAAACCTTCAATCGATGTTCAACCAGCAACCCAAATTTGACGCACATCCTGAAGAAATCACGATGTTATGTTACACATACTTTTGTCCCGTACTGTATGTTTCAAGGCTATTAGAATTAAGAACAAAATTAAGAAACTTGCAAAAATGGTGGGTGAATGTGGCCATAAATATTCAGACTGATACTGACGATGCGTTGTCACGTAATTACCTAATCCTAATAATCTAAACCTAAACCTAATAATCACCTTTGTTTACGAACATAATTTCAGAAAAAAAAATCTTGAAAAATTAACATATTAATCCACTTTTAACATGTACCAATCAAGGTTGCAAATACTCATTTCAGCTAAAACAATGTTTTTTTTTTAATTATGAAAAAAATAGAAGCCATGATCATATTTTGAAGTGGTAGGATACAAGAAGAGGTTGCAAAGAATGTGCTTGACATATTAAATCTGTTTATTTCACTTCATGAGAGTCACAATCAGCGATTTTTGAAACACTCACTCACTCACTCAGCGATCAGCAAATCGCTGATTGTGACTCATAGAAAGCAACATTTACAGGTTTTATGTTTCAAACGTATACATTGTAACCTATTCTTGTAAGGTACAAGTAAAACATGCCATCATACCATCTTTTGGTTTTATTATTCCGAAAAACATTATTTTAGCTAAAATGAGTATTTGCAACCTTGGTATCAATTTTAAACCAAAATTAATAGTTCTGATCATATATTCGTATCCTACACACTAAAAAATACCTAATTTTATACGAGACGGAATCCACCTTTGACATAAAGGATGAGACGTAAACGTAAAGTGCTCCGAGACTGAAAAGTTCAGTACTCGACGAAAAGTAAGTTTGATTGAGCTGAATTTCGCATCTATTATGACTCAATTCGTCAAAATTAACTCTCGTATATTTCAGTCCCTGGGAACTTAAATTTACAAGAAATTTTCTAAGTGTGTGTGCATCATACAATTTAAATGGTTTTTGTTATGAAATTGTCACCAGTCTTTACTATACCAAATGTGCAACTGAAATGCACACATTCTTTCATCATCAGCTTGCAGTTCCCGTATGCATGTTAAATCGAGTAATCACATTCCAGATCACTTACACTCAGGCACCAAGATATGAC
This sequence comes from Ochlerotatus camptorhynchus, assembly GCF_037179485.1. NCBI lineage: Eukaryota > Metazoa > Arthropoda > Insecta > Diptera > Culicidae > Ochlerotatus > Ochlerotatus camptorhynchus. Next base: position 360,796 of record NW_027040823.1, on the reverse strand, counting down.
AATCTTCATAAAAGCCACACCATAAAGCCCTTTTGCTCCGTAGCCTTGGTGGGTCTGTAGGTTCTTCTTGTTGTCGTTGAATTAATCCTTTTTTTTACAGCTGAACGATGATAATTTTCTTGTTCACTTTTGTTGATCGACACTGGTTATCTTTTCCTGATATTTTATTTTCGCAAAATCACTGCACTTCAATTCTTTCTGTAGTAATTTTTCGCTCTTTTGAAACTTGACACAGCACTTTAATCTCCTTGGCCCCTTTTTATGCTATTTCGCTGCTACTGTTGATTATTTCTCACTACCAGCGATGATGTTGATGATTTCTGTGGAAAAATAACAAACACCCCGAAACCGTAAGAAATCTCCTTGGCTGGCGCATGAGGCCACTGAAATTCCGAACCACAAAGTAATACACAGAAGAAGCAAAGAGATCAGCCGTCGTCGTCGTCGTCGCACAGCGCAACACGAAAAGAGCAACATAAAATAAACATAAAAACAAATCGTACATATATGTGGATGGTGCACTATCCTGCTTCTTTGCTGTCTCGGCTATGCACCGAATGTCTCCACACACGAAAAAAAAAACACTCCTGAAAAACCGCATAAGACTCGCTCTCTCCCGTTCGCTCTCACGCGCGATGCAGATCTTGGAACAAATCCCGAAGCAGTCGAAAAATGCACCATAAGAAGTAACTTGAAGTTCTGCTTTCCACCCGCTTTACTCCCGCCTCCCGCACTATAACATGAAATACGCTGAGATTTTCCTTTCTGGTCACGTCGATCAGCACCGCCGAGAACCTTACTCTTCTTCTGGGGAATGAATTGAAATTTTCACACTGCTCGTTCAAATTCCTGCGAGCACCAACTGTTTCACTGATCCAGAATAAATTGATAAGAACTCCATCACCGAACCAGGCCTCAAGTGTTGCAAAATTTCCTTGAAAAAACCCTCGAATCCGTTCACCACTCCACCATGTGAAACATCCAAGAATTCGGCCGGACGATTTATGTGATAATTTTTCTTATGATTTCTTCTACTACTAGCGCAGTGCTTCTTCTTCGTATTACCACATTAATCCATCCCGTCCCTCCCGTCACACACCCAGAGCGGAGGAGCAGATCAGTGATCAGATCCTCTCTCCTTGTCACACTCACAGACCCTAATGGCAAAAAACTGGCCACTCTCTGTACTCGACCGGCCAAAACGTACGTCCACCCGATACGACCGAATCCACTCGACTGCGAGAGGACTGCCGTCTCTGTGGATCGCGAGCACGTACCCTACAGTCGACCGGGACGGGGCGCGTCAGTGTAGATGTGAACGATCGCTGTGTCGGTGGCGGCGGCACTGTCTGAGTTATGTCGCATGCTCGAGCTAAGACGACGACCAGCAGCAGCCAGCAGGATAGGATCATCGCTTACCAGCTGCGTAAAGTATATGCGGCTGTGTGTAAAGATCAATGTGCTGCGCGGCAGGTTGGGATTAAGGAGGCGAGTGGTTCTGATCATTGTATTGTGCCCATGGTGACTTCAACTAAGTTGAAAGAAACGAACCCCTGTTATTTTTTAATTCAAAATTTGCCACCACGTAAGTAGCCTCCTCTGTATGAGTTTTAGAAGTTTAAGGCAAAGTTCCGTGAGCTTTTAACACTCCGAACACGATGCCTCCGGTAAAATGTGTAACGGCAAATTGGCAATGTTTGAAAAATCATAGCTCAGCAATTTTTCGACAGATTTTAAATCTATTGATACCAAATAAATTTTTAAAGTAAGTAGTTCCAAATGGCACCAAAATATTGTGATTTTTCAAACATTGCTAGTTTGCCGTTACACGTTTTACCGGAGGCAGCTTGTTCGGTGTGTTACGAAGTTTTTAAAACTTAAGGAAAATAACGGGAACTTCAAGAAATATCAAGAAACATCAGGACAGTTAAATTAACTTTACTTTACTTTTAAAATATATTTATAAATTCAGGGCAGAGCACTTAAGAGAAGTTCAGAGATCTTTCTCGTAGTCCCAATAACATAAGCAAAGTCACTATTGGGGAAATTTAAAGACGATGATGAATTTGTTTCCATAATTTTAGGGTGTTTCCATGAGCTTAAGTGAAAACCTTAGAACGTCATGTATTATTTCGTTCTAATTTCAGGTAAATTGCGGGGACTTAAAGAAGTTGAACAAAGTTCAGGCGAATCCAAAGAATTCAAGGGAAGTTAAGAAATTTCAGGACAACTGTGGGAACTTCATAGAATTCCAGACAACGTCAGGAAAGATTAGAAACTTCAGAAAAAAATCTGAGAACATCAGGAAAATGCAAAAACATTTTAAAAGAAGTTCCGTAAACTTCAGGGCTGTTTCGAGAGTTGAGGGAACGTCACGGAAGACCATTGCTAATCATTTACTTTCAGAAAAAAATGCGGGAAATATAAAGAGGCCAGAGAACATTAGATTTTTTTTTACAGAAAACTCAGAAGAACGAGAATTTCAAAAACTTTGGAGAAGTGCTGAGAACTTCACGGAAGATCAGAGAACCTTAGGACAGTTCCATTAAATTCAGGAAAATTACTAATTTTTTATTGAAGTTTCGAGAACTTCGTGGAAATTGTTAACACTTTAGGACGTTCCTATAATTCCAGAAAATTTCGGGAACTTCAAAGATGATGATCTTCCCTAACGATGAGGAAATTTTGGGCAAGTTCACAGAAGTTCAGCGATATTTAAAAAGTCCAAGGGAAGTATCGTGAGCATCAGAGCTTTTGACGTAGGATTACATTTTTCGGCAACATATTGGGGCTTGCAATTCAAAAAAACCAAAATCATACGCATTAAGAAAAGGTGTCAGGTTTTCACCTCTTAACTCTGTCAATAGCGGATGGATTTTAGTTCTAAACAAGCCAATCGATTGGATTTTTTTCTACGAATCTGCTAAAATGAATACTGTATTAATTTTCAATAGGTCACTATTAAAAATTACACAAATGTCCAACTGTTGCAATGGTGATCAAAATAATCACCGATTGGCTGCAAAAAGCGTTTTCCCTAGCACAGATTTCAAAATCGAATTTCATTCGGTCTCACTGAACGGTGCTTATTCAATCACCGTGTGTGGTGGTGTCCGATGCAGCAGCGGCAGCAGCAGTGCTTTCGGCGCGTGGCGTCCCACATGAGCGTCCATTCACCAAACGAGGAAGAAGCCGCACCGTTACTGATCGGAATCAGTATCTCTTCGTGAGTCGCTGTGGGCCATCTATGCCAAGCGCGTCACCCTCGTTCAAAAAAACATCCAGCTCAACAGCCTCATCTGTATTGAAAACCCTAATAGCTCAGCATTACTCAACCATCACGACAAAACTTTTCAGGACCACCATATTTTTCTTAGGGTATTTTCTGGACATTTGTCAAGGTCATCAATCGGATGTGAGTTCCCATATGTTTAAATATAACATCCAAAAACCAAAGTCGGTTGCGGCCTGAAAGTGGTCTTATTTTGATCTAGAGATGATGGATTTTAATTCTCAATACGTTACGGCTCGTCCTGAGCCGCTGTGGGCCATCTATGCCAAGCGCGTTACTCTCGTTTCAAACAACATACAGCTCGCCATACCACCATAAATTATTGTTAATTTTCATAAATTTTCGCTCGCACTTGCTGCCAGCCACATCACCCTCAAAGCTCTTTGATAATTCAGCCAGCAACCAACCGTTTGTGGTCAAATGCGTAACAGTGTTCAAGTGGTACATACAAATTCTCGCAATGACCGAATACCACATGACCTTGGATGATTGATCGCCAAAATCTCGCGGTTGGCAATGAAATTCCTCCTTTTTTATCTTGAATAAACCAAAAAATCTATGCGTTAGTACACGAAAACTTTTAATTTTGTCATCAGAAAACGAGGCGTTTCCGTGATGGGAAAAAGTGGTTTCCCTAACACAGTCGCCGAATATTGATACTTGATACTACTTACTTAGAGCTAGAGCTAAAGTCGGAGTTGAAGTCCGACTCCAGATGTTATGAAAAATTATCTAAAGTTAGAATAGTGCATCCATAGCTTTTCTATCAGATAAATTTTCCTAGCTAGCCAAATTTGATCTATCAGTTAAGTGAAATCAAATACAAGGCCACGTAGAACCACAGTCCTTTGCTAAAATGGTGGAACAACAGATTCTTTTCATTTGGCAGTTTTTTTTTAATACTGTATTAGCGAGATTTTTAGATAGATTTTTATGATTTGGAAGTTTTGATTAGTTTCTGCAAAAGTTTTGTCCATTTCCATGGAAAGTGGTCAAAAGTTGTAAAGGTTTCCGTATATTGCATACTGGCAACTGCCAACCGCTCTTAATCTAATTGCTTAAGGAAAACTTTTTGGGAGTGAATAGCTCTCCAATGAGAGTTCAGAACCGAAAAAGCATGACAACTGCCATTGACGGTCACGCCCATCTTCTCCGTTACTGTTAAAGGAAGGATATTGTTGTTGTCACATCTACTTCACGAGACTCATCGATGCCACATATTAAATTTAGTGAAGATGCAGCACCGTCTCCTTGAGGAGATCGAAGTAGGTCCCGCTGGAAAGTTGACACGTTTTTAATTTTGCTGCCGATTTTCATTTGGTGATTTTAACCATTTTAATCATGGTTAAACAAACTTTCGACTGTTCAATTGTTCAAAATCTCATGGACGGGATTGGATAGATCAGACCATGGCAGATGATAAGTGAAAAAGAAAAAGAAAAAGAAAAAAGGAAGATCCAGGAGCGGTGTTTGTTGGAAGCTATCTTAGCTGATGGGCAAAGAAGATCCTAAGATCACGATGGTGTGAATCCAGCAGGCTTATAGTGATACCGAGAGATGCCGGACTGTTGCATTTGATGCATCTCTTTCCGAGGGCTGACAACGAGTAGCGGTTTTCCTTAAACAAGATCCAAGAAACTTTTCTGAACTGTATTCGGGAGCTTCAAGGATTATTCGGGTGAGATCCTTCCTTTTTATTTATTTAGTTCGTAACATTATGTTCCATATACATTTCACTAATACAGTACTAAGAAAACAAATTGGGGAACTCGGCTAGCTTAGTGCCTGCTGCGTTTGCTTACTGTGCATAAGATCGTGGGTTTATTATCAAATTCCTCAAAAAAAAACAATCATATGCTTTTGGTTGTATCGCCTGGTTGAGACGTATCCTGACCTAATACCGTACCCAATACTCCAACTCCGTAGTACTTATGAGGGTGTCACTGATTCGGTGGCCTCTCGGTTAATATAGACACACAAAAGGAAAACTTCGCGAGTCATTGTGAGTTTTAGCGAACTTTTCCTGTAGATTGATTAGAGACACGTTTTTTCAGTTTCAGAACAAGGGCTCCTTCCTCCTTTTCCTTTCTCCTACGGTCTTTTATTCCATTTTTTCTTTTCAGAAAGCGAGTAATGGCGCTATAACCATAAGCCATATAGGGCTAAGACAAGAGCTAGTGCTCATGTCCCAACCACTCGAGGAAAATAAAGCATCATTTAACTTTTTTTAGATTAAATGCTCCCAACGACCAATCATTTATAATAACGGAACGTACGGAACGAGATGTCCACGTTTCATCCATTTATTGGATTCTGAAGCTTGGTTTTTAAATATTTGATTTAAACAGGCCCGATGTTTCTGAATCATCTTGCCCCTTAAATGCTGCACAGTAGGCCTGGCCGTTTTGATAAATTTTGCGCATTTCTGATGTACAAAATATACCAAATAGACAAGAAAAGGATGGAGGTATATCTATCATTTTCCAGGATGCTTTCATGAACTGGCTGTGTTGGTGTTAGATTAGATTAGATTAGATTAGATGCAGCACCGTCTCCTGGATTTTGGAAAAAAAAAACAGTTTTGTTTATTAAATGTTATTACACTTGTTAGAGCAGATGTAATTCAAAACATCGAATTAGTATTGTCATTATCAAAATCATATTTTATTTTTGCCTAACATAAGTCAGAAACCCTTCCCTAATGCACGCACGAGCGATGGAGCCTAGTTGCTTGGCAACGATATTTATTTACTGTTGTAGAACAAATAGTTTTTTTTTCTTTCTTTTTGACAGGCAATCCAAGCGTTTCTAGCACAGTTTCAACGAAAGCTTTAAAAGATTTGATGTACCTATTGAAATATTTACGGGTTATTTTTGTTCTCCCTTTAACTGATCACTGCACAAACTTAATAACGCTCTGGTATTGTATCCAATTGAGTTGACGTCTTGAGCGAAGTTTCTTGGATTAGTTAGGACCAGTGTTGGGAAAATATCAAACAATCAAATCTCACCAATGCCCAAGATCACGCTTGATTTTCGTAGACAAAAATCAACAAGCATACAGCTGCAGTTGATTTTGCAAGCTGTGATATCGCAGCTCGGAATATCAAGCTAACGAAACTCACCAGCTGCAAATCTCAACAAACTTTGGTGATGGTGAGATTGAGTTGAGTTGATCATTTGACTTGCCTAGTCTAAACCCAGCATAATGATTTTTGCTTTACACCCGAATGCAACTGAAACTTCCATAACGGCTGGCAGCAGTCACTTCGTGTCTGCCATCGGTGAACAGTAAAAACAGATAGTAAACTATACTTCCTCTTTCTAAGAAAACGATGTGCAACACGGAATGATTTTTGTGTCTAGTCAACTCTCCGCTTGATTTTTGCACGTTGTGAATAGTCTCGCAATATCAAAAGAGCTTGTAAAATCAATATCAAGCATGATATTTTGTTCCAATATCACGCGTGATATTGAGAGCGTATGAGAGCGGAAAAATATAATTTGATTGATGATTTTGCCAACACTGGTTAGGACTACAATTTGGTGGATAAAATAGTTCAATTTTTGGCCGCAAATCGAAGAACTTAAAGGCAGCTTTTAAGCTTTTAAGAAGATCTAAGGACTTGCAGTGCATTTCAAGGAAGTCGAGAGAATGTAAGGGAATCCTTAGCACTTTGACGAAGTCTAGAGAAATTAACAAATGTTTACAGATTTTAGGGCAGTTACGTGAACTTTTTTGAAAGTTCCGATAACTACGTCTCCGATAGTGTTATGAGGGCTGAATGCAAGCATACCCATATTTCAGTGCCAGTTTGAGGGAACTAAATTGTATGTATAACCCTTGCGCTTTGATCAGAGAACGTATCGTTGTGTCAGGTTGGTCGAGGCACAGGGTGATTGCAGTTTGCTCAAAAGTGCCTTTGTAAAAAGGAAGTATTTTCGATGATTACCGGTAGTTGCGTTAGTGAAGATGTATACTCAAATTCTCGATTATGTTCGGGGTGTTTGCCATGCTTGTTACAAAATCAAAGATGTTTTTGTTTCACTTCATGTGGACGTCGGAAGTAAGCCAACAATAAATTTTGAGTGAGACGTATTACTGATGTTGTAATGTTTTCCTAATATCTTGGAATTTAATCGATTTGATCAAAATTAATTATTTGGCATGATATGTTTTAATTCAAGTCTGGTCTGGTTAATTCCCCGGGGGCATCTTGGACATGCCCGGGACTAAGCAATACTCGAAATGGGCGAATTTGAACCCGGTCCGGTTGGTGAATTAGCCCGGAAAAGTGCTGATAATGTGTCCGTCGCGAGTTTTGGTGGTGAACCAGCACGTTTTCTGCTTGCCAGTGCTCGGCTGCTGGTCTCTCGCCGGTGTCGAATATTGCGAGCAAGCTGAAGGATGCCTTGCTGGATACGCCCAAGATTGGACGAGCGGTAGCTGCTGGCCGCGAACGGTTCCTGGGGAAAGCACTAGACGCGAACCTCCTCCCAGATGACCATGGCAATGCAAGAAAATTGGCTCGTTAAAGGAAGTATTACGACAAAGGTAATTGTTTTAGATATTTTTGCAAACAGTGACAAATAGGTGACATGAAGATCCAGGTGCCGGGTAAAGGTGTCATTTCCTAGAGAAATGTTAAGTTCCAAATTCGCTGTTGTCGTCGTCGTAGGCGCCGTAGGCAGTACCATCCGTATATTTAAAATTCACCATCAACCGCTGAAACTATATGAACTATCGCGTATCTCTGTTGACATAACAAGCGAAAACTTAATCATATTTTGTCGTGGAGTGTTGTGGTTTTTAGAAGCTCGTAGGGATCATTTTTTGATTAGTGAGCAGAATATCATGGGTTTAATTCCAAGATTTCCAACAACAGAATAAACCGCCATCGTTGGGTTCCGAGCGCATAAAGCGCAGTTAATAACCAAAAGTTGAATTGTTTAAACCATTGGCTAACATTGGAGGCATTTGGTGAGATCTTTCCGTTACACTAAAGGGTGATACGGTCAAAATTTGGTCAAGGGAAAACGCGTGTAAATCGGTGAAATCGTTTATTTAAAAAATCAAATTAAATTTCTTTTTCAAGTTCAATTAGTATAAAATTCAGGAAAAATATTCAGTTAGGCTTCCGCTTTTCCAAATCCACATTGCCGGGCCTTACGCTTGACCCCTGCCATCAGATTTTGTACAGCCACCTTGTCCACCTTCTTCGCCGCAGAAAGCTCGCCCTTAGCAGTTTTTTTGGTCTTCTTTAGGTTCCGCTTGACAATAGCCCAGTATTTCTCAATTGGGCGGAGCTCTGGCGTGTTGGGAGGGTTCTTGTCCTTGGGAACCACCTGCACGTTGTTGGCGGCGTACCACTCCATGGCCTTTTTACCGTAATGGCAAGATGCCAAATCCGGCCAAAACAGTACGGAACAACCGTGTTTCTTCAGGAAAGGCAGCAGACGTTTATTCAAACACTCTTTCACGTAAATTTCTTGGTTGACAGTCCCGGAAGCTATGAAAATGCTGCTTTTCAAGCCACAGGTACAGATGGCTTGCCAAACCAGATATTTCTTTGCGAACTTTGACAGTTTCATGTGCTTGAAAACATTTGCTACCTTTCCCCTTCCTTTTGCCGTATAAAACTCCTGTCCCGGAAGCTGCTTGTAGTCGGCTTTGACGTAGGTTTCGTCGTCCATTACCACGCAGTCAAACTTCGTCAGCATCGTCGTGTACAGCCTCCGGGATCGCGCTTTGGCCGTCGTATTTTGTTTATCATCGCGATTTGGAGTCACTACCTTCTTGTAAGTCGATAGTCCGGCTCGTTTTTTGGCTCGATGCACGGTTGTAGACGATACACCCAGCTTATTTGCGGCATCTCGGAGAGAGAGGTTAGGGTTTCGCTTGAAACTACCGGCAACTCTCTTTGTCGTCTCAGCGGCTTCCGGTTTTCGATTTCCCTCCGATCCAGACTTCCTGGCTGTCGACAAACGTTCCCCAAACACTTTAATTACATTTGTAACGGTTGATTTGGCAACTTTTAGCGATTTTGCCAACTTTGCGTGCGAGTAGCTCGGATTTTCGCGATGCGCGAGCAAAATTTTGATACGCTGCTCTTCTTGCTTGGACGGCATTTTGACAACTGAAGAGTGAATTCCAAAATCAAAATAGGAGCAACATTCTACACACACACACCTTCAAAATGAGGGGTGTTCAGGTTTTTTAAATGCAGAATTGAAAGAAATACGTCAAGTTGATATTGACCAAATTTTGACCGTATCACCCTTTATATTATATAAACCATTCATTACATCACATATTATTGTTACATTCACTCTTACATAACTCGGAGCGTTTGGTACGGTATGTCCTTCCACCCCTGTAGATTCACGAAATCAATCGCCTTTTAAATAGATTTATTTAAACTCGAATAATTTCACAGAATCATCTTTGTTTCATATCTCAGATATGCAGCAAACACCAATGTTGACAAGAAATATGATTAGCCGTATGTCCTGCCGATACTTTTCTTTCGTAGAGGTCTTTTTAGTATGGGTGAGCTCTCACCAACTCTCTGAGTGACTATCGTGTTTGTAATTTCATGTGAATAATGAGGTTTTCCCGTTTGGACGTTTAGTCGAAAGCTGGCTTGCCTGATGTGTAAATCCCTTCTTGGAAATTTTATAGGCTCGCCCTTGGGAGAGTCTCAACCGTGCAAATTTACATTGAGCGTGTGGTCTCCCTTCTGGAGCGGAGCTTAAGCCACACCTTTTAGCAACTGATCGCCCAGGCTGGCTACGAAATGTCCAACAAAATAATCAGGCAAAACTCGTTGCAATCCTCAATTGCAAGTATTAATTCTCTGTATGTTTAGATAACATTTAGTTTTAGTTTTCAGTTTAAACATGACAATTGTTATACTGATATGGGGGTATAGAAAACCTGTTTAAAATACTGTCAAAGCAGGAACAATGTAAATACACTTACATATATATCATAAGAATTAAGGCTGGTTAGTTACTGTAGTAGCTGGAGCAGCTAGGATAAAATCGAAAACAACATATCAAGAAGACTGGCCACTCTTCCATTTTCTAACACAACCGTTCGAGACAGGCACAATCGCGTCATCTGCCGCTGAAAGTTAAATGCTTCGAACGAATTTGATTGCAAAGATTACAACCTCAGAAGAAAGGTTAGTGTATTTGCTCGTATTTCATGCGCTGCTTTCACCCTAGAGCAGCGCTGCTGTATCTGTCGCTTGGATACTGGTAAAGTTTCCAGTCTTCTTGATATCATGTCTTCGATGAAATGGAATGTAATTCGATTTGAATTTAAAACAAATAAAGAGTTTAAAAACATTCCTTAAAAGAAATGAACAGTGGAGTTGGACAATTGTTAAAAACACGTATACATTTCAGAACATTCACATTTAGAAAATAAAACCGAACTCGGTTTAATTTTCTACCGAACCTCTTCGGTTACCAATGAGAAACCGAATAAATGGTTTAAAAAAAAATCAGGCGTATTTATCGAATCAGACCCGAATTTCGGTAAAATAGTATAAATTTGACAGATAGAAATGAAGGCTGAACCGAAAAGTACGGTAAAGCATCGAAATTCCCGAATTCGGTACGTGAAAACCGAGAAACTCGGTAAACTGAACCGAATATTCGCTAAAACATGGTCAAACGCTTAAATGTCAAACGTCCCACTTACGCTCAACTTATCGACGGAAATTTTAACCGAAAACTCGGTTCTCTAAGCTGAGTCTAAAACTAGTCAGCCATTTTTTCTCGCGTATGCTCGTCGGACGTGTGCAAAAATTAGGGGAAATTGGAAAAGTTCTGTAGCAACTGCAACAGGAGGATGCGTTATAGAGTGGATAAATGTAAGATTATTAGATTATTGTTCATTGAATAGGTTATCGTATTAAACAATTACATTTACAGTCAGTACATGATTTTCCCACTGATACCAACGTCCCGGTATTGATTTGCCGAGGATCGTTCATAGAGGACTCCAACTTGATGTTACATCTGCATTCGAGTTTTTGTTCGGTTCGTTTACTGCATTCGGTTTAGAACCACCGCAACAGGACAAGCAGTTCCATTCCTTCCATTAAAACAAATTAAATAAAAATATTTCATACATTTCTTTGACAAAACTGGTTTTATTTTTATGAAAATTCGAAGCAACTTATCCTTAATCAAAATTTAAAGCAGGATTTGAAGTGAAAATCTAACGCTGCCCAAAAGAACCGAATTCCGTAATTACAATAGGTGGGTCGGTTTGTTTGACAGCCGTCGGTAATTCTTGAGTAAACCGATGTTCGGTTATTGCTGCTTAAATATATTTTTCGACAACCGAGATTTTCGGTAACTTTGACAGATTGTAGGTGAAAGAAGAACAAACGGCAGCTTGGTTATTCCTCTTTGAACCGAACAGACTACCTAGCGTTCAGCAGATAAAACTCGGTTGAAATCAAACCGAGTTCGGTTTTATTTTCTAAGTGTGTTTATTATTAAGAACCCTCTGAAATCATCCATTTTTAACATTCTTTACTATGTTCACTCACATCCCGGGTTTTATTAAAAATAAATCACTGCTCCTTTTGATTCCTTTTCGTCCAACAAGCTTCAAATTCGTACAAACGCCTTGAATAACCATTTCATTGCAGGTACGAACAATATATTAGCTATGATTGTTTCATTTTTGTTTTTTAGCTGTTCCAGGCAAAATAGCGAAAAATAAAATGAAATTTTGAATCGTCCTTCTGCGATTTCTACGAAACTGTTTGTTACTAAAATCCGGACATTTTGAATCTTGTAAAATTTTCAAAATGGCGTACTTGAAGTTTTTCAAAAAATTGTAGAACGAAAACGTCATTTATGATCGAAATGATGTCTGAGACAAAGTTGTAGAGAAAAATTGATGAAATCTCAGATTTTTTTATACTCGATAGGACGAAAATAGATGCTTAGGCTGAAATGGCGCTCTACTCTATTACCCATAATCGCATAATGAAAAGGAAAGCAAGCAAAGATGGGTCTGATATGCGATTATAGGCAGTTCTAACAATGATTTTGTTCAAAAACGAAATGATGTAGATATGGACAATTTCTTTACAGATTGGTAGTTCTCAAAGAACTCTAAATTGATGAAGGTGTAAAGTTCAAGTTGGAACGTTACAGTTAAAAAAGAAAAAAAAAGGATTGCGTAAACCACTTAAGTCCCGAAGCTTGCTTACGAAAACGATACTCGTGCTGTATAAGACACTGATAGATTTCGGTAGCGATTATAAGTCATTGGCAAAAAAGGCCCGAATCTTCAAACGTGCATGACGTCTGCTACCGTCGCATGTCTTCAATGGAATGGATGTTATTAAGCTTACACAACACCGCAGGCTACGATGGGCTGGACATGTAACACGGATGCTGAAAAGATGGCAATCGATGGTATTATATTCAGCAGAGATCTCGGACGAGGTCAGTTCAGGAAGGCAATGGTCCATGGCGACTAAAAGTGGTTGACCCATGATCGAGTGTACTGGAAATGATTTCCAAATTGATCGAGATTTAAAAAAAAAACAATCGTATGTTTTTAACTGACTCCAGCCCATTTTTGAGAGTTTATTCTACAGAATAAACTTGTTCCAGATTCCGAACTTCGAAGCACAGCATCAATTCGTTAGGTTTCACGTCTCCTCCCGGAGACCCGGAGAACCAGTGCGTACTGATAAGAAGCTTCTGTTATCGCATTTTCTCGCTAGCTTGCTACTTTCCTTCCTTTTACTGATTCCGGGATTTTCAACACTTGAACAGCTACTTATTTCAAGTAACCGAACTCACACTGTGCGGCTGATAAGCACATTGCATGCTATATATAAAATTTGTGAATGTATATAATGCATGTTGAGTTCATAAAAATGGTGCTTCACGTGGATCCAGACCATATTAGCATTCCGCATAGCATTTTGGGTGGTTGATTTCCTCTAAGAGCTATTGTGGGCCGTTTTACTTGACTCTGATAAGAAATCGTTCATTGCCATTGAGTAGAATAGTCAGTCACTTGCCCTCGACTACCAACTATACTACTGTAAGACATGCTTATCGCTAATAATTGTTGAACTCTTTGGCTTCGGTCCATAACCGTCTGGGAACAACAGGAAACGAATCTAGACCAGTTGGAAATTTTTATTCTGAGCTAGATTCTTCAAGGAGAAGTTAGTAGAAGTTGAAATTAATTGGAAGGAGTTATTTTCTGTTAAGCTGATGAGATTTGTTCGAGTTTATTTTGGTCTCCGAGTAGCCGAATGCGTAACGCAACCAAGGTAGGCATCAATTCCTACTGAGAAGAAGATATTGGTGCTTCATCGGTTCCCAGTAACACATATTTCATCATAACGATGAATTCCAAAACCCCTTTCAATTGCAAACACTCGTCACGTACTATTCTAGCTTTCAAATCTCCTCATTTGTTCCCATTTCTCGTTCAAATCACCCAGCTCGATTCAGATCACGCGGGTCAGCGTTTAGCGCTTTTGCTTATCAACAATACGGACTTGAGACCCCGCTGCTAACCTTTCCGCTTGGGTGGTTCCGTTCAAGGAATCTGTAGGATGGCGATAGTGGCGGAGCTACAGCATCCGAAGGCAGCCTGGCGATTGCCCCCTAAAAGTGGGAAATATTTCCGTATCGATGAATGCTTTATTCCTTATGCTTAGTGACTCAATTTGACATACAGTACCTGGTCGATTTTGGCACGGGGTTCGATGTTGGCACCGGTGCCAGTAGTAGTAGAATTATACTCCATGTTCAAGGAAGTGGAGAAATTTCTCAATACGAACAATTCGATCGACTGAGCTAAGGAAGGTCTAGTTGAGGGCAAGATTTGAATTATTTAGATGCCGTTTATATTATTACCACACTAAGCATTCTTTAGATGAAAACAACTCTTCGCTGTGGTTATAAATTCGTTCCTTCCTGATCTGAATGTAAGTTACCCAATCAATCACCTCACACCGGAAGGATCGTGACCGTTAGATTGTGCTATCAGAATGAGGATTACCGAGGGTTTACGTCATTCATTGAGCAACTGGGTGATCAAGTGTTGGAATTTTGTTACAAGATCCATTGGACATTGTATGTAGAACGTATTATCGCTTTTTATATATGGAGTTACTGATCCGTTCAAAAATTTTGAAATCGAAGTAAGAGTTGATTTCTTTCGGTTTCAAAATTAGAAAATTGAGCAAATGTTTATGAGGGACAACCATTATAAAAACACTCCGAACTCCAATTACCAAAAACTCTCTCTTGGAACTTCCCCCAAATCTGTATTTTTTTACCGACAGTTATTATTCCAGGTACTAGAACACACCTTCTGTACTGGCGTGAGAGGTATGGATGTTAATCGCTACGCCGGGGTCGTCCCCTTTAAGTCTTAAATTACACACTTAGAAATTATCGCCGAATTCGCTACCCAAATCTCAACAACCTCAACAGTTCGGTATGCCATTAAGTATATTTGACAGTCGTTGACGTAGACTACTTGTTATGGGAAGGTACATGGGGTAAACCGAAAATGGCGACCGTTACAAAAAGGTGTTAGGTTTTTATCACTTATAACTTTGTCATTTATAGACGAAATTAAAATCCAAATACACCAATCGATAGGAAATAACTTTACAAATCTGTAAATACTTTTTCAATTTCAGCTGAAAAACTTTTGAAAAGTATACAATACATTCAAAGTGGTTTTTGTTACTTAATACGTGAAGTTTACGATTTTCAGAGTTGGTTGGAAATGTTATACTAATACCAGCATAAAGCTTTAGTGTGATAATTTATTTACTAGGGAAAGTTGTGAAGAGAATAGGTTGATAGTTCCGGTAGTGTGAAAATTCAATAGTATTGAAATTGAGCGTAAGGCCATTATTGCGACAGTACTAGTCAAACACACACACACACCTCTACCTAATTAATACATTAATCGATGAGGGGACTTTAAGTTTTCTTCAAATCCACAGGGGTCATTCCGCGCCAAGTGTACACAGCACATGAAATTGACCTCTTCCTATTTGGACCAGATTTGTAGGGAATGTTCATTTAAGTTCAAATTTTAAAAATCCAAAGTTTTATGCTAATCGGAGCACCCCTCGGTCAAGGGGCGCATTTTACAATTTTCGTGATTCTTTGAAAAGCACTACTTTCTTTTGTTCATATCTCCGGAACAAATAAAGCTACAAATTGCATTAGGTACTGTTTCAATAAGGAAATTAGACAAGAAATCTAAATCTGTAACTTTTGTTTCTGTACAGTGTTGCCAAATATTTTTTATTTTTGTTTGAAAACTTTAAATGCAGTTTTCTCATAATACATGTCGTTTAATTTTCATTTTAGGGACACCATCGTGTTCTTCATCCTTTTTTACATAAGAAACACTTAACGACAAAAAGTAATTTGCGTAGTTCCTGAGATATTGCATTTTGAATGAACAAAAGTCATAAATTATGAGGGTAAAACTTTTTTTTTAATTTTTTTTTTTCATTTCCTCTTAATAAGTGGATTCATTCTCATGACTTATTGTGTGAAATAATATTTACAGAAAAAAAATCGATTACATTACCAAGAACAGTGTTGCCAAATTTAAATATTATTTAGCAACTAAAAACTTTAAACGTGATTTTTTTAAGTTGATGCATCTAAATATTTGGTTTGATGCCCCATCGTGTCCCACAGCATTTTTACATGAGATAGACTATCTAAAACAAAGTTCAACGCAATGTAACATTTTCGGAAAACAAATTAAAGAAAAGTGTTTTTTTATTTTTCTGAAGCATTTTCTAAAGCAATGGAATTAATATCCAAACCTATTATTTTAAAAGTTTTCAGAAGGTAAGTACACAACGGACCTAAATCAATATTTTTTGGTACAAGAACGTCAAAATAACTATTTATGGTCAGCCATAAAACAAGACAAAAATGTGAAATATAGGACAAAACTGTAATTTGCTCATGTTTTGCATACGATCCAGAATTTCGAGATCAAATAGATGTCTTTGAAGATGTCATCTATTAGCGTATAAAATATGACATTTTCTTTTTTTCATATATTAGGCGTTAATGTTTTAAGCATCTCTGGCGCATCTGTCTAGTACATTAGAAGTTTGCAGATACCGAGTGGAAAATGGTGTGTTCTATTCAGGGGATAAGCCACTTTGCCACCTTGTGTTAAACACATCAAAAACACTCTTCGACACTCTTCGACACTCTTCAACACACTCAAACACCCTTCAACCACCATGAGAACCAATTTTTCAATCTTTTCTGGCAGCACTGCCATTCATTTGATGCCCTTTTTCGTTTTTGTTGATTTTTTTTTTCTTTAGGAGGGACCTCCAGAAATCGGTAGGATACCACAAAAAAACTGATAGGGACACCGAAGTAGCCCTCACCCCCGCAATTAGAAAAGAAGATTCAATATCAAGCTCAACATTGAAAAACAGACAATTTCAACCTCTAACGAGCTAGAATATCTGTAATTGTATATTAATGAAGCGGATAATAATTATCATATCAATTATTGATCGATAGCTGAAGACAGATAATTCTTTCTAATGTGTTTGATTCCCTTTCATCGTGGATTTCATATACACAATACCAAATCAGAGAGATCCATCCTACTAACTGCCACTTGCAAATAGGTTCGTTTTTTTTTGCGAAATTTAGATCCAGAGATTGCTTAGCAAGGGGCGTGCTCGGTTTGGTTATCTGGGCTTGATTGCGACTGGAATTCGATTGGGATGGATTCGAGAAGACTTTACTGGTTTGAGCCAAGATGTCAAGCATCATGACATAAGAATGCGACGGCTGAGGGAGTACTTTTTGAGATCGGAGTGGAACTCCAGACATACATACACAGCACATTCTTTTAGATAGGTGTTGCGGATGACGATCAGGGATGCGAATTTGAATTCCTGTAAGTTGCTTGCATAGACGTGTGCATTATTTCTTAAATTCCGTGCTTTCACTGTGCATGATTAAATTGGTAAATTTTTGGAGAGCAAAAAAAAAAGAATTCTGATTATAAACAAAAGTGGATGTAATGCTAGCCAGTAAGCATTAATTTTCAATAAACGTTTTGACAGCTAGGTCGACTTGCAGAAACACCTTCCGACACCCTAAAACACACAAGAAACACAATTACCCCCCGTAACGTGGGTGGATCACCTTTTCGTGGTACGATAAGGGATGTAAGATCTACCACCGATTCCTAGTCCTGACTACTTCAAACTAGGGGAACAGGATTTTTCAGTAATCAAAGGAACACATCTTAGTCCTTGTTACTTTTTATGCCTTGTTGATAGTGATAAGACTCGACTTTGTCCACCGAGGATTATCTTGAAAAACAAGGAAAAAGGGGGTTAATTAGTCTTCATCTATGTGATTCCTAATCTTATATTCGTTGTTCCATAATTTGAAGTGCTTAAGACTAGGGTTCTGATGCATGGTCAATATCGGTGTCATTCCTTAATTTTGTTGCTAAGGAATCCAATTTTGACTCACAAAGGGGCGTGCCTTTGGAGGGTGTTTCAACACTCCGGAGGGTGTTTCAACACTCCGAAGGGTATAAATAGCGGGACCTTTCAATTAGAGTCGGATCCTTGAGATAAATGCAAGAATGACAACTGTAAAAAAAAATCAAATACTTCATAATTTCTCAATAGTGACGGAGTAATGCGACATGCACTAAACTAAGGACATGGGAAATACTACAATAGATCAAATTACTGGTCGCAGTGGTGTTAGGTCCCGAACAGTGGAACAATCTTCGTCCTGGTGTTACGGAACTGAAAAGTGTTTGTGATGGCCATGCTAAGCAATATGGAGACCTGTATGCGACAATGCAACGACAGTGCTGCAACCCATTGAATCTGCATACAGTTATTCGTCGCAAGAGTTTGAAACCAATTTCTGCACGGTTTCATGACGAGTACAATAAGAACTTTGCCAAAAATTATCGAAGGTCGGAAAGTATGCGTGCAATGTCATCTGGCGGTTAAAAAAAAACATGGATAATGACCAGCCATCTGCAGGTAAAATTCATCTTGAATTATTCATTTCAATCCCAGCCGTACGAAAGCACGTCTATATTGTAGCGAAACAATCCGAGTTTTTCAAATTCACTTGTCATAGCTTACGTGAAGGTGAAGTCGTTGTAGTGGCAGATTTCTCTGAAAACTATTCTTTTGTTTTTTAAAGTGTACAGGGAATTCATTGTAATAATTTGCTGGCAACCGTTCACACTTTTGATGCCTACACTGTACACCAGAATAAAGTTGTACCATTGAACTGCGTCATAATGTCCGATACTCTAGACCACAGCACAACAACATTTCATGCTTTCCAGCGCCATTTCAAATAGTATCTCAAATCCTAGGTATCACAGTTGTCCAAAATCTCGTACTTCTCCGATGGTGCGGTACCCTGGTTTTCCACGAAAGCAAATTTGGGGTGCCCACTCAGTGGCACTACTTTGTTACGGCACATGGCAAAGGACCAAGCGACGGATTGGGATGAAGTTTGAAGAGATTGGAAACGCGAGCTAGTTTACAAGGAGCCACTATTCACACGCCAAAGGAGCTCTATGACTGGGCAATGAAGAATTGCAATACAAACGTTAGATTTGTGTCATCTGAGATCTGTTCCGAAGAAAAACAAATACTGTTCCACCGTTTTGCATCAGCTGCATCTATTCCCAGTATTCGTTAAATAAATGCAGCAGCTCCTTCTGGTATTGATACCATTATTATGAAAACTGTTTCAGGTGCCACAACTGGTTCAGCTTTTAGAGTTGTGGCAACGAAACGTGCAAAGCAAGTGGATTCGAATAATAATGGGAAGAAATCATCACGAAGTGCTAACCTTGAGAAAAAAAAAATAAGTAAATTGTAATTTATGTTTTACATTGTTATAATAAAATGTAAGAAACAAATCGATCAGTGTTCGATACAACATTTTATTGGAATGTCTTAATTTATAATGCAATTCGTTTAGATTATTACTAGTGTAAAGTTTTCAGCCACTAAATAATATTTAAATTTGTCAACACTGCATAAAAACTATTATTGGTTTTATCATACCTATTTTGTTTCCATCAAGTATTATTTAACAAAGTAAGTCATGAGAATGAATCTTATTACGAGGAAACGTTATAAAAATAACCCTCATAATTTATGACTTTCGTTCATTCAAAATGCAATATCTCAGGAACTACGCAAATTACTTTTTGTCGTTAAGTGTTTCTTATGTAAAAAAGGACGAAGAACACGATGGTGTCCTTAAAATGAAAATTAAACGACATGTATTATGAGAAAAATGCATTTAAAGTTTTCAAACAAAAATAAAAAATATTTGGCAACACTGTACAGAAACAAAAGTTACAGATTTACATTATTTGTCTAATTTCCTTATTAAAACAATACCTAATGCAATTTGTAGCTTTATTTGTTCCGGAGATATGAACAAAAGAAAGTAGTGGTTTCTAAAAAATAATGAAAAATGAAAAATGTGCCCCTTGATCGAGGGGTGCTACGATCAGCATACAACTTTGGAATTTTAGAATTCGAACTTAAATGAACATTCCCTCCAAATTTGGTCAAAATCGGAAGAGGTCAATTTCACTTTTGCAATTTTTTGTGACCACTTGGCGCGGAATGACCCACAGGCTAAAGAGTGTGCGTATTACTTGCTAATATACTGTCTGCGGCTGTGGAATAGTAAGTGTTTTTACATTGTTCCTGCCTTGGCAATTCAGTATTTTAAACAGGTTTTCTTAACCTGCATGTTAGTATAACATCTTCAAAATAAAAACTAAAACTAAATCTCATCTAAGAATTAATCGTTGCAATTGAGGATTATAACGATTTTTCCCTGAAATTATTAATTATTTTGTTGGACATTTGTTCTAAAGTCTCAACATTCGAAATTCTATGTACTTCGGTTGTACTGTACCAGGGAGGCAACCTCAAAATCTTCTTCAGAACATTGTTCTGAATCCTTTGAAGAGCTTTTTTCCTGGTAGTGCAACAACTAGACCATATTTGCACAGCGTAAAGCATGGCCGGTCTAAAAGCTTGTTTAAATATTAGGAAGCTTATTCGTCAGGCAAAGTTTGGATTTCCTGTTTATAAGATGATACAAACATTTTATATTTTTGTTACATTTGGCTTGAATGCCCTCAATGTGATCTTTCAAAGTTAATTTTTGATCAAGTACTAATCCAAGATATTTCACTTGGTTTGACCAGGAAATTGGTACTCCGTTCATAGTGACTTTGTGACTACTACTAGATTTCAAAAAGGAAACTCTAGGCTTATGTGGAAATATTATAAGTTGAGTTTTGGAAGCGTTGAAAGAAATATTCCATTTTTGTTAATGAAAAGTGAAAATATCTAAACTTTTCTGCACTCTGCTGCAAATAACACGAAGACTTCTTCCTTTAGCGGAAATGCCTGTGGCATCGGCAAAGAAAGATTTGTGGCAAATCAGGGAGGTCCGAAGTGAAAATTTTATACAATTTAGGCCCAAGAATGCTACCCTGAGGGACTCCAACTCTAACAGGTAGTCGATCTGATTTGGAATATTGATAATTCACCTGCAGAGTTCTGTCAGTTAACTAATTTTGAACTAATTTCATAATATAGAGTGGAAAATTAAACTTTTTCAATTTAGCAATCAAACCTTCATGCCAAACACTGTCGAATGCTTTTTCTATGTCTAGAAGAGCAACTCCAGTTGAGCAGCCTTCAGATTTGTTTGAACGAAGTAAATTGGTAACTCTTAAGAGTTGATGAGTAGTTGAATGCCCATGTGCGAAATCCAAATTGCTCATCTGCAAACATTGAGTTCAAAAGGTTTACTTATTGAAGAAAGAAAACAATCGTCTCTTGTTATGATTGCCTGAACCATGCGTAAAGAGCAAATCGAAACATTGAACGTTGCGTGAAAGTGGAACTTAATAAAGCCCTAAGTACTCTTTCGTAGCTTTTAGTTTTCGGATTTGAAAGATCGTCGGTAGCAGTGGCTTGCTTACTGAGCAGAAAAACGCGGTCTCAGGTCCTTTACACACTCAGCAACGTTTTCCTTGTTCGGTAATTTTTTACCGAAAAAAATCGGTAAATGAAGAATGTTACAGATTTTTCGGTAAACAAAAATAATTTTACCAACGTTCGGTAATGTTTTACCGAAGTGACGGTAATCTGTCTTTTATATTGACGAACTTCGTTAAAAAGAGTACAGTAAGAACTGTAAAACAAAGCAAACGCCGAATTCGGTTAAAAAATACCGAACAAACTGCAAATTACAGAAACGTTTACCGAACTTCTGTAAATAATTCCAGACTGTCAATCGAAAGACGGTCATATTTATTTCAAGTGTTAAAGTAAACAGTAACAGTGGAAAGTGATCGAAAAATCCAGTGAAAACAATATAAGTATGTTCGCAAATACAGATGAATAATGCATCTATTAAATATTCCTAATGAGATTGATAATTACATGTATTTCTTTCATTTTTATGATTGCTCTTCAGACACAGCCAGGAATTCTGTGCTTTCGGGATCAGGTTCCAGTCAAGGTTTCTTGACTGGCATCCCCATGGAAGCCACCTGCGAAAAGAATACTCCAGCGAGCAATATATGTTATTTTAAAATATATTGTTACCTAGATGTTTACTATTGAATAAAATCTCGTTAATTATAATGCAAAAATAGCTTTAGATTTTAATTCACCCGAAAAAAAACAAAACATACACAATATCAACAAATTTTCATTTACGGGACAGTTCAGTAAAAAATTACTGAATAGTTCGGTAAATAATTACCGAATTGTTCGGTAATTTTGACAGCTCATCAAAAAATCTGTTTACCGATCGTTCGGTAATCGTTTAGATTACCGAACGTTCAGCTGTTGAAAGTTCGGTAAACAATTACCGAATACGGTAATAATTTCTAAGTGTGTAATATTAAATAGATTTATGGTCAAATCGTTTGTTCATCGTGTATTTTGCGAAACTTGTCGCCGTCATCGGTTTGAATGGTCACAGCAACTCGAGTAACGGTATGATGTGATTTGAGCATCGGTGGCCTTAGAGTGACCGTTTTTGCTTACTGAGCAGAACATCATGAGTATAATCTCAAGCCCATCCACATTCAAGATTCTTCAATCGTTTTATTTGTTAACATGACTACATGGTAATAACAGCAACTGGATGATTCAAAAGGAGCTCGTTTACCTAGTGGTAAACGTTTTTGCTTACTGAGCAGAAGACCGTGGGTTCAATGTCATACCTACCATTTCATATCATTGAATCCAAAAATGTCCTCACCTTAAAACATATACACATCTTGTTTCACGAATGAGTATTAAATAAACAACGTAGAAAGTAAAACGTGTTTCAACTCGTCTCGAAATAAAGTTCGCGATTTACTTTTCCGCCATCGTAATTCCTGAGATTCCGCCCCGTTACGACAGTTTTGGCGACGAGGATGGCGAATCCGAATCCGGATCCTGTTCCTGCTGCTGCTGGTGGAAATCTGCCACCGAATTTCCACATTGATGCGTACGACCGGAAGAAAACACGCTGGTCTAGATGGGTAGAAAGACTCGAAACAGCTTTCACCATTTACGCAGTAGATAACGAGAAGCTACGTCGGAACCTGCTGCTCCATTTAATGGGGCCGGAAACATACGAGACATTGTGCGACAAGATTGCGCCGGACAATCCCCGGACCAAAACCTATCCAGTGATCGTAGATACCCTCGAGCAGCATTTCGACCCAAGGCCGCTGGAAATTAGCGAAAACTTTCGCTTCAAGTGCCGTCGTCAGGGAGACAAGAATGCCACTTCCCCGGACGAGACCATCGACGAATACCTTGTGGCTCTTCGTCGTATTGCTGTTACCTGCAATTTCGGTAACTATCTGAACACAGCGCTGAGGAACCAGCTAGTGTTCGGCTTGAAGCGGAATGATATTCGAGGACGTCTTCTAGAACGAAGGGACCTGACAATGAACGAAGCCAGGGACATTGCTGTCAGCATGGAGCTGTCACAGAAGGGTGGAGCAGAAATTGCTGGCACAATTTCGAAATCGGAAGTAAACGCTGTTCAACACCTACGAGGTAAGGTTTTCAATAAGAAAGGGGGTGGAAATTCTACAACTGCTGGCAAATCCGCGGGAGCAAAATACTGCTATCGGTGCGGGGACAAATCGCACCTAGCTAAGGCATGCAAACATCAAAATACCGTGTGCTCGTACTGCAACATTAAAGGGCACCTTGAGCGGGTTTGTATGAAGAAGGCTTCCGCGGGCAAGACCCATGCCGGAGGCTCAGGAACGAAACCCAGTGCAGGTAAAACAAACTACATTGAACAGCGTAGTGATATTAAGGGATATGTTGGTGATACGAATGAGTTTACGTTCGGTGAGATTTGCACACTAAACACAAATCAGTTGATACGAAGTTGTGGCTGGTGCTCACGGTAAACGGTGTTGCAATTCGGTTCGAGATCGGCACGGGAAGCCCCGTTAGCATCATCAGTTCGCAGTTTTTCCGTAAGCATTTCAAAGAGGTCCAGTTGCGGAAGTGTTCGTTGAATCTCGTTAGTTACTGTGAAACCGACATTCGTGTATTGGGAGTCCTTGATGCAGACGTCGAGTACCGTAGAGTACGAATTAACTTACCGTTGTACGTGGTGGATTCTTCGAAGCATCCACTGCTGGGCAGGGAGTGGTTGAAAGTATTGAACGTAAACTGGAACGTCATCTTGAAGAAGCCGGATCCAGTGAACGTAATCGATCGTGCGATTGGTTATTGTAATACCGATGAGTGCCTGAAACAGATTTTCGTGAACTATGCGACGGTTTTCGAGGATTCCATCGGGAAAATTTCGACAGTGCAGGCGAAGCTACATTTGAAGCCGAATGTTCAAGCAGTATTCCTGAAAGCCCGGAAGATTGCGTTCAACTTGCGAGCCATAATGGACAAAGAACTGAATAAATTGGAATCCGAAGGAGTGCTTACGAAAGTGGACTACAGTAGCTGGGCAACACCGATCGTGCCGGTAAAAAAAAGCTGACAACCGTGTGCGTATCTGTGGGGATTACAAACAGACGGTGAATCCCTATCTGAAAGTGGATCAGCATCCCCTGCCAACTATTGATGAGCTTTTCGCGTCACTGGCAGGTGGCCAGAAGTTCACTAAAATTGATTTCGTGCAAGCCTATCTTCAAATGGAGGTTGCTGAGGAAGATAGGGAGATTCTTACACTAAATACACATCGTGGACTGTACCGGCCGAACCGCTTGATGTACGGCGTTTCATCTGCTCCTGCGATTTGGCAGCGTCAAATCGAAACGATTCTGAAAGGCATCGAAGGTGTCCACAATCAAAAGGTAACCCGAACCAACCGGAGGTATCGCAGAGTGGTTTAACCTCAAGCCAAGAGTATAAAGAAGTAGATTCGCCCCTATGGCGTTCCACGAGGACAATTCGAGCTCCACAAAGACTAAATCTTTAACTTTTTGCATTGTATCCAAGTAAGCAAATATTCACAAGAGGGAGAGATGTCATACCTACCATTTTATATCATTGAATCAAAAAATGTCCTCACCTTAAAACATATACACATCTTGTTTCACGAATGAGTATTATAAACAACGTAGAAAGTAAAACGTGTTTCAACTCGTCTCGAAATAAAGTTCGCGATTCACTTTTCCGCCATCGTAATTCCTGGGATTCCGCCCCGTTACGACATTCAATCCCAAGCTCCTTCGCGTTATAATATTATGATCGTTAGGACACCAATTCAGCTTATCGTTTACCAAAACGAACCCTGCTGCAAACCCATCCTCTTATCCAACATCCCTGTGATTCCTCGTGGATGTGCAAAGGACTCCTCGGCTTCCATCAAAGCGAGTGTCACGTCAACACATTCCTACCTATTCCTTTCTTGACCTGCGTTCGGGTGCGGCTGACGCTGGTATTGCCTAATTTGAGATCATCAGCTCTTACGCATTCAGGATGATTTCTAGTCCCGTAATCGTAATCGTTTTCACACCAACAGATGTTGCTTTCCACGAGGTTTACTCTATGGAGATGCGCATCTAGATAGTAGTGGTTGAACATAAGTCTACTCATCACGCGAATGAAGTCAC
Source organism: Ochlerotatus camptorhynchus (assembly GCF_037179485.1). Classification (NCBI taxonomy): domain Eukaryota; kingdom Metazoa; phylum Arthropoda; class Insecta; order Diptera; family Culicidae; genus Ochlerotatus; species Ochlerotatus camptorhynchus. The sequence continues at coordinate 335,291 of NW_027040823.1, read as the reverse complement.
GACTTAAGCCCAAGCCTTCAAACCACGCTCTCGAAGCAATAATTGAATGTAACTACCGTCCAAGATTTCCAGTGTCCCAATCGATTTGCCAACTAATGACAACTTTAAATCACATTAAAGTTTGTAATTGAAAAAGATTGCACCGAAACGGTTTTTTAAATGACGAGTTGAGTTGGTTTCAGGGATAGTCAAATATCAGGTTTAGGGGATCTGTCCTCTTTTTTTACAAGACGAAAACATTAAATCCAAAGAAAATAGTAATCATGTTTCATAATCGTGTCTTCCTGTTTGTGCTACTTTCTGCTCTTACTATCAATTGTTAAGTGATACCCTGAAGATGAAACCGACTCAAAATAGCGGTGCCGGTGGTGTAGTGATAAGCATGATTACCTCTCACCCCAGCAGGCCTAGATTCAATCCCAGTCGGCGCCGCCGGGATTTTCTAAGGCATAACTTCTTTGATCACGCCTTCCTTCGGAAGGGAAGTAAAGCCGTTGCTTCCCGGTTCATGAATTGATGGGTCGATAGGTATGGTCCAGGTGTGGGAGCTGCCTCCCTGGCGTCGGTAGCATTGGTACTCAGTACGGAAAACAAATCGGGGGAAAAAACGACTCAAAAGTGAGTTGAATTCGACTGAATTTTGTCAAAAGTGAATACAATTTTCAGAGCTTTTCCAGGAAAAACATCTCGGAAGTGAAGAAAATCGATGAAAATGTTACTAATAGAATAAGTGAAACCTATTTTCATTTTCCTCATATTCGAGAAGTTTTTCTTGGAAAATCTCAGAAAATTCAGCTCGTTTTTGAGTAAATTGATTTTTGGCAAAATTGCGTCGAATGCAACTCACTTTTGAGTTGGTTTCATCGTCCGTGCATAAGATTCTGTTTTCTATCTAATGTTTTTTCTACACACCACAAGTTTTAGTGTTGCAGTTAAGCGATGCTGCTAGTTGAACACAGATGTCTACAAACATCTACCGCATGACACGAACCAGCTTCATAACTGCACTGAAAACGAATCTCACTCAGAGAGTGAGTCACTTTTACTCATTCGTATGGATTAATTTCTGAAAGCGTATAGTGTACTTATGCTCTGAGTAACCTACGCTTTCAGTAATTTCTCCAACCAATGAGTAACTGTTACCTATAACTGAGTAAAAGTTACTCACTCTCTGAGTTAGTTTCGTTTTCAGTGCAGCCCACGTTAGTCTCTGTTACTTACATTTCAATACGCGAACCACTGAGTAACGGTTAATAACACGGATTTGAACCACATCAAAGTCATGCTCTACGCCTCTACGCCTAACGTTAAGCCACACGCTTGAGCAGTGATGCCACATATTTGTAATCATAGTTTTTACTTCAAATTTGCAGAAATATGTATTTATACCACGGGGCAACAATCACGAATTTCGGCGGAGCTCACATCAATGTGATGAATATAGTGGGTGAGGATGACTGCAACAGACTATTCAGACAGAAATGCAGAATTTTTTTTTAAAAACCCAATTTTTCAAACGTTGATTGTGGAAATTCATAGATTTTGAGTTGTGTCAGTTTTGCACCAAACCGAATTTCTCGAAGGAAAAGAGGACAAAGAATAATGAATGTTTTGAAAACTATAACTAGAACTATATGTCGTTTACATGAGGTTAAATCCGTTCTATTTGGAGTTTAATATGCTACAATGAAGCAATAAAATTGACATTTCATTCATTCAATTAAATCGTTTGCCGTTTTATAGATTTTTAATTGAGCACAGGTAAAGACAAACAAAATTTAAGTTAACTTAAATAAGATTTAGTTGAAAGCCACTTGTCTATCATAGTCCCTGCGCTTTGATCAGAGAGCGTATAGGGCACATTTCGAGTATGAGAGGTTATTTTCAGTTTACTTAAAAGTGCCTTAGTAAAATGCAAGTAATTTCGATGATTACCCATAGTTGCAATAATGAAGATGTATACCCATATTCTCGTGTATGTCCGGGCGTGGATTTTGTGTGAGGGTCAGGTTTCGAGTGTGGACGGGCATATGGGTAATAGCATTAAGTTTACGTTAGGATTAAGTTGAAACATTGAGAAATCTGTCGCTTCAGTTTGCGAAGAACTTCACTTCGCAACCGATGCACCTGATGGCCCACATTACCGTGCAGGCGCCGTTGGTTGACAGGGTCCAATTTTGGACAGTTTGATGTTTATAAAAAAACCAATCCTGGTTGTATCCCTCTTTCGTTTGTATGTAACACTGTTTGATATTACTAACCATTTGAAATCTATGATACACCGAGCGTTCATTCCAGGTGACGAGTGAACCTGAATAAGAAGAAAACGACTATTAGCTTCTAATACCCCGTTCACATTACAGCGTATATCACGTGATATACGCTGTCTTGCAATGAGCACTCATACATCTAGTTTTCACTGGAAATCCTATGTATGAGGGCTCATTGCAAGACAGCCTATATTACGTGATATAGCCTGTAATGTGAACGGGGTATAAGATGTTTGGTGTCACATAAAAGGTAAAATAGGTAGCACCATCTAGGTATCTGGATCAACGATATTTAAACATGCGCATTCAATCGACTTCTGATTGGCAGCCCTAAGTATGTATCTTTAGAATTGATAAAACGATCCATAAAATATTGAAAAACGTTCTTTAAAAAACTTCCAAATGATCCATAAAACATCGCAGTAAATCTCTTAAAAAGTATGAATGATCCTTAAAAAATATCAAGATAAGCATCTAAAAGAAGGTTCTAAAACAATATTCACTAGGATGCTTCTTAACACTCCGAACACGATGCAATCGGTAAAATGTGTAAGGCAAATTGGTAATGTTTGAAAAATCATTACTCAGCAATTTATCAATAGATTTTGAACCCATTCATACCGAATAAATAGTCTTATGTTTCAAGAAGCGCCCATAGATTTAAAATTCGTCAATATATAGCTGAGCTATGATTTTTCAAACATTACAAGATTTCCGTTACACATTTGACCAGAGGCATCGTGTTCAGAGTGTTAAGAAGATTATTATAGAAGCTTTTTATGGAAGCTAATTCTAGACGCTTACCCGTCGCTTCGCACTTCTAACTAAAAAAAAACAAAAAAAAAACAATGGAACATCATTTCAAGGTTTATGGAACAAAATCAAAAAGTTAGTGTCCAAAACATGAACAGTATATGTCTAATTTATGGACCATGCCTATATTTTTAAGAGCGCAAACCTAATTTTTTATGGATTACTTTCATTAGTTTAAGGTACATTGCTGAATGTTTTATGGAATATTTGCAATATGTGTTTGGGTAATTCTTACAATTTCAATGCTTTTTTATTAGATATTTAGCGCGGTACATTTTTACAATTGTGTTGCTAAATTTGACTGAAAATATGGATCATATTGATATTTTTGATGGATCATTCACACATTTTAAGGGATTTTCACTGGGATTTTATGGATCATTTGGGTCCTGGAGCGTTTTTAAATTTGTTATGGATCATTGATTGGTTTTTATATTCAAAAGTATGTTTGCCCTTCTGATTCTGCATGTCAACCTTTGACTATCCTTTCCCTTACCCTTCACTGATGCATCTAAGCTTCTATGTTAAAAATCAACTTAGGCAGATAACAATCGACTCCATAAGTGATAAATCATTATATATAACATATAAATATACATTTTAATGCATATATAAAAGAGCAGGAAGGCTCCAACAGAGCACCCGATTGAAGTGATTTGAAAGGTGAGAGTGGGAATGCCAACTTCCTGGTGATAACATTTCGTGGATAAAGAGCGGGCTCTTCTACCCATTAATTGTGGTATCTTCCTGTTTGGGCGCTCGTCTTTTTGATTAATTGTGCGATCATGTTGTTGTAAGGAGATGCCAGATCCGACCAAAACAGAGTTTCACCAACCGGTGGAAACTAACGATTTTAAATTGGCTAACTACTTGACTAGCCTATTGGTCCCAAGCATTCTAGTACTACACAATGTTTGTTTTGATTCGCTATGAAAGGTTGACAGACAAAATGAGAGGTTAGTTGATTTTCCTATATTTCGAAGGGTGAATCGATTAGCTTGAGACCGAAAAGAGTGCCAGAGCTGAGCCAAAAAGTTGAGCACGTTTCTTCGGGACCTACTAGTCTTAAAGTTACCTCTATGGTTTCACCTTCGTGGGACCGGAAAAAGGACAGCAGGCGCTTATGGAGGCATTCTTCTTTATATATTTGGCCGTTGACGGTGCCGGTCGTTATGTACGGCTTGCTGAATTTACCGCACCCTGAGATCACCTGCCACACTAAGTACTTCTTGGCAAATTAGTCGACCCTCTTCTTCTCCGGAACATTCAGACGGGACTTACCGACGAAAAACTCCAGGCCGGGAATCTGCTTGGCGTCGGCTTTAATATAGTCTCGGCTCGCTTCATTGTCTGCTGGACGAACCAGACGGAAGAATTGACCTTCTTGGCCACGTCCCGAATCGAAAGGTTCGGATTGCGCTTGAAGTAATTCCTTACCTTTCTTGCGTTCACGGGGTCAGTGGAATTGGCTTTTCTTCCTCTGCCAGCTCGCCGCTGGGTTGCCTGGGTGTCCACGGTCGAATTGTCAATTCCAAACTGTGGGACTGGCCCGAGGGGGACGACTCTATCTACGATCCAGGAAATATTGTGTTTTGCTGTGGCTAGCTGCACGTACACTGAGTAGATAGAAAGAAGATTTATTACGATTTTGAAGATTTCCTGCAAAAAGATGATGCGCGATGCAAGTAGATGCAAGAAATGAATGTAGATTTTTCGAAGATTTATTCGCTAGTGTGAGATTTTTTGAGCATCTAGATTTGAGATTTAGATGTGTCGCCCCCCTCGGACTGGCCTGGATTTTCCACGACCGCTCCCATATTTTGTTTTTGTCGAATCACTTCTCGCTTGGAACTTTGGAAGCCATCTCTATAACCACTTGACAGATTGTGACGAGATTTTGCACATTACACTCTAAACCAGTGCTACTCAAAATTTCATCAATTTTTACCCATTCAATGAAAAGTTATACACAACAGAAAGTGTTGCATTTGTTTCGAGTAAAATCTTTATAAACATTTATATTACCTATATTATTTAAATGAACAACATTTGTATCCATGTAATATCTTCGGTAATCATACATCAGATGTTTTTATTATGTTGAAAATGATATAAGTGTAAATTTTTATTGGTTAATTGAACACGTCATATGGTGACCGGTTTAATGGTTAATTCAATTATTGGTTTTCGAATTTTTGACAAATCGGTAAACCAGCCATTTGAGCAACCCAGCACTGATTGATTTAAGTTTGAGATGCGAAGAGACAATTCAATGTTTTGAAAATACAGATGAAACTAGCTCAAAGCAATTTTTCTTGTATTTGTGGGCAAATAATCCTGAAAAAGTTCCAGCAACACCAAGCAAGTTGAACATCTTATCAATCTGAAAAATTCTTAAATAAATTATAAATTACGTGATTTTGAGAAAATTAAAAATCAAACATGGAAATTGATTGGGGAATTACGGAGTTACTAAATCTCGAACTTGCAAAAAATAGCAAATTATGAGATAATATTATCGTTATTTTATACAACCCTCCCCTTGGCTAGTTTTTTAACCTGGACGTTGGTGGGCGGGCCTAATCTTATGCTTCATAGTGGAGCGTTGGAGACGGTTGGTTTAGGTCCGGCATCGTTGGCTCATGCCGTGACAGAATAGCGTCATGAGCATGCGATGAGGATTACTGAGCTTCCCCTCTCTGTGTTTGAACTATGGCTCGGGTTTTCCACTGTGGTGTGCTTCTATTGTGACATAACCATACGTATTATTGTGGTGCGACATACTGGAAACATGTGAGCGTAGTTGAAGCATATACCCTATGTAATTTAAAAATCAGCTAGGAAACTAACTTCAAAGTGAAGCATTTTAGTCACTTGAAGGTGTCACCTGGGACGAACTAATATATATTAAATAAAAATAAAAGTCGAAAACAACTTGAAACACGTTAAATTTTAGATTACATTCATAAGTGCAGGTACCTAATAAAGCATGGTAGGTAGATTAGAGATTTCAATTATTTATTAAATTAATTAATTAATTAATTTATCTTTATTAGGGAGGCTTTCAGCCTTGGGCTGGTTCGCCTCCATTTATTAAATTAGACTAGAGATATCATAATCATCAAACGAACTTAAATAAGAAAATTTAGACAGCCTAGTAGCATTAAGTTTATTAACATAAGAGTTAGGATGCGGAGGGTCCGCTTAGGGAGGCAACTAGCCTTTAAAGCAACTGGCAACTAGCCTTTTCATGTATTGTCTGTTTATTTTGATTATTGCTTTAAAATATCAATTTGGTATATAGGGTAAATGTTGGCTTCGGCACCCATTGACTGTTTTCGGCAACCAAAATTTAAACGTTAATTTCACTATGTTTTCCCATCAACGCACTTCCCTGAATGTGTCCAAATGATTGTTTAGCCTTTCAGCTTCAATCTGATTATATTTGAACGATCGAGCAATCCAGTAATGCTACATTTTTCTTCAAATAAAGCATACGCACTACAAAATGAGGTTGATTTCGAGTTGCCGATAATAGAACAGCTGGTTAACACGCAGTTTTAATGGGAAGGTTGCCGAAGAAAAAGAGACTGCCGACAATAGTCACACTCACCTGAGAAGTTTGGAGCGTTGTAAAAACGCTTTCAAAACGTTTTGAAAAATTCTGTCGATTGGAATGGATAGAGAAGCAAGCAGCAGATGAATGTAAACAAACAGACACATCATATATGTGCGTGACGCTGAGAAAATGCTAGTAGAAGTGCAGACGCTGCTTAGATTGACGAGAATACGTAAATTCCCCTATGTGAAAGGATGAATCAATTTATTTTTTTTTCTCTATTTAGAAGATTTTCAGCCGCATGCTGGTTCATCTTCTAAAAGGATGAATCAGTGGGAGATGGATTTTCGGTTTCTTTACATTTAGCATCACTATGTTTCATTTCCTCAAAACCCCCCAATAACCGGCCTCTTCAATCCCTTCCTTTTCCCATGGCGTTCAAGTGGTCCGCATAGACTATTCAGCCATTACCCGTCCTTTATCCTCGGCTTTGGATTGACTTGCGCTCCCATTGCTCCACCAAACGCTGCAAAATGAAAATGAAAATATTATCGTTATTTTTTACAAAAGATTTTCAACTAGAAGTAGGTTTTTTAGGTATTTATGGAGCTTTAGTTTGGACTTAAAAATTCTAATCATATTTGTTTCGAGGTCTTTCAGGTCTTAAGATTACAACCATTTATCAAGAGTTGGAGTTTGAACTGTTTTCCAAATTGTGGAATTGAGGAAATTTACGTAGATCCTGGCCTTGAACCGTTACAATAAAATTATACAGAATTTGTTTACAGATTTTAGTCACCCGGATACAGATTAAAAAGATTTTATTAATTTAAAAATATTAAATTGAAATTGAAAAAAATGTGGCAACACTGGAGCCTGAGAAGAAAGAACGATGAATCATCGAACTCGCGTTTTAATAAATCGACAGTGAGCGTTCATAAGGGCCTAATTGCAATGATCGATTGTCTTAGTCGATTTTCTCTTTTGCTTCTGCTTTGCTTCTAATAGCCAATACATCCTGTTACAGCACTGTATTGAACAAATTTCAGAAAATTACTTAGCTGTAGTACATTAAAGAGAAAATCAATGAAGAGAATCGATCATAGGCCCTTATGCCTGCTCACTGTCGAAATGTTTTTCTTTCATAGAACCAACCGGAATTTGGGTCTTGGCTTTAGTGATGCTTCCCAGTTGTTCGGTCCACAACAATCGTTCGCGAGATCGTGACCGGCAATGCTGAATTGATTCCGGTAGTCGTTGAGTGGCTCTCGTCGGATGCGGACGCGTTTCCCGACCTCGCCCGTTACGGTTTTCGCGATTGCGCGCTGATACACCACGAGTGTGAGTGATAGAAGTTCTAGGCTGGTGTTTGATATTTATTTGCTCGAAGAAAGAGGAAAGGTTTGCTTGTAGACTGACGGGCATAGTGCGATGTGCCATGTGCGGAAATCGGGAGCAGAGCGATTTATTTTTGTTGATACTACTTTCTGCTCTTGCTTCCACTTGCCGTATATGTTATAAACGTTATGGGAAGATGAACAGCGGGTAGTGGCGACTTTTTTTCCGTTTATGTGATGCTATCAAGTGTGTATGATTCACGTCTGATCGATATAGTGATAATAGTGCTGGTGCTACTAAATATGCTTGTAAATGCTGTTTCAAGCCGTGTTTGCCAATTGTGTGTGACGGCGCCCTCCAGGTTAATTATGACGATTCTTGCGCTAATTTTACACGAACTGCAACGTTATGTAAGGCCGTCGTTCTTCTCTTGATCGGTCTGCTCTTAAACGGTGGCACATGAAGGCTTCAAGATGCAATCGTTGCAAATTATAGGGATGCATTGCTGCACGTTCTTCCACGAAACGAGCTGCGTGAAACAAAGAAAAGATATCCACGAGCGGATATTGTAAGAGAATGAAATGTAACTAAGCTGAAGAAGTGAGTGAACCTGGAGGCGGACTGGAACTGCATAGGCCTTGAACTTTCTGGTGGATAACTACTAGAAGCTGATTGAGTTGATTCGTCAATACACGGGTGATACTGGTCTGTCCTTCGTGAATTATTTAAGAAAGCTGACCTGACAGTGGTGTAGAGCCGCGCAACGCATTGTTGTGATCTTATCAGGCACATGGGAGATAATGGGCTTCAGTTTGGCTGAACCGAAATCGAACGGGGGAATTAGTTTTATTTTGATACTGCATTGTGTTGATTCGAATGCGGTGGTTTAATTTGAATGTCAACAAATAAATAAAAATATGAAGATGCGCAACGTGCAGATTCGTTTATTAGGGTGATAGCAATTAACGGGGCCTCAGGTAGCCTAGGTAGACGAAATGTTTCGAGTTGGAAATTTTGTCGTCTTCCCTAGGCATGTTTGGTTTGCGTGTACTGATTCCAGTTATAAAAGCATTTTAAAATTGAGTTTAACATCATTATTTTAATAATTTTCGATGTGTGTTTTGGTACCTAATTTCGCCTCTACAAATCCTATTTTCGCCCACCGCAGGATGCAAATTTCGCCCACTTCGTATTAACATTGGAGCGGGGCTTGGCATGCCGTCTTAGAGCATAATTCTCCAAGTAGGTGGGACTTATAATATGAAGCCAGAGGTGCCGTCCCGTTTTTTCAGTGGTAGGTAATAGATTCTGATGTCTGTGAGAGGAAATATTCAAAAAGACAAAATTTTCCCTGGGCGAAAATTGGATCACGTGTAAAAATCAGGATCCATAACATCCTTAATCTAATAATCGGGATCCACGTTAGAACATTGAAAGTGGACTATATTTAATAAAATGAGCATAGGTTAACATATGTGTCCTTAGCTTATTAACTCTCAAACCCCAAACGACTGATACTGAAAAACGCCAAAACTATCATCGATCTGGAAAACTGCAAACTCCTTTAGTTTTATTGAGCTTTAACGGATCTGAAATTTTTTGAATATTTTGAATTGGAATGGGGTGTCTATTGACCTTGAGGGTCTGAAAGTTAACTACATTTCCTCTAAACTAATTTCAACTGCTCTAGTCATTTATCAAAAACTCGAACCCTCATCTCAAGGCAATTTTATTGAAATATGTTTAGTAAGATATTTTATTCAGTTTTATTTTATGATGCAGTTCGCATGGGTCAAAAATACCTTAAATTTAATTATTTCACGAATAAAGCTCACATCAGTTTGCTTGAAATTCTTTGAAAAAATAAGGATTCAGCAAGTGGGCAAAATGTGGAGGGGGGCAGTGTATGGAATCATTACCCTACCACTGTGCTTGCCGCACAATATGCAATTTAATGCCTTGTTTGGCATAGAAAGCTCTCTGTGCGGAAGTGCATCCAGAACAGTGAGCTGCGAGCCGGCAAAACGCTCGCAGAACAAGCGTAAATAGCCTAGAAGAAGAATTATTACGTGTTCCAGAGTTTGATTCCTATGAACTTACTAATCATAGCTTGTAGACGAGAATTTATTTTCGACTTACGGGGTGTTCACGCAAGTCATTGCAATCAATTGCATAACATAAGCTTTTTCTGTGCAATATTGTGTGACAAGTAACAGTTACATTATGGGGTAGATGTACCAGTCATGGTTATACGTTCCTATTATGGTGTGTTCGGTTAGAATTATGGAAAATGGAATTCCCGTAGGCCATGATTGGTGAGAATAGATCACGCATTATTATGGTGAGAATAGATCAATTGCAGTCCAAATAGCGAAAAAATATACAAATTTTATATTGAACCTCTCCGAATTCCATGAAACTTCGCCTAATTGTTCACTAGGGGCAATGAACCAAGTTTGAATAGGAATTCGGCCATTTTTAATCTCGCTTAATTTTTCAAAATGACGTTTTCTATATTTTTCAATAAATCTCCAGTTCATCTAATCGAAATAACATTCGGGATACAAAGAGAAAGTCGACGAAGAGAATCTGTCAATGTTACTTCGGACCTAATGCAAAGTTCAGCTTGATTTGTCAAGGTCATCAATCGGGTGATAGGAATGCATAGGAGGATAGAATGATCGGGATGCATCTGAAAATCAGATATACTTTCAATATTATCGAAGATAAATCAATAATATTTTAATTAGTGAAAATGAGATTTGAGTTTGGTGCTCGAAGAGTGAATACAAGCTGCTCAAAAGGAAGAATTGTTTATCGGAATTAATAAATATAATAAATAATAAAAAATACTTTCCATTTATTTGAGAAATTTATAAAATTTGTATATTTCCTCAAAATCTGTAATCTGTATATACATATATCTTATCAAAATATTAAGAAAAATTTGTATGATTACAGATTAATCTGTATATGTGGAATCACTGGTCATCGTCTCCAACTGGCCTCTCGATACCCATAGCATGCAAGAACGTGATTGGTTGATAACGGTCAAAACGTTTAGGTAAACTCTCAATAGTTCACCAATGATGAACTATTGTAATATTTATAACAAACGATTCTTACATCAAATCTGAATAAATTGGTCTGATAAAAATTAAAATCAATTCAGAAATGGCCAAGTTATAGTGGTTTAAAACCTTACACTATTACGCAGTGTTGGGAAAATAGAAAAAAAATCAAATCTCACCAACGCCCAAGATCACGCTTGATTTTCGTAGACAAAAATCAACAAGCAAATAACTGCGGTTGATTTTGCAAGCTGTGATTATCGCAGCTCGGAATATCAAGCTAACAAAACTCACCAACTGCAAATCTTACCAAACGGTGGTGAGATTGAGTTTAATGATTTTTGCTTTACTCCCGAATGCAACCGAAACTTCCATAACGGCTTGCAGCAGTTCCTTCGCGTCTGCCATCGGTGAAGATTAAAAAGAGATAGCAAACTATGCTTTCTCTTTCTACGAAAATGATGTGCAATGGAATCATTTTTGTGTCGAGTCAACTCTTAGCTTAGCTTAATATTTTGTTGCGAGCGCATGAGAGCGGAAAAATATCAATTGATTTCTGATTTTGTCAACATTGCTATTACGTCACACATTTTTTTTTATTTGCACCCCAGTATATTGTACAAAGACGTAGTCCTTTGTTCTAACCAGCGAATGCAAACACATAAAGCAACCAACGATACAGCCAAACGGTTACTACGACTACCATGACAAACTCGCTCTGTAACATTGCTCGATCAGAGTGGTAGAAGGATAATGATATATTGCTTGCCTGCTTTGTTGCAATATACACGGATGAAGACATGAATTGATCTGAATCGGGAAAAGACATAACAAAAAAAAATCCCATCAACGCACGTGTATCATCTTCGGCTTTACTTCGTGAAGCAGCTTGCCGACAATTCGCTCGTTTCCTTCTACCGCCCCGAGTGAGCTGTTTCGCACGGGTTGCTTGTCATGAAAAAAGGAAGAAGATTATATCATTATTGCTTTCCACTTCTGACATACAGTCAGGAATCCTTATTGCCGGGCTATCCGCGAATAAGGATATCCACAGCTTATGGGATTTTCACTAATGGGGGCTGTGGGGGATTATCTCATTTATTTCAATACATAAAGCTACACTGTCTTCGATAAAGTTATTGTACTAGGATAGACAAACAAGCCTGTGTCATTGGATTCAGGTTTAATTGGGAACTACGCCGCTAGAGGCGCTTCACTTTTATAATACTTATGACGGACGTTATAATATATGGAACGTTGGACCCAAGTTAGAATATTTCGTGATCCTGCCCACACAGAAAGTTGCTGTCAATAGCAAAGTTGTTCAGGTGACCAAGTCCTTTGGAATGAAGGCCGTATTAGTTCAGAACTATCTCACTACGCAGCGCTAGTGTGCACATGAGCTTCCTGCATAAGCAGTATCTCGAGAGCCTGGCCATATAGAAGGTTACTATCTTCAGCAAAGTTGTTCAGGTGATCTTTTCTTTTTGGATGGTGGTCATACTAGTTCAAAACTCTCTCACTACGCGGCACTAGCGTGCAAGGGAACTTCCGGTATAAGCTGTATCTCGAGAACCTGGCCATATAGAAGGTTACTGTCTTGAGCAAAGTTGTTCAGGTGACTAAGCCCTTTCGTATGATTATCATATTATTTCAGAACTCTCTCACTACACGGCGCTAGTGAGCACATGAACTTCCTTAATATGTTATGTCTCGAAAGCTTGCCCATATAAGATGCTGCTGTGCAATGTGAGAACAGGAACCGGAAAAGTTATGACGTGTAGAGGCCGGAAATCGATGTCAAACACCATTTTGGAATCGGTTCAAGAAAAACTGTCGAATACCCTACAATACGGGTATTTTCCGCAAGGGAACAACGTGTACAGGCCGGATATCATTGCCAGACGTCATTTTAGAATCCAAGATGGCGACCATCGGGTCAAGAAAAACTGTCAAATACCCTGCTATATCGATATTTCCGGATAGAGAGTAGAGGCCGGAAATCGATGTCAGATGCCATTTTGGAATCCAAGATGGTGGCCATCGGTTCAAGAAAAAATGTCAAATGCCCTACATTATCGATTTCCGGCCTCTGCACTTCTTCTTCTTCTTCGCGTTTCAAGCTTATTGCATATCGCATATTAGCTTATTGCGTGCTCTCAGCTTAGTGTTCTAGATGCATTTCCACAGTTATTAATTGAGAGCTTTCGATGCCTGTACCATTTTTGCATTAGTATAATTGTGTGGCAAGTCCAATCATACTCTATGCCCAGGGAAGTCGAGATATTTTCCTACCCGAAAAATTCCTAGACCGGAGCGGGAATCGAGCTCGGTCACCTCCAGCATGGTCTTGCTTTGTAGCTGCGTCTTTACCAACTGAGCTAAGGGAGCTCCCTCTGGCCTCTACACCTTACTCCCTTATCCGAAAATACCCATATTGTAGAATATTTGACAGTTTTTATTGAACCGATGGTCGCCATCGTGGATTCCAAAATGGTGTCTGGCATCGATTTCCGGCCTCTACACGTTGTTCCCTATCTGGAAATAGCCATATTGTAGGGTATTTGACAGTTTTTCTTGACCCGATGGTCGCCATCTTGTATTCCAAAATGGTGTCTGGCATCGAAATACGGGAAAAGCACCGGCGTAGCATCTCTCGTGTCAGGTTGAAATCGAACACTGAAGAAACTCGATTTAACACACGTTGACGGCCATCTATAGCACCGTTCATGCTATAGTTAGTGCGATGCTGAGGGAATCTTAACATAGCGTTATTTCGCAGCGCTCGGGGTTGGACGTTCACGTTGATCTTCTCCAGGATTGTAGAACAATCAATTCTACCCTGTAAACTATCCGCGATGAGCAGGGCCCGCGAAGTGTCTCTTCGAGTACGTAGAAGCTCCAGATCAATCAGTTGACATCGACTTTCATAACTGGGTAGAGCTTCCTCAGAGCAAATCGAAGAAATCGACGCTGAACGGACTCAACTCTTTCAGCACCATTGTTATAGCTGGGGTTCCATACTGCAGAGCAATATTCCAGGGTGGACCGCACCAGGGAACAGTAAAGCGATTTGAGACAATATATATCGGAAAAAATCTTCGTAATCCTGAAAATGAAACCCAAAGATCTTGACGCCTTGTCGACAATGAACGAGATGTGTTGCTTGTACGTTAACTGGGAATCCAGAATAACTCCCAGGTCTTTTACGTGGTTGACACGGCTGATAGTTGTTTCCTGAAGTACATAATTGAACATGATCGGTTCCTTCTTGCGAGAGAAGGTGATAACTGAACACTTCGCGAGGTTGACCTCCATTCGGTTCAAGTTGCACCAGTTAGCAAACGCTTCGAGCTGGCATTGGAGGAAGTGACAGTCATCGATAGAACGGATCCGGATATAGATTTTAAGTACAACAGGAAAATCAACGGGCCTAGGTAACTTCCTTGAGGTATCCCTGACGTGGCTGGGTAAGCAGCAGACTGACATTCACCAACGGTTACCATCAGCTGGCGATCACTGAGATAAGAGCGAAACCATCGCAGGAGGTTGCCATTTACCCCGAGTCTATCTAACTTAGCAATCGCCATTGCATGGTTCAGTTTATCGAATGCAGCCGACGTCTGTTTGAGCCCGTTCTGTCATGCTTTCCGTGACATATGATGTCAGACAAAGTAGATTAGTGGTAGTAGAACGACCGGAAACGAAGCCGTGTCGATCACTACTTAGATACTGCTTACAATGAGAGAGCAGGGGCTCCATGATGACTAACTCGAACAACTTCGAAAGTGACCTCAACGATTTTTGTGAACAGGAAACATATGTGCAAATTTCCAACAAGATGGAAATATACCACTCGAGATGGACATGCGGAATAGATGCTGCAACGGTGTCAGCAAGCTGGCGATATGCTTCTTCAGAAATACTGATGGGACACCATCGGGTCCTGGGTTGAAGGACGACTTAAGTTGTTGTGCGGCAGTGGAAATCATCTCGACGTCGATGTCAATTGCACCCAACGCTTGACCGGAGAGTGGTACATTACTAGCTGCTAGGGTAACGTGGTCGTCGGTTAATATCTCATCAGAGAATACGCTGGCAAACTTGTCTGAAAACAAGCGACAGATCTCCTGGGAGGTGGAAGCAACTTCTTCGTTGAAAATCATTGACGATGGTAGGTCAGACTCTTTGCGCTGCTCGTTAACGTAATTCCAGAAGGACTTCGGGTGTGACTTGAGTTTACTCTGAATCCCACGTTGATATCGCTTGAACTCATGATTGAGCCTAACGTAATGATGTTTCAGCGACAGCGTACGATACTTGGTGAATTTCCTTAGTGCCGCTCGCTTGGTTGATTTCAACTTTCGCAATTGGCTCAGCTGCCAAGGAAGGTGTGACCCTTTTCGGTGAACTCTCTTTGGAACGTGTCTGTCAATGACATACGCCAAGACATGTGAAAAAGTTTGCGCAGCGGTTTCAACGTTATCAGGGTCCAGGAGTATGATCAGTTTTTTTGTGGAAATGTCTTCAAAATCCCGAACGTGACTATCTTGGACAATGACAACCAAAGGAGGATTATGAGGAACTTGCTTTACTAGTAGAGAAGGTGCCATGGAGATAACTGGAGCAGTATCCTGAGCGCTAACGAAACAGAGGTCTAAGCTTTGATTGCTCTCGTAAACTACGTCATTGATTTGAGATAGCGTTGCTGCACTATAGCTATCGAGAAGGCTAACTGATCCTGTATGAAATACAGAGCGTACAGGGTCTGTATAGAGAAAGCCACTGTGAGATGGTTTCCACGAAACACCAGCTAGATTGAAGTCACCCAGAACAATTATCTCATCAACTGGAGTTGCAGTTTCCATTACGGCGAAAACGGACCGACAATGGGTTTCGATAAGTTCGTTGTCACGAACACGGTCAGGAGCAATGTACACCGCACATAAGTACAGTGTGCGATCACTCAGTTCAACGGCAACCCATGCTTGTTCCACACAGTCTCACGCGTCATTTTCTACAGCTCTCGTCTTCAAACTGGAACGGACTGCCACAAGAGCACCACCTCCATTATATTTCCGACTGTTTTTAGGATTTCGGTCGTAGCGAAATACTTCATACTCGCGTCCAAACGCCTGGCTGGATAGAGTTCGAGAATCGAGCCAAGTCTCGGTTAGAACGATGACCAGAATTCATTCCACCGATGTTATGGTAATAAACGATGACGTCTTGTTTATGACATATGGTAGCACGAGGTTGGACGTTATTCCTGGAAATCACGGAAACATCAGGCAGCGAACAGCCATTAACATTACCATGCGGATACTCTCCATAGTGAGTGGATTGGAAGACCCCTTCTCCACATCCAACCACAGGCCCGGAACGACTATGAAGATCGTAGGCGGC
This sequence comes from Ochlerotatus camptorhynchus, assembly GCF_037179485.1. Lineage (NCBI taxonomy): Eukaryota > Metazoa > Arthropoda > Insecta > Diptera > Culicidae > Ochlerotatus > Ochlerotatus camptorhynchus. The sequence continues at coordinate 318,834 of NW_027040823.1, read as the reverse complement.
AGACGGCAGGACTGGGTCGGAGGGATTGGGGGCTTCCACAATGCTTTCTACGGCGCGTTCCGGGTTCCAAGTAACAGGTGATAACGAAACGTTTCCACGATCGGCGACATCCAGAGTGCTGAAATTTGAACCGACATCAGGCAGCGAAAGTTCAAAAACGTGTTTATACTTGCCTGACATAGCAAGCTGGAAGACCCCCGATCCACATCTAAGCTCAGGGCCGGGACGACATTGATGAACGCTGGCTAGGATCGGCACGACTGAGTTGGAGGAACCGAGGGCTTCCAAAATGCTTTTTACTCTGCGTCCCGATTGAGAAGTCCTATCGTCCGTTCCTACGGTGCGTCTATTCGTCTGAAGTTTAGTAACCATAGGATTCACTTCACCATGGCCCGGACAGCTCGTGATAACCTGGGTGCGGGGAAGACTCCCTTTCCACCACCAATCGCAGAACCGAGACGGCTGCGATATGCCCGACTGGGTTGGGGCGATTGGGAGCTTCCATCAGGCTTTCCACGGTGCGTCTCGGTTGTATTTCTGGAAGTGCAGTCTGAAAGACCTCGTCATCGATATCATCATTCCTTGAATCGCTTAACTCCTGATATCGCCGACACTCCATAGGGGCAGCATTAGTCAATTTTGTGATTTGCAAGGTTCGCGAGTCTTCAAATTCACGAAAGGTCCCGAAGAAAGGTGCTCAACTTTTTGGCTCAGCTCTGGTACTATCTCCGGTCAGAATGACACAGTAGGCTGCGCTTGAAAGCTGACCTGTTTTTCTTTTGCTGTGTATTTTTCGACAGCGAATTAAACTTTTTTTTGTTTTAAATTTGTTAATTTGTGTGCTGAAATTTAGTTTCAAGTGTTCATAAAGTTATCATTTAGTGATGTATCGTGTTTTGCCTGTGATTGCCTTGAGTGACTCGGTTGACCTTGAATCTAACCTCCAGAATCTACGACGCAGCTTCCATTATATTGTTCGGTGTAGGTTCTCATTGCTTCCCGGGAGCCCGATTCTTCGAGTTCGGATGGCACACTTTCGGCGTGTAGTTCTATTGAGAGATTCGTCACCGTGGGCGATTTTGAACCCGGTCCGGTTGGTGAATTAGCGAGTTGATTCAGCCGTGAATCAGCAAATTTTCCACTAGCAAAAGTGCTCGGCTGCTGGTCTCTCGCCGGTTCCGGAGATTGCGAGCATTATGAAAGATGCCTCGCTGAATACACCCAAGACTGGACGAGTGGTAGCTGGTGGCCGCGAACCACCTCCCAGATGACCATGGCAATGCAAGAAAATTTGGTTGAAGGAAGTAGGTATTATGATAAAGATGCATCACGAAATAAGCTACAAAGCTTAGAGAAAGTCAAAACTACGGAACGCATGGATTAGAGGATCAAGTGAACATGGTGAGACCACACACTTAGAAATAACTCATTTTACACGTGACAGAATCCATCTTTGACATAAAAGATGAGACGTAAACAAACATGTCATGTAATATTGTGCTCCGAGACTGAAAAGTTCGTTGCTCAATGAAAAATACGTTTGATTGAGCTATATTGCTATAGCTATATGAATACACACACACACACACACACACACACACACACACACACACACACACTGCTCTGGTACTATCTCCGGTCCCAAGCTAATCGATGCACCTCCCGAAACATAGGAAAATCCACGAACCCCTAATTTTATATGTCAAATTTTCATAGCGAATTAAAACAAACATAGTGTAGTACTAGCATTTCGACTAGAATGGGACCAATAGGCTAGTCAAGTGGCGAGCCAATTTCAAATCGTTAGTTTCCACCGGTATTGAAACAAATGAGATAATCCACCACAGCCCCTATTAGTGAAAATCCCATTAGCTGTGAGTATCCTTATTCGTGGTTCCTTATTCATTATATCAGTGCTAACATTTGAAAACGGCGCAAAAGCCATTTGTAAACAAATGGTTTGTGGGCCCTTTACTCGCTACCCGAAGAACGCCCACGCAAACCAACAGCATCGTCAGGAAGGGGAAAATTTCCCCTACCCGATGTTGCTGTTGTGTCGCGTGGGTGTACTTCAAGTAGTGAGTAAAGGGCCCACAAACCATTTGTTTACAAATGGCTTTTGTGCCGTTTTCAAATGTTAGCACTGATATTATTATATTGAAGATATGTTTGATTCCATGGTCCTAACAAATGAAGTAATTGAAAAAAAAAATTGTTGGTGTTTGCACTGAATAAAATATCAGCAGTTGAATTTCATCTCAAACAGGATAGCTTTCATCCAAATTCCTTCCAAATTAGAATAAAATCTTGTTGATGCGCAGACTTTGCCCAATTAAGCAGGTTAAGCTAAGTATGCTGTGATTTTTTTTTTCAGTGCAGGTATGACATTTTATGAGACGTATTTCTCACAACCATCAAACCGAATTGGAATCATCAACCTCCAACCAAAAGATACCATGATTAGATAGAAAGCTATTGAATATTTTTGGAATGGATCAACTGATTCCGGAGATATGGTCGAAACATTTTCCGATGAATGCGAGTGCAATTTTTCATCTGTCCTACGCAAACGTGTGCCGTCAATGTCAATCGAAATGGCTTGGCCCCGTTTCAAGTGGCATTTAAGCTTGTTATCAGCAGTATTGTATGGCGCTCGCTTCTACTCGTGCCACATGTACTTCGTTCGTCTAACCATTGGCTTAGTTTACGCAGTTGCCGTTAGTCTAGTGATAAATCCAGAGAAGACCAGAAACCCAACGAAAGATCGCTATTGCAGGATTGGACCTTGAATTTCCAGCAAAATTTAATTACATAGTGGGAACCAGTTCCAACTATCGAAAATAGCAAAATCTTTTACGAGAGCGACTTATTATTAGATTTTTCTTAAACAAGCCAAACTGAACTTGATTTCCTGTTGATCCGGTTTAACGGTGATGTATCTTTTGTATAGCGTAATTCAGATTAATTGTTCCGCTCTTTCGCCCAGGCGCTGGAGGCTACTTGTAATGATCATTTCTAGACCAACAATTGAAATATGCGGAACAACCAAACGTAAATAATAGCTTTAAACGCAAATTTCTCGATATTCAAAATACACCCATGCAAATTAACAGAGCCATTCGATAAAGGAAGTGTCCGCGTGCAGGTGCTGGTGTTAGATTGCATGGATGTGTTTTGATTCTCGAGCCATTTAAAGCCGCGTTTAAAGCCATTGTTTACGTTTGGTTGTTCCGCCTATTTCTATTGTTGGTCTAGATTTGATCTAGTCAACAATTTCTAATTACGTAACACGACTCCTGCATAATGATGCGGTAATGGATTGTACAATTTAGGAAGAACATCCCATTCCGTTCCAAGCGAATGATACGCAAACAACAGGCCAGTTAAATCGAGCTTCTAATGACATAAAAGAACGATGACTTTCACTTCCACTCGCTACGTTCAGAAGGCTACATTAATTATTTCACGATGAACACAAAGATCCTGTTTCTGACCTTCGAATCAACGGCCTCGCAATACCAAGTCCACCACATGGAGGTGGAATTTTTGCTAATATCAACTTAAAACGTAGAACCGAACTGGTTTCGATAATCCTAGCAGGCAGTTTCGAATCTCAATTTTGTTTCTTCCCCATCACCATCAGAGATCATATCGGTCGGTAGATGAATGCTGCTTCATCGGAGATGGAACCCACCAATCCAGTTAATGTTGTTCCATTAGAACAAAGACTTTCGGTTTTGAGTTTTGCTGTTTTCAAGGAGACTTGGAAATTTTTCCCATCCAGTTGAAAATTGGCAAACATTTAATGTCGTTCTAAACGGGCGATACTCGGCAGCTTATAGGTATTTTTGCAGTTGTTATTTAGAAGGCAATCGATTCGCGTTGCTACAGGGAAGTTTGTTTTTTTAATCCTAAGGCAATGATAAGAGATAATTTATTGAGCGCTTATCAAATCGATTATTAGTTAATCATCATCGTGGATCGGTAGTGAAAAGATATTTGCTACGCATGTCTAGTGAGCGGGACAGTTAATTTAACATTTTAAGCGCTTTTTGTGCAAATCGAAAACCAATTCATTGTTATAAGATTTTGTGGCAACCAGATAAAAAAAACAATAGCCAAAAATCCCCCAATTTCGAATCAAACGAAAACAACTTATCCTACCTCTGAAGCTATTCTCAGTCAATTAGACCATGTGTGTGAAAAGCATAAAAGACGTTCACGCAATCAGTAAGTTACATCCATACCTATGAAATATTCTCCCGATGAATCATCGCCCAACGTCCCATAACAATCGGCGCCATCTTCGGTCATCCAATGCATAAGATCAGCAGACCGAAAATCAAGACTGCGCTTCGTCATACACACGCAAAAAAGTCAATCTTCTACGTCAATCCAACCGGTTTGAACCGTGGAAATGAAATGCTCGATGGAAACCGCCATGGACCAGCCGGTCGATCAGTGGCAGATTTACATGACCAAACAAACCAGTCAACTGTCCATAGAAGTTTGCCATTAGCCCTTAAGCTATGCGGAAGTTAAACAATGACGATTTTTCGTGAATATTTTTTCAAATAACTCAGACCTACGTACCCTGACGTTTACTCGTGTTCGTAGAGTCGTATAATTCTTCCTGTGTTCACAGACCAATCAACGGTCAATTAGCACAGGATTTCTATGTGCACTCACTGGAAAGAGCTCATCATGCGGGCAGCTCTAGGGTTGTCCCCGATATGTCCACTTCGAAAAGCATTAAAGGTGACCATGACTGCGGTGCAATGCGTGGTTGATGAATCTGACACAGTTCGGTAGTTTAATGTTATCGACTGATTGTCACCGCGACAAATACAACGAAATACAAACACTAGCTTGCTACACGTTTGTTTAGATTAATCAAAATGGATCAAAATCATCGTCACTGCGCGCGTGTGTGTGTTATAATTTTATAAAGCGCCCCAAGTTATGACGGTTCACTCTGTCAATGACGACCTTGGCAATGGTGATGAATTATCACATGAATTGGCTTTTGCTTCCTTACGGTTTCACCGTTCTGGTACAGTTAATGTCATAGATTTAGATAAAAATGCACTGAAGACTCTAATCACATGGTACAAATCATTAAAGTTTACCGTCAGTCTGAAGGTTGATTTCTTATCACGGAAACGAAACCGGATGAACTTTCTATGATATATTTAATAAAGTTTATCAATTTGAGATCGTGGTTTCATATCCTAAAAGTAAAGATTTTGCCATACACGAGCTACGAAGGAAGCGTTCGTCTGGCTTTGAATTATTAAGAGAAGGCCTTGAAGGTCCAAGCTACGTAGTAGTGACGATGAAGCGAATCGCTGCGGTCAATGGAAGCTAATTTCAATTAAATGGAAACTAGAGCATTGTTCTCGTGTGAATCGCTTGCGAATGTGCCTTCGCCTTGTGTGAGTGGCTTGATGGTTGGAATATTCTTCGCCGACCCACCATTGATGAAGACAGACATTTTAAGGGCAAAACGATCTTAGAAACGCCAAAAATATGTTCAAAATGCATAATGTCCTGAAACTCCTCAAAGTTAATCTAAAAACGGCAAACGTAACTTAAAACGACGAAATTTTCAAAAATCAAAGCGAAAATGAGTTTGAAATTACAAAAAAAAATTAGAAATCGTCATAGTTGAAGATGCTCATTTCAAATAACAGACTAGAGGGGTAATTTTTATACGATAGATGAGGAGATGAAAAATGTGAAAATTGTTTATATAGAGAGTAGAAAGCGAGCAAGTACAACTTTTATGAATGAAGGTAAAAATCGGTTTGATCATCGCTCTTTACCAAACTCCCCCATTGGAGAGGGATGGTGAGGGGTATTCCCCCCTGCCACCACTGGAATTGCTTGAAACCTGCTCCGAATTACCTTGAAATTGCAGACCTGGTAGCTGGTCACTTTTTGGTGGCTAAAGGGTGTCCACAGTTAAATTGCATCACTTAGAAGTACTCGCCAAAAATAAGTCTTTCAACCGATTGTCATTAAATGTTCAGGGAATGTAATACTATATAAGCTTGCTTTACGTATCTTTATTTCACTCTATTTCTTCACCAAATCCAAATACCCGAACTTTCTTCTTAATTCCAACTATAAGGTTTTGTACAACGGTTGAATCAACATTTGTTTCTGCTTTCAGCCATGATTTCAACATTTCCTGCAGTGACAACTTTAGGACACTTACGGAGTTCGTGTTTCATTATAGTCCAGAATCTTCAGAACGGCTGAAACTCCGGTGTGTTTGGGGGATTGAGATCCTTCTGCACGAAATTGACCCCATTCGCCTTGTACCACTCCAGAACGTTCTTGAGCAGTGACAAGAGGCTAGATTCGGCTAAAAATTATAGTCGTTTCTTCAGATACTCATCCATGTAGACATGGCCATTTGCTCAACTGCAGGACGATTTGGAGAACCTAGAACAACTTGAATACTCGAAAATGGGTCATGCACGATCCACATCCCATACAACCAGAAGTCGTTACCAGCGTACAAATAGAATCGTAAATTGCTACTGAAAAAGTCAACATTGAGATGCGTTGTATAATGTTTAGGTTAAGTCGCAAAGAATACAAATTTTCAACCTATTGGCGATGATTCATTTTTGTATCGTACCGTATCACAAATAAGCTCGGATGAGCTCATTACAGATTAGATCGTAAATTATGTTTAATCAAATTGATGAAAATTAAATGTCAGTTAACTCGTATATCGCTTCCCCAGATAATCAAAGATAGCATAAGAATGTGCACACTAGATTGCATTTGAGTTTGCTTCAAGATAAGGTCAATAATACTATAAGAGCATTCCATCTTGCTGCAATTCAAGTTGAAATTAACGCAAAACTAATACGATCAAAATCAAAAGATCGTAAATGGTTACACCGCTCTATTGCGTGTCATCAAAATATGGGACTATTTATATAATGATAGATATCATAGTCATAGAATGTGGAGGAAGGTGCCGTGAAATCTAAATCAACTCAAGGTCCAATCGTTAACATAATCTTTTGCTTTTCATCAACATCGAAATCTTTCCAAGTCCAAGTAAGCTTTTTGAAGCGTATAATTTATCATTGATATAATCCTCTGTACTTACAAGTCCTTATATGATGTAGTGGATTTAGTTCTGGTTTCTGGATACTAAGGTAGAGGTATGGAGACTAGCTGCAGGAATAGTTTTTTTTTGTTTGTTTTATTGATATGGATGATCGTATTTCTGTTGTATTGAAATCGGCAAAATCGTTATTGGAAAATCAGTATGTATGTATACGGCCTCCACTTTGGAACGTATATAGCAAATCTGCGCATCTTATACGATTTGTTTGGTTAGTATATCACTGTGTTTATCCGGAACTATACGGACCAAAATGTTGACTGGGATATACACTTTGAATCTGATTGAACATATTTCGATACTACAGACATTACTGCAGTCTTGGTTGATCTAGTGGAACAAATCAACTGATGTCCTGGACGATTTGGAGAACCTAGAATTTCCGGTATACATGGTAATAAGTCACATACATACGATTTGGTTATGATTTGACAACGAAACATGCTATGTTCATATTAGAAATTAAAAAAATATCATGAAAATGCCTCACATGGCTATTGGACAGACCCCAAGGAATATCCAGAACCGTTAGTCCGATGTGACTTATGGAACTCTGGAAAATTTCTCAAATATTTGAAGGGTGTTTGATTAGAGCTAGGGCCAAATTAACAACAAAATTTAGGACGTCAAAATACACCAGAGACGCAAAGGTTAATTTTCAAGAAATTTTGCATTTCAAAACTAATTTTTTTAAATAATGTTTTAGAAAATCAAGTTTTATTCAATAGAATCTCATAACGTAAGGGTGTTTTATTATGTTCACTACTTACTTAGAATTTATACTATCAAGAACATTAATAACTCCTCCAGACTTTCTTGGACTTTTTCCGACCTCCTCCAAAAGAACATTTGCTTTCTGCTAGAATTACGTTCTGCCTTCCTTCAACAGTTTTTTTTTCACACCCGTTAGCCTTATGATTTTTTTTCTGACTTATCCCGGAATTTTATTTCATATTACCGTGAAAGTTTCTTCCAACTTTAATTGATTTCCTTTTCCTATATTTTTCCCAATCAGAATTTCAGAAATTTGCTAGATTGGAACCATATCTTTCCGATTAATAAATGTCACTATTGGTCACTTTTTTATCGTTTTAAAGTCACTATTTTTATTAATTTAGTCACTAAAGTCACTACTACGCACATACCCACTATCATCCCTGAAATTGTCAATAAGACATTAAAAACATCTAAACGACTAGAGTTGTGGTACCGGTAGTACCTGCACCGGTTTTACCGGTAATGTACGGTGATTTTACGGTACAGAGATACCGGTACTGTCGTGTGATAATACCGATGAATGAGCCAAATATTTCATAAAGATAATTTACTTTAACTAATGATGTTGTATTACTTCATGCGTGAAGTTAATGATTTACCAAGGGGTGGTCACTCTACACACTTGTTTTGCGCCAACTTTTTTCTCAGTGTAACTCAGTGTGCCGCAGCTGTACCGGCAGTGCCAAGAAGTCATTGAACTGACTTTTGATTGCTTGTGAATAATGCCTTGTTTGGCAACCCGGTATTTTAACAGCTCTTGTTTTTGTTTTGTTTTTCAATGTTTTCAAAAACGAAACGGACTCCAGTTGGGACTACACACTGGATGCATCCGTCTCCAAGGATGCCTGCAACGAACGAGCTCCGTTGCTACACAATCCTTCCATCTTCGGCGGAAGGCCGACCCCGCACAATGAACGTCAATCATTAGTCAACCAACTCTTCTGGGAGCCGGCGGAGGAAACGGATTTGCACCGAATTCGGAAAACTGGAAACCAACACCGGCCGGAAAACACGTCGGACTGATAAAGGACGCACCGCTGACCCGAAACGGACGAGCCAATTTTCCAAGCAGAACTACTTGTCAGAGTCCACCAACCCGTACTCAAAATAATGTTTTATTTAAAAGTTCGAGTGGTAGTAAATGTCATTTTAACTGCTCGAATGAAGTGGTTAATTCGATCAGCTTCAAGGTCTACAGCGCCTCCGAAACAATCGCTTCCCAGGCCAGCAAAAATCGCATTCTCCACTTGTCCCGGCGCCGGTGGTGTAGAGGTAAGCGTGACTGCTTTCTAACACCCCGATGGGTCTGGGTTCAATCCCAGCCGAGGTCGGTGGGATTTTTCTGAGGCATAAAAATCTCTGGTCACGTCTTCCTTCGGAAGGGAAGTAAAGCCGTTGGTCCCGGCCCATGTGTGTTGAATGGGTGCGATATCCTACGCAGGTGTGGAAGCTGTCTTCCTGCATATTCGATTGCCGTCAATGGATGGCAATCGATGTCCGTCGGTGATTGGCACTAGATTGCGGAACAGAGACCGACGTTAAATAAAGGAAAGAAAGAACTTCTTCAATACCCCACCCGTATGCCGTCCGAGGATCTGCTGCTGACTGCATTCACCACCAAGGACTGCCACCCGTCACAAGTGCGAATGTTCTCGCTGAAATTGGAAAATTCCTCCTCCGGATTGGTCGAGTTCCCGAGCGTAGCCCTGGCGGTGAACGCCATCATGAAGTGAAACCACAGCGCGATCGATCACAAATGCGCAAAACTCCCGTTCATTATGAAGCTGTTAGTTGGAAGTGCAAAAAGGCAGGAGTAAAAATAATTTGTTGAACTATTTGAGATTGTGCCAAGACGGTCCTTCACCATTATATGTTGGACGATGGAATGATTGGTGTAGCAGCCACCGCCAGGGCTGTATTCGAGCAGTTCGAATGGTCGGATGGTATAGTTTTTGTTTGGTTGTTGACTTTCCGATTAAAACTCAAGCACCGCTTGTCGTGACCGGCCCAAGATTTCCAGCGTCGGCCACGGCTACACGAATTAGCGATGCAGCTCCCACGGCTGCGGCTGCTTCCAATGCTGCTGCTGCTTTAGTTGCTGCCGGTCCGTTTCCTCTAAAATTCGTGAAAAAAGACGGACCAGCAGCAGCATTGGAAGCTTCGGTTCCTTAGTCCTCCAAGCTGTTCGGTTCCTTAAAGTGCAAATAATTTAAGGGGCGATAGACCATCATATTTGAAGTAAAAAATTGTTCTACGCATATGATCAAATCTCAAAGATTACTGAGTTATTGAACTTTTTCTGTTTTGGTCTATGCTTGCCATAAATTGGCTGTAACTCGAAAACCATGCCATTTAGCATAAAACTGCTACCTCTATTGGACAGCTTGGTAGATTTCCTACTTAATAGTGTCATTTATACTTTAAATGAGCTGCATTTAGACACATTTTAGGGATAAACGAGTCTAAAACTTGTGTTTTCCTACGGGTTTTCCCTTATTATTTAAAAAAAAATACGTGATAAAGTGTATTGATTTGTCTAACCAAAAGATGCGCTCTACAATTCTCTGTTTGACACCAATTTTCTATCTTGTTTAGTTTTGTCGCAATTTCGTACTAAACACATCATGTTGGATCGTTAATTAACGGTTGCGTAAAACAGGAATTCAACCCCACCGTGCGTTGCTTTTGACGTCTGTTTGCAGCGCGCATAGCACACTTGATCCCCACGCGGAGGGACGGTATGAAAAGTGTGACAAGTGAGACCAAGAAGAAAAAAAATCAAAACAGAAACTTACAGCTTGCAGAAAACAAACATGTATTCTCCAGAAGAGCTGGTGGATATTCATCTCTGAGGATGCATTGTTCTTGAAAAGCATTATTTGGACGGATGAGTGCACCGTTACCCGTGCAAGATACTTCAATACCCACAATGACCACACAGCAAAAAAATAATTTTGATATCACATCAAAGTGGATGCACTACAATCATAGAGGTAACTCTAAGACCACTGGGTCCCGAAGAAAATCATTATTATTTTTGGCTCACTCAGTACCAGAACAACGGTCCCAAGCAGTCCCAAGCTATTTCACTCACCCCTGCATGTTCTGCATGAATCCACACACCCCTGATGTTATCTGTCAAACTTTCATAGTGAATCAAAACAAACATAGTGTAGTAATAGAATTTCAACTAGAATAGGGTACGTTAATCGTTTGCTTGGGACCAATAGGCTACTAAAGTGGTGAGCCAATTTAAGCCCTGATGTTATCTGTCAAACTTTCAGAGCGAATCAAAACAAACATAGTGTAGTAATAGAATTTCAACTAGAATAGGGTACGTTAATCGTTTGCTTGGGACCAATAGGTTACTAAAGTGGTGAGCCAATTTAAAATCGTTAGTTTCGTATTGATTGTTGCTACAATCATGTCGAAAATTTCATGTAATTTTTATGACCACATAAATAAACAAATGCAGTAAAAGCAGCGTAATGTTAGTTCTTGCATTGTATTAATGATAATTTTGTCCTTTTTAGCAAGTAATATTACACCATATTTTCGACATGATTGTAGCATAGAGGTAACTCTAAGACTAGTAGGTCCCGAAGAAACGGGCTCTACTTTTTGGCTCAGCTCTGGTACTATCTTCGGTCCCAAGCTAATCGATTCACCCCTCGAAACATAGAAAATTCCAATAACCCCTCATTTTATCTGTCAAACTTTCATAGCGAATCAAAACAAACATAGTGTTGTACTAGAATTTTGACTAGAATGGGGTACGTTAATCTATTTGCTTGGGACCAATAGGCTAGTCAAGTAGTGCGCCAATTTCAAATCGATAGTTTCATATTGATTGTTGATTGTAGCATAGAGGTAACTCTAAGACCACTGGGTCCCGAAGAAAATCATTATTATTTTTGGCTCACTCAGTACCAGAACAACGGTCCCAAGCAGTCCCAAGCTATTTCACTCACCCCTGCATGTTCTGCATGAATCCACACACCCCTGATGTTATCTGTCAAACTTTCATAGTGAATCAAAACAAACATAGTGTAGTAATAGAATTTCAACTAGAATAGGGTACGTTAATCGTTTGCTTGGGACCAATAGGCTACTAAAGTGGTGAGCCAATTTAAAATCGTTAGTTTCGTATTGATTGTTGATTGTAGTGCATCCACTTTGACGTGATATCAACATTATTTTTTTGCTGTGCACACGTGAGCAATTGAAAACCCAAGAGTGGTCAAAGAAACAAGAACACAGTACCGGTTTTCCGTTAATGTATGGGCCGGTATAATTGACCGACAGCTCATCGGCCGTACATTATCGAAGGTTCGCTAAACAACGCGAAGTATTTGGAATTTCTAGAAAACGATCTTCCAATCCTGCTGGAGGATGTCCCACTTGTTGTGAGACGGCGCGTGGTGTTTCAACAAGACGGAGCCTCTCCTCATTCCACAAATGCGGTAAGACATTTTCTGAACGCCAACTATCGGGAACCGTGGATCGGGTGGAATGGGCCGATTGCTTGGCCCCCATGGAGTCCGGATTTGACTCCCAAGGACTTATTTTTATGGGGGTGCATAAAGGAAGAGGTATATTCGGTGACAAACAAAACGCGCGCGAACAGCTAGTTGACCGAATTTGTCTTGCTGCTCGAAAGATACAAGAGAAGATGAATAATATTAACCTTGTGGAAAAAACCGGAAGGAGGTTTAGGTACTGCATCCAAGAAAATGGAGGACACATAGAGCATGGATGCTATCCACTACACCAGGTCTTAAATAAATAGGGTAAACGCTCCTATAGTTGCGGTACGTTAGAAACGTTAGGTTCCTATAGTTGTGTATGGAGACTCCATACACAACTATAGGAACCTAACGTTTCTAACGTACCGCAACTATAGGAGCGTTTCCCCTAAATGATTTTTTTTTTTAAATTTGTATTCATCGGTTCTATCTATTATCTTAAAATCCTATGGTGCCGGTAATTTACCGATATTACCGGTACTGAACTCGCAAAAACGGTCCAGTAATGACAACCCTATAAACGACCCCAACGTCAGTTAGAAGGCAAAAATGGCATTAAAATACTTGATTGGCCTTAAAATTGCCAAAATGGCTCTTAAAATCGCCAATATAGCTTTAAAAAATCAAAACCGTTTGAAAAGCCTCAAAATGGTCCAGAGCTGGATGTTGGTTAGTTTTGTGTGACTTGGTCACTTAAAAGTCACTATTTTCAACTGAAAGTCACTAAAGTCACTGGAATACCTGTATAAAGATAGAGAGAAGGATTAGTAATTTCCATTTAATTCCACTACCTGATTTGCTTATCCTAGACAGATACGCTTATTTCGTCTACAATTTGCAGACTTCTTCAGTGTCTTGTACTATTACTCCACTAAAGAAAACATCACATTTTACCGAATACACATTAACCTAGGTACATTTTCACTTAGAAGCTAGTTAAACTTAAATCTAGTCTCCTGTAGAAACAGGTACTTCATTGCTTACTCTTTTATGTCTACTAGGTAGTAACTTAAAAAGTCATGTGTATCCGTTTCCTGATCCCTGGTGTGGTGAGTAAAGTTGAATTCTGTTGTTTGTTGATCTCGAGGCTCTCTGCAACATCCAATTTCCATGGTGTAGATACGGTTCATAAAATCGTGATGTCCTCCGTCGATAGTTTGTGGTCCTTTCTAAAAATAAGTTCTGCAACCTTTGATTTGAAATAATATGTTAGGCCTTTTTCCTCTTGATTTTAACCTCCGCTATATGTTCTAGTTGCTAAAGTTATCTTGGTCCACCTATTTTTTGATATTGCTGACATATCGTAATGTTTGGATACGTTCAATCCATTTAACTATCTGTATGATTTTCATTTCAATGCATTTTAAAGGGTAGAACGGTCAAAAATTGGTTGACTCAAATTTGGCGAATTTTCAATATCAGAGCTTAGACGCATCGCCAAGACTCCAAAAGTGGAGTGCTAAGTTGAAGGTTATATGTGTATGTAGATCTAGAATATACTGATATAAAAAAATCATGCAAGCGTTCAATCGTTATGACCATTTTTAAAAGTGACACTTATTCCGAATCGAGCTCCAAATCAATCTTTCACATATGTAGAAGCATTTGAGCTAAAGTTCTTATCCTTCGAACTTGCCAGATCACTAAATTAGAACAAAATGTGTTAATTTGTGTGTCGAACAACGACCAGTCATATCGAACTTTGTCTTACCTAATGTGTTACCAATTTGCATATTCAATTCAAGCTCTACATAAATTAAAAATTCACGTGTTCCAGCTGTAGGGGCCTCCCTTAGCTCAGTCGGTAAAGACGCAGCTACAAAGCAAGACCATGCTGGAGGTGGCTGGGTTCGATTCCCGGTCCGGTCTAGGAATTTTTCGGGTTGGAAAATTTCACGGCTTCCCTGGGCATAGAAGTATGATTGGACTTGCCACACAATTATACCAATGCAAAAATGGTACAGGCTTCGAAAGCTCTCAATTAATAACTGTGGAAGTGCATCTAGAACACTAAGTTGAGAGCACGCAATAAGCTAATATGCGATATGCAATAAGCTTGAAATGCGAAGAAGAAGAAGAAGCTGTATCTATATCAGTACGAAAAACGTGGTTAATGGCATTTTAGAGCAAACATGTCACTTCAAATGTATTGTTCATACATTTTGCTATGTTGCTTACAAATACTTACCGCAGAAAGTATCCTGCTAAGTAGACAAACAAAAAAGTTGTGACCTAAAATGTGTGTCCGTTTTATAAAGTGAACAGTCCTTAGTTATGTTAACTTGTTTTGTATTTTTTTAGTGGCTATTTTGGCCATTTTAATGTCATTCGTTTTTTGTGTTTTGGCAATCATGCAGTCTTGCGTTTTAAAACCATTTTGAAGTTTTTAAAATAATGTTGACCTTACAACATATGCATTCAATATTGGTGGATCGCGAGCTTATGAAATTTCTAAAATTGGGTCGCAATCGGAAAAAGTTTGAGAACCGCTGGTCTCGAAGATTATGATAAAACTAATATTGTCACCTGTGAACCCAGATGTGAATGACAAATACTTTATTAAGAATAACTCTTGATTTCCACCCGATGTGAATCATCAAACAACCCCAAAAAACGAAGCAATACATTATCGACAACGATGAACACGCGTCACTCACCCATCCCAAGTACCGAATCCAACTCAACAGCCCTCTTTTACTAGCGCAAAAAAATGGCAGCTTCACTCTGGACTCAACCGGCCGCTTAAAACGAATGAGCAGACAAAACTCAGGTGTCAATCGGTCAGTCGCTTATACATTTACATCCTTCGTGAATCATCCATGCAAAATTGTTGAAAGAAGCCAATAAATGGACAACCATAACCCCGTCAAAAACCAATTTATCCGTAACCTCTTCGCACCGTGACCGGTATCGAAGTGAAAGTGAAATAGACAGCAATTCTGTCAAGTGGAAGCCGGCAAATTTGAATTATCTAAACTCATTACGCGGAAACACCCATCGTACACGCATTTGCCGTCACTCTTCATGAACGGAATTGACGTCGGCTACTGGCCACAGCGTCACCGTCTACACGGCCGATGAGAGTAACTCAGTAACTGAATCGAATTCAACTCAAAATTGCGAAAAGTTTTCTCAGTAAGTGAGTAAAATTTTCCTCACTTTTCCAGGAAAAATGTGAAATATCTCCCGATTTTCCTCATATTCCTCATAATGAGTTACTCTCATTGGCCGTGTAGCAACGGAATTCAACCCAATGGTTCCGGTGATAGTAAAATTTCGATTGGAATCTTTAGATAGCAAACAAAAAGTGAGTGTTCAAAATTGGGAAATTTCAAACTTTGACGAAGGAAAGCGCAATAATGCCACCGACCGAAGCCACCGTTCCACTGACGGACGGTAGCCGGGGCAAAAAAGCCGCAACCATAATTTCAACCGGCACAACGACGGCGGCGACGACGACGACGACGTTGAGCAATGGATCCAACCGGCGTGGATCGGCGACGGAGGGAGCAACGGTTGATGATGGCAAGCCGCCGGCCGGTCAGCATCAGCTTAGCTGTTTGGGCCGGCTTTCCTACCACGTGTCCATCGCGATCGGGCAGTTTTTCTACAGGTGAGTGAATCAGCTGTGTTACACGGCAATTACTATTTATTTATAATGATCTTTAGGAATTTTCCCCATGTAGTTGTGAAAGGGTGGACACGGCGAATGAGAATGACCCAAATTTGAGTTTAGTTTACTCATAATCGCCAGAAGTGCAGGAACTCAGCGATGAGTGAATTTACCTCATGTTTTTCTCTGAGAAACCTTAAAAAATCTGCCGGAAAATGAAGAAAACTGACGAACATTATATTCAGTCTAGGAGTAGTACTAATAGAGTGAGTGCATCCAATCTTTACTTTTGTCATATTCGGGAATTTGTTCCTGGACAGACCTGAAATAGCATGAGGCAAATTTACTCATCGTTGAGTTCATGTACTTTATGTGATTTATGAGTAAGCTATACTCAAATTTGGGTTGTTCTCATTCGCCATGCGGATGAATTAATAACGTGGCTGATGCTAGGTATTTGATTGTTTGACTCGAGGGCGTCGAGTCAAGGCTGAGCATGCGAGGGAAAATGATTGGCGAAAATTCGCTCCCATGTTGATTACGATTGCAGGTTTAAACTTCAGGACGACTGGAGCAGATCCGGTAGACTTTGAAGGCGCTTTGGGGACAAGTTCAGAGGGGTGTTTGAGCTACTCCCCAGAACTAGAGTAATTACAGTCATTTTAGGACTTTGTGAGTGGGATTCGGCCCTTGATGTACAATGTTTTAAATTTTATCTAAACTTAACTTTAGAGTAATTTCCAATCACCTGGAACACGTCTCCATAAATGGCTTCGACGGGAATCTTTGGAATTTTCAAACCAATCATATGTAAAATGTTCATTGCCTCGAAAGGGTCTGCAAAATGTGTGCTCAATTGGACAGGATTTGGAGTGGCAAAAAATCGTCAAAGTTTGATCTTTTCTGAAAAATCTCTCAAGGTCCCAAGTTAACACTACGACGTTTCATGCATTTTTAAAGTCATTTGGCATCAACAAATCAAGTTCCAAAGACGGACATAATCGATCCCATGCATCGTTTATCTAGTAATCGTTGATTACCAACAATCCCACTCCTTGTGCTGGGGGATTGAATCATTAATTCAATCCCAGCTGTGCGTTGCTATGTGTGCCAAACAATCCAGTTATCTGCATTTGTTTTGATCATATCATTTGTTAGTGGAGCTGGTGGAATTTAAGTTGAATTTGAGAGCCAGTTGATGTTTTTTTGAAGTGGCCCAGACGCCTGGAAACCTAAACCCAGGTTTAGGCAGAATCCAATAGAGGATGGCAGTCCAAGATGCACCCTGGAGAAAAGTACCCGATGCGGGTTTTCACAGGTTTTACATTCCTAATTTGGTTGTTTAATTTCGAAAAAAAATACCGGTTTTTCTACATTCATCTGAAAGAACTTTGTTTTCTGAGCACCACGATATTTGTTTTCGATCCCATAGACATTCATCTTGATTTGTAAATCAAGATTAAAATTTTTAAAAGGTTGACACGGTTCACTTACCTTACCAATCAGGCTAAGGCCTCGTTGTCCTCTGCTGTCCGAAGAAGTCGTCTCCACTCTACTCGATCCATGGCCACAGTTCGCCAGCCTCGTAGTCTGCGAAGGGTCCGCAGGTCACCTTCTACTTGGTCGATCCACCTTGCCCGCTGCGCGCCTCTTCTTCTTGTTCCTGTTGGGTCGCTTTCTAGAACCATTTTCACTGGGTCGTCGTGCGGCATTCTTACGACGTGCCCAGCCCACCGTAGTCGCCCAATTTTTGCAATGTGGACGATGGATGGTTCTCCCAGCAGCTGGTGCAATTCGTGGTTCATTCGCCTCCTCCACGTTCCGTCATCCATCTGCACTCCACCGTAGATGGTACGCAACACCTTCCGTTCGAAAACACCAAGGGCGCGTTGGTCCTCCACGAGCATAGTCCAGGTCTCGTGGCCGTAAAGGACCACCGGTCTAATCAGCGTCTTGTAGACAGTCAACTTCGTGCGGCGGCGAATTTTATTCGACCGGAGCGTCCTCCGGAGTCCAAAGTAGGCACGATTCCCTGCCATAATGCGTCTTTGAATTTCTCTGCTGGTATCATTTTCGGCGGTCACCAGTGAGCCCAAATACACGAACTCATCGACCACCTCGATTTCGTCACCGTCAATCTGAACTCGGGGTGGGAGGCTAACATTGTCTTCCCTAGAACCTCTTGCTTTCATATATTTTGTCTTTGATGCGTTGATGGCAAGTCCAATCCGTCTAGCTTCAGCCTTCAGTCTGATGTACGTTTCCGCCATCATCTCAAAGTTCCGTGCCATAATGTCAATGTCATCGGCGAAACCAAGGAGCTGGATGGACTTCCTGAATATCGTGCCACTCGTGTCTATCCCAGCTCTTCTGATCACACCTTCTAACGCGATGTTGAACAGCAGACACGAAAGTCCATCACCCTGCCGTAACCCCCTTCGAGATTCAAAGGGACTCGAGAGTGTCCCCGATACTCGAACAACGCACGTCACTCGATCCATCGTCGCCTTGACCAATCGCGTCAGTTTATCCGGAAATCCGTACTCGTGCATAATCTGCCATAGCTGATCTCGATCGATTGTGTCGTATGCGGATTTGAAATCGATGAACAAATGATGTGTGGGCACGTTGTATTCGCGGCATTTCTGCAGAACCTGCCGAATCGCGAAAATTTGGTCCGTGGTAGCGCGGGCACCCATGAATCCCGCCTGGTATTGCCCCACGAACTCTCTTGCATATGGTGACAGACGGCGGCATAGAATTTGGGAGAGTACCTTGTAGGCGGCGCTCAGCAGTGTGATCGCGCGGTAGTTGCAGCAATCCAACTTGTCGCCCTTTTTGTAGATTGGGCATACGACACCTTCCATCCACTCCTCCGGTAATATCTCCTCCTCCCAAATCTTGGCAATTACCCAGTGCAGCGCTCTAGCCAGTGCTTCACCACCGTATTTCAATAGCTCACTTGGTAGTTGATCTACACCAGTTGCTTTGTTGTTCTTCAGCCGACCGATCTCCTCCTCAACTTCTTGAAGATCAGGGGCCGGTAGCCTGTCGTCTTCTGCGCGTGCTCCAAGGTCTGTTGCCGTGCCACCTTCGTTTTCTGCTGCTTCACCGTTGAGGTGCTCGTCATAGTACTGCTTCCACCTCTCAATCACCTCACACTCGTTCGTGAGAAGGTTACCGTCCAAGTCCTTGCACATATCGGCTTGCGGCACGTAGCCTTTGCGCGAACTATTTAGCTTCTCGTAGAACTTCCGTGTGTCGTTTACGCGGTACAGATTTCCCATCGCCTCGCGATCTCGATCTTCCTGCTGACGCTTCTTCCTTCGGAAAACCGAGTTTTGTCTGTTCCGCGCTTGTCTGTATCGCTCCACATTCAATCTCGTGCGGTGTTGCAGCATTCTCGCCCGTGCTGCATTCTTCTCCTCTACTAACAGTTTGCATTCGCCGTCAAACCAGTCATTTCTTCGGTCCGGGATTGCAGTACCTAGTGCCGCTACAGCAGTACTACCTATGGCTGAACGGATGTCCCTCCAGCCATCTTCAAGAGAAGCTGCGCCAAGCTGCTCTTCCGTGGGTAGTGCAACTTCCAGCTGCTGCGCGTAGTCCTGGGCAACTCCGGTGTCCCGTAGTTGCTCAATGTTGGGTCGTGGCGTTCGACTTCGACGTGTGTTATGCACCGTCGAGAGTTTTGAGCGCATACATACTGCAACTAGGTAGTGGTCCGAATCTATGTTCGCACTGCGGTACGTGCGGACGTTGATAATGTCGGAGAAGAATTTCCCGTCGATTAGAACGTGATCGATTTGGTTTTCTGTGTGTTGGTCAGGTGATCTCCAGGTGGCTTTGTGGATATCCTTGCGGGGGAAAAAGGTACTTCGAACTACCATACCCCGGGAGGCTGCAAAGTTCACGCATCGTTGGCCGTTGTCGTTCGATACGGCATGCAGGCTGTTTGGCCCGATTGCCGGTCTATACATTGCCTCCCGTCCTACCTGAGCGTTCATGTCGCCGATGACGATTTTGACGTCCCGTTGCGAACAGCCGTCGTACACCTGCTCCAGCTGCGCATAGAACGCTTCTTTCTCGTCGTCGGGTCTCCCTTCGTGTGGGCAGTGCACGTTGATGATGCTGTAGTTGAAGAAACGGCCCTTAATCCTCAACTTGCACATCCTCGCGTTGATCGGCTGCCAACCAATCACGCGTTGGCGCATCTTACCCAGCACTACAATGCCTGTTCCCAGCTCGTTGGTGGTGCCACAGCTCTGGTAGAAAGTAGCCGCTCGATGCCCGCTTTTCCATACCTTTTGTCCCGTCCAGCAAAGTTCCTGCAGTGCTACGACTTCGAAGTTGCGTGGTTGAAGTTCGTCATAGATTAACCTATCGCAACCCGGGAAGCCGAGCGATTTGCAGTTACATGTTCCGAGTTTCCAAACGTAGTCCTTATTTCGTCGCGTAGGTCTGTGCTGATTGTTCCGATCCGTATTTCTTTCTTCGGTATTTGCAACTTTGTTTTTTTCCAGGGCGGCTTGTTGGGCCTGCCCCAACCCCCTGTCTCGCCGGGGGACCATCGTGCACAGCTCTGTTTAGAGTCCCACGCTGGCACTAGGACGGTGATCAGCCGCTCCTAACATGGAGAACAGACGCCGTTTTGAGCCGCACCTCCATGGTGAGCAGACGCTCAGGTTTGGTGAAGCATTTCCTCTATCACCGTACTATGGCTACCGCGCCAGTGTTCGCGTCGCACCTCTTCACTTTGCTATTGCCGGACTGGCAACATTGCCCAGGCTACGCCAACCAGCTGTGTCCATGTTTCAGCTGGTAGTCTTTTGTTATCATATGACTCGAGGAGGCGTGAAGTAGGAACTTGTGAGGACCAGGGCTAGGTATTCCGCTCCTTCCAGGTTGTCAACTCACCATTTTGTAGCCCACTCGTGTTTATTTCAGTTACCATGGGGACGTAATTTGTGATTAGCCCTGGTCCCTTTCAAATTGTATCATTATTTATGTACTACCCGAGGGGGGCGACACATCTAAATCTCAATTTTAGATGCTCAAAAAAACTCACACTAGCGAATCAATCTTCGAAAAATCTTCATGCATTACTCGCATCTACATGCATCGTGCATCATCTTTTTGTAGGAAATCTTCAGAATCGTCATCAATCTTCTTTCTATCTACTCAGCGTGCGAGCAGCTAGCCACAGCACAACACAATCTTTCCTGCAGCGTAGATAGAGTCGTCACCCTCGGTACGGCCTTAAATTTGAAATGACGTTTCACATTCATCAAGTGATGGCCGATATTCATTCGAATAATCGATTAATCGAATAAAAAACCGAAAAGTAAAATCGACAGTGAGCATGCATAAGGGCGAATACGCGATGATCGATTCTCTTCATCGATTTTCTCTTTGCATTGCTACAGCTAAGCGAAACAATTTTCTAGAATTTGTTCAATGCAGAGTAGTAACAGGTTGTATTGGCTGTCAAAAGCAACTGCAAACGCGCCGAGAAACGTTGAATCTAGCGAGTTATTAACAAAATAGAAAATCGACGAAGAGAATCGATCATCGCGTATTGGCCCTTATGCATGCTCACTGTCGAAATATTTGTAATCGGTTATATAATGCTGATATAAGCATTAACTTCTCCAGAGGATCATCACCCATCGTTTCAAACATATGCTGCACTCTCATTGGTGGAAAAATGACAGCACAGCGAACAAAAAATAATCGATTAGATATTAATCGAATAATTTAAAAAATGGGACATCTCTGATTTTGCTGTTATTGTTTTGATAAAAGAAAGAGCGCAAAATTTCATCTCTACCGAGGGGGCAGCAAAACCACAAAATTACCTTGCATACGGGGGGTATTCATTGGATGAAAGGGACCGTGAAAGAGGACACTAAAATAGAAAGTTTTTCTTCCGACTGTTTCATCTTAGTATTCTTCTTTGGTATAAGGCTCTGAACCATTCGGCGATTTTTTTTTTTACTTTTGGTACGGGGATTTTGGAACATAAGAAATAACTTTCGAAATGTCACTTTTAACCACGAGTTAAATTTAACTCGGCAAATGGTTCACAGCTTAAATCTATTCGTTGACAGCTCGCTCCCATACAAAGTCCCACCTAGGGGCGCTAAGATGGTGATTTTTGCCGATGAGCCCCTCAAAATGGAATCAGCACTGTCAGAAATAACGTTTGACTTCGATTTAGGTGGACTACAGCCCAACTAGAACGTAGCCCACTTAAAGAAAGCCCAACGAGCGAAATTCGACTGTGATAGACCTGAACATGCTCTGGTGCTGCACTCGATTTGTTTTCCTCGTGGTCTTATGACCAGGGCTCTACATTTTCGAAGCTCTAAAATGAACTCGAGTTTTGTTTCTCTCATAAAAACATGTTCAACGCTTCATTTCTACACACTTAGATTTTTCTACCGAGAAACGCTGGCTGTGGATCTTCTCGTCGTTGCTTTGCTCGTCGCTTTCAATGTAAGTAATGTCGATGTTATAGTTAAACGAAACCTCATTATGGCTTTCAATCCCCTTTCACGAACACTCTATCACCGCTCTTTCAATTTGTTTAAAATGTGTTATGTCCCGTTTTCGTTAATTTTTTTTAGATAAATATGTGGATGGAAGATAAATTAAACATATTACGTGTAATCTTCAAGTGTTTTCTCGTGAGAAATGCTTTAAATGTGTTATTTCATTTTCCGTCATATACGTCATGAAACCTCTGTTGATGTGTTTCATGAAAGAGAAAACTATCAAAGTCGAGCGCTCTTTCGCTCATCCGTTTCACCGAAGCTTGAAAGGAAGACCAATGGAGCGACGGGAGAAAGAGAGGCAAGCGATTGAACATTTGTTTGTGCACGCCGACTGAGGTTCTAGAATGCTGCGAAGCTGTTCGACTTTAACAGAAAAAGAAAGCCAGCAGTCTCTTCGTCGCATCGATTTGGTCGATTGAAGCTGATATTGTGACGCCCTGCTTATGACTGACTCTGTAGACCCTCTGCTGAGTTTTTCCAACTAGCTTGCTGAACTTGTCCTTGCTGTTCTTTAAATTTAACCTTGAGATCCTCTAAACTTGATTGAGTATGATTTACTAATACTGGGTAGATTTTTTTTATTTTAGTCACTAACGCTCTTGGGTCATTCGTGACTTGTACGGGGGTGAGATTTGAACTCGTGACTTTGGCGTGAGAGGTATGGATGTTAACCACTACACCGGGGTCGCCCCCTGTATTGGGTAGATGTACCACCGACAAACCGACATGACACTTAATCCTGACTTATGTCCGAAAATCGTAAACGGCCGATTTAAATGTGCAGTGATCCGAACTGTCAAAATCATAGGATTTTTTGATCTAGATAAAAATAATTTGTCCAGAATAAATCAGACACGAACCAGTTCATAGCTTTTGCATGCGGGTTTATGGCCTAGCTAAATATTTCCCGCGAACACGGTGCCAGATGTCAGTAGTGTGCTTTGGCCAGAAATTTTATTGTTTTTTCTATGGTCATTCATGTCGGTTTGTCGGTGGATGTACCAGTCATGGCCATAGGTACGTTCCTATTAAATGTTTGGAATTCGATCTGTCAAAATGTGTTTGACAGCGGTTTGTTATTTATTTTCCTCGGATTTTCACTACCACATTCTCACACAGCGTACTAATGCAGCCATACGTTATAATCTGGGTCTGGCGAAGTCGAATCGCAGCCAGCTTCAGACACTATCCAAGACGCATTGCAGCAAGCTTTACTCTGTTCGAACGGTTGTCAAATTGATAAACAAAGCAAATGTGTGCAAGATTGTGAGTGACTCTCTTGAAATATCGATTGGTAGTTGTAGTCTGTTGTAGTTCGTTGTTATTGTCGGTCGCGTTTGACACCGGAAAACCCCACACCCGACTTTCGATTTTACTCTCGTTCTGTACAACAACAAAGCTTCAGACATGGTGTGCATTATGGCGCATCATTGTACAAATACAGCGCACTATGTCCGACGTTATGTTTTCTGTACAGATTGAGAGTAAAATCGATTGGCGCGTGTCGAATTTTCCGATTTTCTACTGTATCAATAATATTTGGTTTTCATAAAACTTCCTAAGCAGTTTTACGTTTTACTCAGATTACAATACTCCCTATCTGTTTCTTCCATATGAGCTCTTATAAGAACAGTAAAAAATTGTTCGATTTTGACAATTCAAATTGGTTCAAAATCCATTACGAGTCCGCCAGACCCAGGTTATAATCTGTATGGGACTTACATGACTAGAGTATGTGTATAAGAATCACGTCAAGAGAAAAACAGTGAAACTCGCATCACGGTTTTTGAAAGATTCCCTTCCCTTTTACTTGGCAACAAAGGACTTCTACATCAACTTCAAATGACTTCTAGCGAGAAAACATATTAGCGGCTGTAGTAAATCATTATATCAGTGATTTTGTCGAAATATCTTACCAACAAATATTACAAATTCGCATTACTGATCATAAAAAACGTATCCCATGACAATTTAAAGCTCACTGCGTGTTTAGGATAATTTCTTCAATGATATTTTATATTTTATTGCAATACCTTTCGTGAAGCTTTCATAGCATCGTAATGTTTGTTTACTTTGCACGATAGGTAGCCGGCTAGACAGCTCAATAGGTAGACTTGGCTTCGCTCTTGGCTTGACTCTAACACCATAATTGAAACAAAACACATTATAATAGCAGGGCTGCCAGCAGGTAGCAGCGTAGTGAGAGGGTGGCGAAAGTGGCTGAAACACGAGATTTTTTAGTGACATCAAAGGGGAAAGTCACTCAGCACATTGTGCCGAAATTAGATTCGGTACAGCTTGGGCACATCCATCGGCACAATCTCGTAGGCATTGGATTGTTGTAAATAAAATGAGAGGATTGCTGGGAAACTGTCATTGAAGTTGTTCACAACATTACGTGCTGTTTGACTGTATATTCAGGAACATCCTCTAATTGAATATACTTAGACCAGCAGTTCATTTATAGATCTAATCACGAAATGTAGGTTCTAGAGAGGGCTCAAGAGAAAGAGTTAATCAGACTCTATAAGTACCTTTAAATCAAATAATGCTGCAACTCCTACAAAACAAAACAACAGAAGTCTATTCATCATCGTCTATAGTCGGTCTCCAACAATGTTCCCCACCAGTTCTAAGTCTTTCCGGTTGCTGATAGACCGTTGCTTTCGAAAGGCTAGGTTTCTTGTCTGCCTGTGAGGACATTATAAAACCCTAAAACACAGGACTTTTATTATCCTATGAACACAAAACACCAAAATTTCACACACCCGCCACTTCCCGCGCCATCCTCAATCCGATTTATCCTTGCGATTTCAAACCAAAACATTCAAGGTGTCAGAAATACCGGGTTGCCGGGATGCTTATTTTACAAACAATCGCAGCTTGCTCCGGACAAAAAAGATGACCCAAGATTGGTGTGCGGAGTGACATACTTTTCCAGGAAGCTTTTTTCCCCAGATATACAAAACGACCCAAGTAACAATTTAACAGCTTTTTGGTATTGGTTTTATAACTGCAATAAGCAATATTTTTATTTTAAATACAGCATATAATAGAGCAACACATTCTTGGTTAATAGATCAGCGTTTTGCTATTTTAAAAGCCTTTTAAAGTCTGACGATAAAGTCAAGCGGGTCTGGTTTTAAAAATGAATTTAATGCAGCATTCCCATACCCATACAGGTATCCCTGTATAAAGCTGTTCATCTAGTCGGACGAAAGGGAAAAGGAATCCAATTCCAGAACTTCCTGGGAGGCCAAGCAGCTCCGACAAAACCACCCTAATAAAATTTGTATGGTTAATTTGCTTAACGACGTGTTCAGGGTATCATCCAAACCATTTGGAAAATTGTGCTATCATTTGGCTTATCGTTCGGGTAGGGTTTTTTATTAGGGCAGACAAACAAAGCAACCGACTGAGAAGAGTGAATCGAACACGGTTCACGAAGCACTGGAATTGATGGGAAGACACAACATATTGTCAATGGCGTTTACGTCACGTTCTGAATAAAAACAACCAGCCTTCTCCAGAAATTGCGTTTCGATGATGATCCCAATAACTTACATCAGTGCCAAACAGGGAATGCTGCCGACAGGAAACTTCAGAAGCTATCAGTCAGCTGTAAATTGACTGCCTTCCCGAGCAAAGTCCAGCATCAAAATGACAGCAAATTGAAATCAAGTTTTGATATCAACATCAAACTGACATCATAATTTGATTTCAGTTTACGCAATTGACAAATTTGATACCTAATTTTGTTTTCATTTTGCTGTACATTTGATCTTCAGAAATATGTTGTTGCGGGTTTGTTTTCATGGCCTTAGCATAACATCAAATTGAATACTTGTTTTGTTATCAACAGGAAAAATGGATGTCAAATTCAGTTTTCAGTTTGCTCTCACTGATAGCAGAAATAGTTTTCAATGTGATGTCACAGGAAGATTTGTTTGCTCTCAAATGTGATATTTTAACCGTTAAATCGACCAAAACGACAGCAACCTGAGTAATCATTACCAGCGAAATAACAACATCAAATTCAGATTTCAATTTAATCTCAGACTTTGCTCGGGTTCCGAACCACAGCAGCGGTTTCATTCGTCGAAATGGTAAACTGTTCCAAAAAATCCAAGCATCAGCCGGGAGAAGAGATACTTTTCGGGAACGATTGAGCTTCCACTTGTTCCAAGATATGTAGAAACACTTCCTGATTAACTGCTTCCAATGGATGATAATCGCCGTTATCGAGGATGTCACGCAACGTATTGATCCAACGCTGGAGAAGAACCAAGCGGTGGAAACTAACGATCCTAAATTGACTCACACTGGACTATTTAGCCCTATCGGTCCCAATCGATGATGAACGTAGCCCATTCTACCAACAATTCTACTGTGTTACCTGACTTATAACGAATACACGTTGTATACGAGTACCCCGAATACAACGTATAACTCGTCTAATTTTGCATAGCATTTGCAATGTAAAATTAGACGAACTACACATTGTATTCGGGGTACTCGTATACAACGTATATATATATTCGTTAAGTCAGGTAACACAGTAGGTTTGTTTTGAATCGGTATGAAAGTTTGGCAGATAAAATAAGATGTTCGTGGATTTTACTATGTTTCGAGGGGAGCATCGACTTATTTGGGAACGAAGAGACTACCAGAGCTGAGCCAAAAAGTTTTGCACGTTTCTTCGGGACCTTCTAGTCTTAGAGTTAAGGCTCAAACGTAATGTGAGCGGAAGCGGAACGGAAACAGAAAGTTTGACAGTTGTCACAAATGATATCAAGATGCCTAACTTAAGTCGATTTAGTTCTAACTAGTTTTCAACCCGACAAATAAGCTTACTCAGATCGGAGTTTTCCGCTTCCGCTGTCATTGCGCTTGGGCTTTTACCTCTATGATGCTATCCAGTACGCAAAAGAAAAACTCATTGAGCTTGGCGTCGACAACAAACTTCAAAGTAACTAGACAGCGGAAAATTAAAAAGATCGATAGTACCACAACCCAAGTAACAGATCGTCATGCAATTAACTCGTGATGAGTAAACTGATTTACAACTGAATCCAGCTATATAAAGGTTATTTTAACTGGTATAAAACTTGCGTGTTGCTTGGGAAATGATCGAGCTCCTCTATGGAGAGAAAAAAGCTTTCAACGTGGAATGTGAACAGCTCCTGTCTCTAATTTTCTTTAGTGCATGAACTAATAGGTGTACTCGTCAATCCAGCTGTCCATGCTCGGTAATGACGGCCTGTTTGTATGAATAAATGTAGCCTTCACTGTGCTTTTTGACACTAACTTAGGCTGTGAACCATTTGCCGAGTTAAAATTAACTCGTGGTTAAAAGTGACATTTCGAAAGTTATTTTCTATGTTCGAAAATCCCCGTGTTGTCGATCGACCGGTTTTCGACCCACCGTTGTCAAAATTTAACTTCTTGTCTGTCCGAAATAACCATGCTCGGATAGCAGGGTTCATCGATAACTTTCCATCTGTCAAATTTTAACCAAAAGTTAAAATAATTCACCAAATGGTTCAGAGCCTTAAGGGCGTATGTTGTTCAAATTTCTTCTATTCCTGGGAGAGGGAAAGGGAGGCTTCAAAATCCGAACCTCCAGATAGTGTCAAAAAGCACAGTGAAGGATACATTTATCCACACAAACAGGCCGCCATTACCGAGCATGGAAAGCTGGATTGCCATTGCAAGATATCATACGATAATGGCAGAGATATATTTGACTTCGCCACTGGATCAACCCGGCATCAAAATTTCAAAGAGTAAATGACCCATTTCCACGTGACACGTCGATTTTCCTGATTTTTGAGGCGAAACATATCTGGGCACGTTTTCCTTCGTCCTTCGTTGGTACTTGGCCTTGTGGAGTAACCTGGAGGGGCCTCCCTTAGTTCAGTCAGTAAAGGTGCAGCTATAAAGCAAACCCATACTGGAGGCGGCTGGGTTAGATTCCCGGTCCGGTCTAGGAATTTTTCGGGTTGGAATATGTCTCGACTTCCCTGGGCATCCCGAATAGAAATTTACATTAGCCCAACGTTTGATTCTGATGTCTACATCAGCATCGAAATCAAATGTATGCCTGATGTCAAACATTAGAAAACATTATGATTTAGTTGTATTTAAGCAACGTAACATGGTGTATACATCAGAAATTTTGGAACAAAATTTTGCCATTCTAATGTCGGTCTGACGTCAAAAATTTCAATCTATTGACATTAGAACCAAACGTTTTAAGGATGTTTTCGGATGTACAAAACGTTAGAACTAAACGTTGTTCGGATGTTTTTAAATGTAAACGTTTTCTGATGTTTTCTAATGTAGATGTTTCCTGATGTTAGAAACAAACGTTTTTGGATGTTTTCAGATGTAAAAAACGTTAGAACTAAACGTTTTTCGGATGTTTTTATATGTAAACGTTTTCTGATGTTTTCTAATGTAGAGGTTTCCTGATGTTAGAATCAAACGTTTTTCGGTTGTTTTCGGATGTAAAAAACGTTAGAACTAAACGTTGTTCGAATGTTTTTATATGTAAATG
This sequence comes from Ochlerotatus camptorhynchus, assembly GCF_037179485.1. Taxonomy (NCBI): domain Eukaryota; kingdom Metazoa; phylum Arthropoda; class Insecta; order Diptera; family Culicidae; genus Ochlerotatus; species Ochlerotatus camptorhynchus. The sequence continues at coordinate 289,652 of NW_027040823.1, read as the reverse complement.
TATTCTGATGTTTTCTAACGTAGATGCCTCCCGATGCTGGAACCAAACTTTTTTTTGGATGTTTTCGGATGTACACAACGTTAGAACTAAACGTTGTTCGGATGTTTTTAATTGTACTTCGTGTTTGTTGTTCTCTGATGTTTTCAGATGTACAAAACGTTTAAAGTAAACGTTGTTTGAATGTTTTCAAATGTTGATGTTTACTAATGTTTTTAGATATACAAAACACTAGAATCTTACTTTTCAAATGCTTTCAATTATATTTACAACACATTAGAATTAGAAACATGATCGTGTAAACACTACACACCATTGTTGTTAGATAACATAATAAAAATGCGTACATAACTGTCAATGCTGAAGCTCCCGTTTCCCACCAGTCAGTTAACTGACCTTAGCTAACCTAATATCATTGCGGCAACTCTCTATGCGGCAGGGGAACTATGCCATTAGCGCGCTAAGAGTTATTAGACCACTGACATAGGCGCCAATTTGTAGGTGACGAGGCACTTGGTGACATTACAGCGAGCTTGACGATTGTTGCAGCATTTTTTTTAGCAAACTACCAGTTAAGGTGTGTAGTGTTTACAAGATCATGTTTCTAGCTCTAATGCTTTGTACAATTGAAAGCATTGGAAAAGTTAAAACTCATGTTTTGCAACCAAAACCATCAGAAAACATAAAATTGTACAAAAAAAAGTCATCCATTCTGGTAGACTATCTCTTAAATGCATAAAGAATAGCCATTGCTTAAGCTCCCGTTTCCCACCAGTCAGTTAACTGACCTTAGCTAACCTAATATCATTGTGGCAACTCTCTATGCGGCAGGGGAACTATGCCATTAGCGCGCTAAGAGTTGTTAGACCACTGACATAGGCGCCTATTCATGGGTGACGAGGCACTTGGTGACATTACAGCAAGCTTGGCGATTGTTATAGCATTTTTGAGTGAACTACCAGACAATCATGACAATGTGATCGCTGCGCCTCCAGATCTCTGCCTGTTCTACAGATGATCCAAAAATGCGGAAAGTTTTGGGCTGCCAGTCTTCTACCTTATTGACGAACTGCAAATATATAATAAACAAAATTATTGTGCATGAAAAATATGACAATGGACAATGCTTGAGGAGCACTGGGAGTTTTCGAACGATGCGTGCTTAGGACCATCTTTGGCAGGGTATATGAAAATGGTGTGTAGAGGAGAAGAATGAACCACGAACTGGCGTAACTTTATGGCGAACCCAATATCAAGAAAGTCGCTAAAGGTGGAAGGGTACAATGGGCGGGACACGTTGTAAGAATGCCGGACAACAATACCGCAAAAATGGTGTTTTTCCTCAAATCCGGCCGGTACAAGACGCAGAGAAGCACAGCGTGCTAGGTGGTTAGACCAAGTGGAGCAAGATGTAGGAAGTGTGGGACGCTCGAGAAATTGGAGATAAGCAGCCAGGGACCGAGTTAGTTGGCGCAACTTTGTTATACAAAACCAGATTTAATGCTTATTCATACTCGAATCGGTTGAAAAATACACTTAATCTTCTCGATACTTACGGATACGGTTACTCGATATCCATCCATTGCAAACAATATTTTGATAATTGTTTTTTTTGAGAGCTGGTGCGCAGGTAGATTGAGGTTAAGGAAACGCCACTGCTTGTGGCCAATCTTGGGTACCATCATAAGGCTTGATGAAACTTATTCCACCCGGAAACATGTTTTTTTTTCGGAATTATGAAGTCATTATACGTTATGATGACATTTTGTATTTTTAAGTTACAAGAGGACGTTGCAAAGGATGAGTTTGACGTATAAAACCTGTGGATTTAATTTTCAGAGAGTCGCAATCAGCGTATTCATTAAATCACTTATGGCTAAGCTCCAATCGGTATTATCCTCGGATTAAATAACGATCAAGAATGTCCGGCTGCTTTGATGTCGACATCAGTTATTCGCTATACAAACAATTCTCAGATCATCCAAATAGGGGCGGTATTAAAAGTTAATCCGAGTTGGAGCTTACCGCCGCTTACTCTCTGAATCCAATATTGATAGGCTGAAAAAATGGTTTAAAAATGGAACCTAAATCCAAAATTTCATAAATTTTGGTTCACATGAACCACAGAGAACAGACATGGAGGCTCGAACAAAATTTCTCTAAAAACTTGTGTAAAGATTCCTATTCGACTTAAGCGCCACTAACAGCGACTTCCCCACTTAAAAAAATCTCTTTGAAAACATGATGGCGCATGCGTTGCACAAATTACACTAGACACTAAGTGCTAGTAGCGCCAAGTGGCTATTTTCAACAGAAAATTTATAGATACTAGCGCCAAATTGGTCGAAAGTGGAAAATTTATAGAGAAAATCAGGAGATGCTAACACCACGTAACGGCGTCCGACACATAGATATAATTTGTATTGCAAAAGTAGGACATATAGAAACAATCTTTGAAATTCTATCAGTGTACAGGAATCCCCATCAAGACCCGTATTCGGTTTCCCCATCGGGACCCGTATTCGGTTTTCCCATCGGGATCCGTCTACGGAATCCCCATCAAGACCCGTATTCGGTTTCCCCATCGGGATCCGTACTCGGTTTCCCCATCGGGATCCGTCTACGGAATCCCCATCAAGACCCGTATTCGGTTTCCCTATCAAGACCCGTATTCGGTTTCCCCATCGGGATACGTATTCGGTTTCCCCATCGGGATCCGTCTACGGTATCCCAATCGGAATCCGTATTCGGTTTCCCCATTGGGACCCGTATTCGGTTTCCCCATCGGGATCCGTATTCGGTTTCCCCATCGGGATCTGTCTACAAAATCCCCATCAAGACCCGTATTCGGTTTCCCCATCAAGACCCGTATTCGGTTTCCCCATCGGGATCCGTATTTGGTTTCTCATCAGGATACGTATTCGGTTTCCCCATCGGGATCCATCTACAGAATCCCAATCGGGATCCATATTCGGTTTCCCCATCAGGATACGTATTCAGTTTCCCCATCGGGATCCGTCTACGGAATCCCCATCAAGACCCGTATTCGGTTTCCCTATCAGGATACGTATTCAGTTTCCCCATCAAGATCGGTATTCGGTTTCCCCATCGGGATCCGTATTCGGTTTCCCCATCGGGATCCGTCTACAGAATCCCCATCGGGATCCGTATTTGGTTTCCCCATCGGGATCCGTATTCGGTTTCCCCATCGGGATTCATATTCGGTTTCCCCATAGGGATCCGACTACGGAATACCCATCAAGACCCGTATTCGGTTTCCCCATCGGGATCCGTATTCGGTTTCCCCATCGGGATCCGTCTACAGAATCCCCATCGGGATCCGTATTTGGTTTCCCCATCGGGATCCGTATTCGGTTTCCCCATCGGGATTCATATTCGGTTTCCCCATAGGGATCCGACTACGGAATACCCATCAAGACCCGTATTAGGTTTCCCCATCGGGATCCGTATTCGGTTTCCCCATCGGGATCCGTCTACGGAATCCCCATCAAGACCCGTATTCGGTTTCCCCATCAGGATACGTATTCAGTTTCCCAATCAAGATCCGTATTCGGTTTCCCCAACGGGATTCGTATTCGGTTTCCCCATCGGGATCCGTCTACGGAATCCCCATCGGGATCCGTCTACGGAATCCCCATCGGGATCCGTCTACGGAATCCCCATCGGGATCCGTCTACGGAATCCCCATCGGGATCCGTCTACGGAATCCCCATCGGGATCCGTCTACGGAATCCCCATCGGGATCCGTATGCGGTTTCCCCATTGGGACCCGTATTCGGTTTTCTTATTGGGATCCGTATTCGGTTTCCCCATCAGGATACGTATTCGGTTTCCCCATCGGGATCCGTATTCGGTTTCCCCATCGGGATCCGTATTCGGTTTCCCCATTGGGACCCGTATTCGGTTTTCCCATTGGGATCCGTATTCGGTTTCCCCATCGGGATCCGTCTACGGAATCCCCATCGGGATCCGTATTCGGTTTTCCCATTGGGACCCATATTCGGTTTTCCTATTGGGATCCGTATTCGGTTTCCCCATCAGGATACGTATTCGGTTTCCCCATCGGTATACGTATTCGGTTTCCCCATTGGGACCCGTATTCGGTTTTCCCATTGGGATTAGTATTCGGTTTCCCCATCAGGATCCGTATTCAGTTTCCCCATCAGGATACGTATTCGGTTTCCCCATCGGGATCCGTATTCGGTTTCCCCATCGGGATCCGTATTCGGTTTCCCCATCGGGATCCGCCTACGAAATCCCCATCGGGATCCGTATTCGGTTTCCCCATTGGGACCCGTATTCGGTTTTCCTATTGGGATCCGTATTCGGTTTCCCCATCAGGATCCGTATTCGGTTTCCCCATCAGGATACGTATTCGGTTTCCCCATCGGGATACGTATTCGGTTTCCCCATAGGGATCCGTATGCCGTTTCCCCATTGGGACCCGTATTCGGTTTTCCCATCGGGATCCGTATTCGGTTTCCCCATCAGGATACGTATTCGGTTTCCCCATCGGGATACGTATTCGGTTTCCCCATAGGGATCCGTATGCCGTTTCCCCATTGGGACCCGTATTCGGTTTTCCCATCGGGATCCGTATTCGGTTTCCCCATCGGGATCCGTATGCGGTTTCCCCATTGGGACCCGTATTCGGTTTTCCCATCGGGATCCGTCTACGGAATCCCCATCGGGATCCGTATGCGGTTATCCCATTGGGACCCGTATTCGGTTTTCTCATCGGGATCCGTATTCGGTTTCCCCATCGGGATCCGTATGCGGTTTCCCCATTGGGACCCTTATTCGGTTTTCCCATCGGGATCCGTATTCGGTTTCCCCATCGGGATCCGTATTCGGTTTCCCCATCGGGAGGATCCGTATTCGGTTTCCCCATTGGGACCCGTATTCGGTTTTCCCATCGGGATCCGTATTCGGTTTCCCCATCAGGATACGTATTCGGTTTCCCCATCGGGATCCGTCTACGGAATCCCCATCGGGATCCGTCTACGGAATCCCCATCGGGATCCGTCTACGGAATCCCCATCGGGATCCGTATGCGGTTATCCCATTGGGACCCGTATTCGGTTTTCCCATCGGGATCCGTATTCGGTTTCCCCATCGGGATCCGTATGCGGTTTCCCCATTGGGACCCGTATTCGGTTTTCCCATCGGGATCCGTCTACGGAATCCCCATCGGGATCCGTATGCGGTTATCCCATTGGGACCCGTATTCGGTTTTCCCATCGGGATCCGTATTCGGTTTCCCCATCGGGATCCGTATGCGGTTTCCCCATTGGGACCCGTATTCGGTTTTCCCATCGGGATCCGTATTCGGTTTCCCCATCGGGATCCGTATTCGGTTTCCCCATCGGGAGGATCCGTATTCGGTTTCCCCATCGGGATCCCTTTACGGAATCCCGTCATCAGGATCCGTCAACGGAACCCGTCATCGGGATCTGTCTACGAAACCCGTCATCGGGATCCGTCTACGGAACCCGTCACCGGGATCCGTCTACGGAACCCGTCATCGGGATCCGTCTACGGAACCCGTCATCGGGATCCGTCTACGGAACCCTTCATCGGGCTCCGTTTATGGAATCCGTCATCGGATTTCCATCGGGGTCCACTTATATTTAATTGTAGCTTTTAGTAAAAACACTCACTAACCTGCAAAAGAGATCCGGCTGCAAACTTCCCGCCGGGATCCAGCTTCAGACTCCCTACCGGGAGTCGGCTTGGGACTGGTACACTTTCCTAAAAAATAAAACAAAATTATATTACATTACATTAATAAGTTCACATTTACTTACCAGAAAAACATTGAAACTCGCGACGGACACATTATCGGCACCATGGTGGGTATATAAATGGTGATACAGCTTTGTCACTATATTAGCGTGGAGGTCGCGGGGGGAAAAGTGCGGTTTTAGAGCAAATTGTAAACAAACTCGGTAGCTCCCTTTTTATGGCACAGAAACAAACTCGGTAGCTGTTCCATACAAAAATCCAACATAGCTGAATCGTGAATTTGACACATTAGAACACCTATATGTAGTCACCTTGATCGGCACTTTCCCGCGGGCTAATTTATTCGTCGAAAAACCAAACTTCTGGATCAACAATAGAAAAAGGCCCATCAGCATTTGCAAACAAACCGTTCCAAAGCCCATTCCTCACAAAGCGAAGGCCACCCACGCAAACCAGCACCATCATCGGATAGGGGAAACTTCCACCTACACGATGATGGTGTTGGTTTGTGTGGGCGGCCTTCGATTTGTGAGGAATGGGCTTTGGAACGGTTTGTTTACAAATGCTGATGGGCCCTTTTCTATTGTTGATCCAGATTTTTCCCACTGATGCGAAAACAAACTGTACACGGCTAATGAGATCAACGCAAATTTGAGGACAGTGTACTCAATATCGAAAAAAGTGCAGGATGAGTAAATTTGCCGCTTGTTTTCCTGTGGAAAACCTCAAAAATCTGCCCTAAAATTAGGAAAATTGACGAGAATCCAGAGAATCCAATCTTTGCTTTTCTCATATTCGGAAAAATTTTCCTGGAAAAAAATCAAAACTGAGTTCCTGCACTTTTTGCAATTTATGAGTGAACTAAACTCAAATTTGGGTCGTTCTCATTCGCCGTGTGGTGCTGACTCAGGACAAAACAAACCTCGAAACAAACTTTGCATGCGGCGAGGGACCGAGGGACAACAATTTACATCGTGATGAACTTTGATTCTAATGTAACGTTTGGTTCTGTTGTAATTGGATGTATTCTGATGCTTTATGCGTGCAACAAATTACATCGTGATGAACTTTTAATCTAATGTAACGTTAGGTTCTGTTGTCATTTGATGTATTCTGATGTTTTATGGGTGCAAGAAATTACATCGTGATGAACTTTGATTCTAATGTAACGTTTGGTTCTGTTGTCATTGGATGTATTCTGATGCTTTATGCGTGCAACAAATTACATCGTGATGAAGTTTGATTCTAATGTAACGTTTGGTTCTGTTGTCATTGGATGTATTCTGATGCTTTATGCGTGCAACAAATTACATCGTGATGAACTTTGATTCTAATGTAACGTTAGGTTATGCTGTCATTGGATGTATTCTGATGCTTTATGCGTGCAACAAATTACATCGTGATGAAGTTTGATTCTAATGTAACGTTAGGTTCTGTTGTCATTGGATGTATTCTGATGTCAAATTTGACATCGTCAAGACGTTTGATTCTGATGTAACGTTTGAGGCTAATGTATTTTTATGTACTTGGACGTCACACTGAAGTCTGAATACATTAAGGGTACAGCAATACACGTTAAAATTTAATGTATTGAAGATGTCTGCTGATGTTTCCTACATTACAATTTCTATTCGGGATAGAGTATGATTTGTACTTGCCACACAATTATACTAATGCAACAATGGTACAGGCTTAGAAAGCTCTCAACTAACAACTTTGGAAGTGCTCCCATTATGTTTTGAGGGCCGGAGTAAAGTCCCAGTAGGGACGTAATATAGCCAAAAGAAGAATTCCGGAGTGATTTGAGATTTGGGCGTAATTGATTATGTAAACAAACGCTTCAATCGACGATTTCTCACGAATAAAAGCTCAACCTAGGAAACTAACAACACAAACAGGTAGAGGAATGATTCCTCTAGCATGTGGTATAATTTGTTCGCGAAATTGAGCTTTTATTCACAAGAAATTGACGATTGACGTGTTTGTTTACAAAAGCAACTACGTCCAAACTGTGGAGTAGCCTCTCTGGCAGCGTTGTCAACCTTGCAGACTTATCTGGATTCTTCCAGATTTTTATGGACCATCCAGCAACAGACTTTTCATGATTTGTCCAGATTTTTCCAGAGTTCTTAGTTTGTCTTTGTTTACAATAATGTATCATTAACTTTGCCGGTATAATCAAACTTCGGATGAATCTCACGTTATTATTTGAATTTACTATTAAACAGAATATGAAAAGATTTTGACAACTGAAAACGTTTGTTTTGAGCATCCGTTTCTCCAATATTTATTTAATTTGTTTCGTCAGAGATGTGAACAACGAAAATTTTTCGTTTCGTCGTCATTCTTAACTATTTATCAAAGGGTACGATAATAATGGCTACATTCACGATATAACTCTTTTGCATCTATTGTTTAAGAAGATTAACTTCAATAACTCAGTTATGAATAATTTAATCTGTCTACGCTGGAACCTGAAATCATTCAGGTGATTTATTTAGAATTTAGAGAGCGGAGAAACCTTAATTAGTTTGGATTATTTTTTTAGGTTGAAGTTTGAGCCACAACAAGCCAACAGTGAACTGGCATTTCCTCAAATAAAAAAGTCCCGGTCACAATCATCATCTTTATTTACTTTTTTGTTAACCTTAACACCAATGATAGTGGCTAGGTGGACATCTCCATGGCTATCAAATTTTAATAACATATTATGTTAACGTTTGCCAAAAAGTAACAAACGTATAGACTTTTTCTGCAATGGCATTTAAATGCACATACAGTCACCCCAGTATTATGGGCCAGCTAGTCATTATTATGGGCCGGTCAGTTCTACGTGTTAATCAAATGGAAGTGGCCCATAATTTTAGACCAAGCTGGAATTAGGGCGTAACAGCCTTTGTAAACAATGACTTCTCCTGTTTATTTCTAGGAATTAAAGACACGCCTTCACAAATCAACATATCCATTGAGTAGGGGAAGTCTTCTCCTACTCGATGGTTATGTCGATTTGCCAGGGAGAGCCATGAATTCCGGGAAATCATCGAGAGAAGTCATTGTTTACAAAACCTGTTCCGCTCTAATTCCAGCTCTATCTAGAATTGTGAGTAACCCATAAAACTGGGGTGACTATATAATAAAAATCTTCATTGTCAAGAACATTCAGACAAATCCAGACTTTTTATTCTATAACAGGCAGGGGCATCGGTGAAAATTTAAATTTTTTTAAAAGTCATCGATACAGTTTGCCTCAAACATAATTATACATTCAGTTTACTATAAGCTCTATAAACCAGTTTATCTACATGAGAATAAAATTTGCCGACTCATCTATATTCGCCATAAAACGGATAAGAATAGCCCAAAGGAATAATTAACGACAACGGCCAATGCATTTCCGCCTCCTTCCCTCCACTGGCCATCCAATACATTGCAATGTCAGACATCTCTACAGCGCCCGGCTTCAGCTTCCTACCCAAACAAAAAAAAGTTCCGCGTCGTTTCAAAAAACAAGTTTGCGAGCTTAGCTGAATTTAAAGCACAGAAGGCAGCAAAGAATCACAAAACCCAAAATATGCCGAAAAAAATAAACTGATAACCTGAACCTATACCCGAGCAAGAGAGAATCACTTATGAGGTCGTATGAATAAAAGCGTATATCAAGAGCAAATTTTCATTACGTCGAATGTAACAAAGGTAAACAAAGTCGAGCTATCAGTGTCAATCGATGCTCCTGCTATTACACTATACACTCCCGGAAATAAATATAAAGACACATAAAAAAGCATGGCGCCTACCAAATATAAGAATCAGAGGAATTCTAAACCATGTATTTTTGGAAGCCACATTATCATGCTACAATATCACCCATAGAAATAACCAATTGCATCATGTACGCAGGGGAAATAAATGGAAATGTGATTTTCTTCTTCGGAAATAAATATAAAGACACATAAAAAAAATGTATGGGAAATTGGTCATTTTCGAAACATTACTAAGCATGTCAACAATTCTTGTAGCACCAAAATAACCAAAGAGTTAGTTAAAGTAATAATTAAACTTAATTTCTGAAACGTTTTAAGCAGATCCAATCGCTAGAAGTTATCGAAAATTACAAAAAATCATTGGTTGATCAGCGATGATTAATTAGGTGATACATACATTTAGGCGTTTTCCGAGTTAGAATGTGTCTTGAGATGTTCAAACAAATTAATAGGAAGATGACCTGTGTTTATTTAGTTACACTAAAACTGATATCTAGTAAAAGTGAGGGGGTGACGGGCCTACGCGCTCTTCCCATCTTCCTATTAATTTGTTTGAACATCTCAAGACACATTCTAACTCGGAAAACGCCTAAATGTATGTATCACCTAATTAATCATCGCTGATCAACCAATGATTTTTTGTAATTTTCGATAACTTCTAGCGATTGGATCTGCTTAAAACGTTTCAGAAATTAAGTTTAATTATTACTTTAACTAACTCTTTGGTTATTTTGGTGCTACAAGAATTGTTGACATGCTTAGTAATGTTTCGAAAATGACCAATTTCCCATACATTTTTTTTATGTGTCTTTATATTTATTTCCGAAGAAGAAAATCACATTTCCATTTATTTCCCCTGCGTACATGATGCAATTGGTTATTTCTATGGGTGATATTGTAGCATGATAATGTGGCTTCCAAAAATACATGGTTTAGAATTCCTTTGATTCTTATATTTGGTAGGCGCCATGCTTTTTTATGTGTCTTTATATTTATTTCCGGGAGTGTATACTGTCCGAATATAGGATCACATCCCATTTTTAAATTTATTTACCAGTCGAATTGCTTTTTGACGTAATCACCTTCCGATCAAAATAGTTTTCGATGTTACTTAAGTCACCCGATTTCTATGGAGATGCCGTTTGCCTTAAGTAACAGCGCTGAGAAACCCGTGAAAAGTGTTCGTTCGTCGTTTCGCTTTCTCATTATTAAAGTGAATAAATCGAACTGTTGGTTGCTAAGATGATTTCGGTGGTCCCAAAATGATGAGGGCTGCACGTAAGGAGACGTAATTGATAATTCTCCCGAATATCCTGGTAAATACACTTTGACTTAAGTAGTAATAGGGGCCACCAAAAGACGTATAATAACTTTTGACTCAAAAACCAGTATTTCTTAGCATGAAAGCTAGCGATTTGCATTTGTATTATTAAAACCCGGCTAAATATGTTAAACATTGCTATCACTATGAGATTATATGTGTTTAATTGTAAATAGGAATAACTTTTCGGTCATCAAAACAAAACTTTATTTTTCTCCGATCGGTGCGAATGTTACTTACGACATAATGATAATTTGCTCTTGATATGTACTTTACTTTTCCAGTAAGAAAAGCACGATAAAGTAAAGTAAACTCTTTTTATTCATACGGCCCATGGTATTGATGAATTTACGCGAAACTGCACCAGTGAATGCGACACCTGGGTTTGAAATTCAAAACCACAAAAGTGATGATGTACTAAAAAATATTCCATACGATTTGACAGGTAGCAAAACGTCATTATCATTTTCACATCATTGCCATCTGCTGGTCGACCGTCACGTAAATTCACCAATTTATTAGAAGGGAGAGAAGCGAGAAGTCTGCAGCCAATTGGCGAATCTAAGCAAAGCCAAAACTGGACACCTAATTTTAAGATCCACAGTTACAAAAATGATGATGTACTAAAAAAATGGCATGCAATTTGACAGATATCTAAACGTCATTACCATTTTCACCCACTCGCCATCTGTGAGTCAATCGTCACTTTGATTCTTCAATTGAACTGTCACATAGTAGCTAATCGAGTAGTGAGTCGATATAAAACAATTCTAATTAAATTGGGTTGTTTAACTTCGAAAAATATACAAATTTTTATACATCATCTGATAGAGCTTCGTTTTCTGAGCACAACGATATTTTTATCGATCCCGTAGCACACTTCCATACAAAGTCCCACCAACAATCAATACGAAACTAACGATTTTAAATTGGCTCACTACTTGACTAGCCTATTGGTCCCAAGCAAATCGATTAACGTATCCCATTCTTGTATAAATTCCAGTACTACACTATGTTTGTTTTGATTCGCTATGAAAGTTTGACAGATAAAATGAGGGGTTCGTGGAATTTCCTATCGATTAGCTTGGGATCGAAGATAGTACCAGAGCTGAGCTAAAAAGTTGAGCTCGTTTCGTCGTTATCTCTATGGTCCCACCAAGGGGCACTAAGATGGCGATGTTTGCTAATGTAATCGTACTTATTTAAAATAGTTCCAGTGAACCAAAATTGATTAAATTTTGGATTTCGGTTCCATTTTTAATGCAGATACCGGATATGTATTTACCTCAATACCCCTAAACAACCCAATTGTAGTATTGCTATCACCTGAAAAATAATAGGAGAATATTTTAATAAGACAAAACTATCTTGGATAGGGTTGACATTGTCATGTTGTCAGTTATGTTATACACTAAGAAAATTTTAAAGATTGTTTTATGTGTCCCACACATGAATTTTTGCAATGTGATCAACAAATGATATCTATGTGTCGGACACATACATACTTAATATTTGTACACATAGAAGCAATGTGTGACTACACATACTATTCATTTGGCTCTGTACTTCTGAGTCGATTCTGTTTATGTGTGGTCACATGAAAAACATGTGGAATTTCACATAGAAATTCGTCAATAAAAATGTTTGGAATTTTTTGAGTGTATATGAGGTAAAATACCAAAAATAACACCTAAATAAAAGTCTGCGAATAACGAACTAATAATGCAATTTGGCAGATATCAAAACGTCATTACCATTTTCACCCACTCGCCATCTGTGAGTCAATCGTCACTTTGATTCTTCAATTGTTATCCTCACTTCCGGACCATCAATTGATGAATTCACGCGAAACTGCACCAGTGCATGCGACACCTAGGTTTGAAATCCAAAACCATAAAAGTGATGATGTACTAAAAATTATTCCATACGATTTAACGGGTAGCAAAACGTCATTATCATTTTCACGTCATTTCCATCTGCCGGTCGATCGTAACGTAAGTTCATCAATACTCGGACTATGTACGTTGTTCCTGGGTGCCGTCAGTGGCGCTAAAATAAACATAAGCAAACACATAAAAATACACCGCCTGCTTATCACACCTCGGATGACACTTTACTGTGTGAACAAGCGGTAGGTTTATTGCCCGATGTTTTAACGCTTTAATTGATTTCAAACCACAGGTACATTTACATTACATGATCTGTCTAATTAATTGAACAAGCATATACGTTCATTTTTCTCAGAATAGATTTGTTGACTGCCAAGCTTTTATGGTTTAAATCCCAAATTACCACCATCTTTGCTGGTTTGACAGATTAACTCCCATTGTTTTTTTTAAGAAATCCAATTACATGACCCCCGCTAATCTGAACGACACTTTATGCATATTAACAGAGTTCATTTTTAATTTGCACTTCTATAGTATCTCTATCAGCATCAGAAATGCTTGTTTCTATTTGCTGTTTTGTTTTGACTTTGCGTTCCGTTTCGCAATGTTCCAATTCGCTTTCCTGCATTCCAATTTTCCTGTATTTTAGAGCAATTTTTAGTTTACAAGATGTGCAGATTAGCCGGTATCAAATTAAAAAGTGTTCAGATTAAAAACGATCAGATTACCGGGGGTCCACGGTATAGCGGTTAACTCTGGGATGGCCACCAGAAAATTGATCAGAACTCTGTGAATATGTTTCATTGAGAAACATCGACCAAATTACGTTACCAGTCTGTGTCTGACAGGGTGCACATGAGAGGTAGATAGTGTTCAAATTTCAAACTCCATGGCTGCTAACTTTGCGTGGCGCTGGTGGCCACTTTGAACATAACAAAAAAAATTAAATCAGCCGTTAAATCATAGAACGATGCGTAACAAATCAAGTGTTATGTCTGTTTGCTAGCTTCCAACGACACGTTCGCTGACTTTAGAATAAGGAAAGCCCTAGTAAGTAGAGTTGATCTAATTTCCGTCCTACTAAGCACAACCCACGCTTTACCTATCTCACTGACAAACAGACAAAACACTCACAATCACATTCTCCGCAAATAAGGTGTTAGTTGGGAATGTGCTCGCATTTGTCATGGTAGCACCTCTGAAGCGTTAACCCTCCGTTACTCGCGCCAACTTTTGTAACACGAGTACTCGCGCGTTGTACTTTGTACAACAGTGTGAGTTTTCCATTGCCATTTTGCAGCCGAGCTACCGATCGATATGAAACCAACGGGTATTCGGTAAAAAACTTGTTTTTAACTAAACAAGTTAAACTTTTATCACAGTTAACTCCCAAAAATGCGGATAGTAGAGAAAATGTTAATGGAAACCGCGTAAACGGTGTCCGTACTACGTGGAATTTGACTTAATTGGTTACAACATGGAAAATCTCGAGATCCTGACCAGCTAGAAAGGCAAACTTGTTCTAGAGGTCATAATCTTTTCGCTGGTGGAGAGTAGTTTAGAATTTTCTCACTACGTAGCGCTAGAGTACATGTGCAACTATCGCATGTAATATATCTCGCGATCATGACCAGATAGAAAGTTACTGTCGTCGACAAAGTTTTTCATGAGATCAAACCTATTTCTTGGTGCACAATAGTTCAAAATTTTCTCAATACGCGGCGCTAGTATACACGTGAAATTCTCATATTAAATATCTCGAAATCCTGACCAGATAGAAAGTTACTGTATTGGGTAAAATTGTTCAGAATGTCAAGGCCTTTTCGTTGGTGGAGAAGTTCAGAAAATTACACTACGTGGCGCTAGTATATACGTGCAATTTTCGCATATACAGTAGCTCGATATCCTGAGTAGATAGAAAGTTACTGTTTTAGGCAAAGCTGCTCAGGAGATCATAGCCTTTTTGCTAGTTAACAGTAGTTCAGAATCTTCTCACTAGGTATTGCTCGTATATACATGTTAAGTTTTCGCATGTGATACATCACTAGATCCTGACCAGATAGAGAGTAAATGTCTTTGGCAAAGTTGTTCAGGAAGTCAAGATCTTTTCGTTGGTGGACAGATGTTCAAAATGTGAGAAAACTTTGTGCTTGTATACACATGCAATACTCGCATATACAATAGCTCGAGATCCTGAGCAGATAGAAAGTTATTGCAAATTTGTTCAGGGGGTCCAAACTTTTTGGCTGGTGGACAGTAGTTCAAAATTTTCTCACTACGTAGTGCTAGAATACACGTAAAATTCGCGCATGTGGCTTGTTTCGAGATCCTGACCAGACCAGACAAATGGAAAATTCTGAGCTACTGTCCACCAGCCAAAATACCTTGACCTCCTGAACAACTTTGTGCTAGACAGTAACTTTCTATATGATCAGGATCTCGAGATATAGCATATGCGAGAAGTGTACATGGATACTAACGCCACGTGGTGAGAAAATTCTTAACTACTGTTTACCAGCCAAAATGTCTTGACCCCCTAAGCAACTTTGCCGAAGACAGCAACTTTCTAGCTGATTAAGATCTCGAACTATTGAATATGCGAGAAAGGCACGTGTATACTAGCACCGCATAGTTAGAAAATTCTGAACTATTGTCACCCAATAAAAAGATCTTGACTTCCTGAAAAACTTTTCCGAATACATTTACTTTCTGTCTAGTCAGGATCTAGAGATATTTTATATGCAATAGTTTGACATGTATAGTAGCGTCGCCAAGTGATAAAAGTCTGAACTACTGTCCACCTGCGAAAAAGCCTTGACCACATGAACAACTATGCCGAAGAGAATACCTTTCTATCTGCTTGGGAACTCAAGATATTTTAAATAAGAATTTCACGTATATACTAGCGTCGCGTAGTGAGAAAATTCTGAACTATTGAGCGCCAACCAATAGGCTTTGACCTCCTGAAAAACTTTGTTAAAGACAGTAACTTTCTATCTGGTCAGGATCTCGATATATTTGCGAGAATTTCACATGTATACTAGCGCTACGTAGTGAGAAAATTCTGAACTATTGAGCGCCAACCAATAGGCTTTGACCTCCTGAAAAACTTTGTTAAAGACAGTAACTTTCTATCTGGTCAGGATCTCGATATATTTGCGAGAATTTCACATGTATACTAGCGCTACGTAGTGAGAAAATTCTGAACTACTGTCCGCCAGCGACAAGGCTATGATCTCCTGAACAACTGTGTCGTAGACAGTAACTTTATATCTGGCCAGGATCTCGATACATTCCATGTTGTAATGAATTAAGTCAAATCCCACGTAGTATGGTCACAGTTTACGCGGTTTCCATTTACATGTTCCCTATTATCCGCATTTTTAGGTGTTTACTGTAATCAAAGTTTAGCTTTTTAGGTCAAAACAAGTTTTTTGAGGAATACTCGTTGGTTTCAGATCGATTGGTAACTCAGCAACAAAATGGCAATGGAAAACTCATATGTGTTGTACAAAGTACAACAGCGCGAGTAACGGAGGGTTAAGCAAGAATCCACATTTCGAACTTATCAGTGATGCCAGTCCTTTTTCAGGTCAATTTAGTAGATGTCAGCTCATGAAAATGATAAGGGGACTATGCATCGCACTGGAGACACATTCCACATACTAATCTGAAGAATACAGAAAAACAATTTGTTGAATATTACATCCAAACAGCTGCACATTGGTCATTCCGCATGTTGTGTAATACTACGTTGTACGATGTACACATAATTTGAGAACAAATCAATTTTCAACAGTTACATATTTAAAAAATCTGGAAATAAACGCGATCTCTCTGTCTGGTAAGACGACTGAAAATCCAGATAAATCTGGAATACTGGCAACGCTGCTATCATCAGTATGTCCATGATTCGCCTTGACACCAGTTCCGAAGTGACGTTTCTTCACACACATTTTGACAGTTCCTTATGGGGTTTTGCGTTGGAGTGAGAGAATAAGAAAAAGTCTGCCATGTTTCACACATAGACTGAAAGTTATATATGGGATTTCTCCATATGAGTAAAGAGTTACAGAGCTCTCGTCAACGCCAATACAAAGCAATGAATCTCATCCTCGTTCTGCCTGATCCACAATTCGGAGCTTTCCGACCATTGGCAAATCAAAGTTGGAACTCGTGGAGAATAGAAGAACTATTAGCAACCGGTGAACACTCGTGTTTATTTCAGTTACCGTGTGGACGTAATTTGTGATGAGTCCCGGTCCCTTTCAAATTGTATCATTATTTATGTACGGTCCATATATTTGAAATGACGTTTCACATTCATCTAGTGATGGCCGATTTTCATTCGAATTATCGATTAATCGATTAACGAACCGAAAAGTAAAATATTTGTAATCGGTTATATCATGCCGATATAAGCATTAACATCTCCAGAGGATCATCACCGATCGTTTCAAACATGTGCTGCACTCTCATTGATGGGAATATGGCAGCACAGCGAACAAAAAAAAATCGATTAGTTGTTAATCGAGTAATTAAAAAATGGGACACCTCTGATTTTGGTGTGTTTGTTTTGATAAAACTGAGCGCAAAATTTCATCTCTACCGAGGGGGCAGCAAAACCACAAAATTACCTTGAATACGGGGGGTATTCATTGGATGAAAGGGACCGTAAAAGAAGACACTAAAATAGAAAGTTTTTCTTCCAACAGTTTCATCTTAGTATTCATCTTTGCTATGAAAGTGATGGTGGTTTCAAAATTTTCCATGGGGAGGTATACGAGTGCAATCTTAAAATGCTTTTATTTTGCAAATGGAGCATTTTATTTAAATCGTGGCGTTGAACATTGTTCTCCAGTACACAACGAAAGGTTGCCTGCAAGCAGCGAGCTACAGTCCACACGAGCATCCATATAAGGAGGAAGAAGCCGCTCCGCTATTGATCGGAATCAGTAACTCTTCGTGAGTCGCTGTGGGCCATCTATGCCAAGCGTGTCATACTAAAGAGTACACAGCAAAAAAAAAATGTAATATCGATCAACCTAATTCAAGCTGATGTATGAAATAATGATGCAATAGAAAAAAGCAGATACAATATTACATCAATGGATGTAATTTTGTACGCAAAATCGATGTACATCGTACAATGTGATATTACACAACCGATGGATTGACCTGGTTGCAGCAGTTTCGATGTAATATTCAACAACTTTTTTTGCTGTGTATAAACAGAGAGAACCCGCTCGATTTCATATTCCTACACAAAACACAAGCTTCTGCTGCAGTTAACAAATAAGATTTATTATATAAGACCACGTAGTCCTACGTCACCATTGCGTACAACCCCATAGGGCTGTCCCTTGTAGTTTGTTAACTGGGCTGCTCTTTCATTGGGCGTTCGTTAACGGGTTGTAACCAGCGCTGCCATTTATACAGATTTATCTGTATTATACAGATTTTTTAATCTTAATACAGACCCGATACAGAATACAGATTTATCACAGATTTTTAAATTACAATACAGATTTATACAGATTTTTATAACATGCTTGAGAAAAAAAAATTCAAAATTTATAAAAACAAAATAACTTGCTCGATTATATCAGCGTACCCCCTTCTCTCCAAAATTAATTGTTGTGCTAAAAACCATATTTTTTGCAGTGGGATCTGCTCGAGGCGTTGCTGTTTCTTTTATGCTTCTCTCACTCCCTCCAACGGAAAACGCAGTCACGCCCGTCACGGTAGTTTCGCATTGAAAATGTATTTCGTAAGAAATTGCGGATTTTCTGATATTCTCCATACTGCAAAAATGATTTTACCAGCACTGGCGGGGCGAAATCTCTCGACTTTTCGGTGTAACTACCACACAAATGATGTAATTAATTGTATTCATCTATATTAAAAATATCAAATAGTAATGAACTCGTGCACTTTTTTGCATTTAAAACTGCTTATCAGGAAGACAATGAATAGAAACTAAAATCTCCATACATTTTCAAACGGCTTCATATCACTCTTATAAATAAGTACGGACGATATCACAAATGGCGCAATTATATCCCGTATGGTTAGTACGATAGCCCGAATAGGTGGTTAAGCACTTTTTATGGTTATTTTGTATGCACTGTATTTGTAAAACAACAAAACATGATTAATTAAGAAAAAAATCGTCAATACAGAAAATACAGATTTTTCAATAGAGTGGATACAGATTTTTTATAAAACCACCTGGCAGCTCTCCAGTTAGAAAGCAGTTATGCGTCAAAAATAGGCGTCACATTCAGTTTGACATTTCGTTGTCATAATTGGTGAGGGACATTCGAATGGGGTATTTAGTGTAAATATACATAACTTTTAAATTATTTTAATTTCACACTGAAATCAAGACTTGAAAGCTTTTTTAGTGAAAGTGTTAAGCCTTTCTAAACTCGCGAGTGACAATAACAAGCTTTGAATTGAATTCACGTGAAATGTTTTTATCGTATATCAAACAATCCATTAAAGTTCCCCTCAGTGTTTTTTAACGTTTGACAAACCGGTCCAGTAACGAGTGGAATTCGTTAACTGCGGCGCCAGAGACGATGTTAAGGCTCTGAACCATTTGGTGGATTATTTTAACTTTTGGTTAAAATTTGACAGGTGGAAAGTTATCGATTAACCCTGCTATCCGAGCGTGGTTACTTCTGACAGACAAGAAGTTAAATTTTGACAACCGTGGCTGAGTTCTTCTCGAAAACCGGTCGATCGACAGCACGGGGATTTTCGAACATAGAAAATAACTTTCGAAATGTCACTTTGTAGATAAATTTAACTCGACAAATGGTTCACAGCCTAAATAAAAGACGCGCGAAGACTGAAGCCAAAAGTTCCAATCGAACCATCAAATGCGGTTCTAATCGAGCAATATAAGCATATAAGGCTCTGAACCATTTGGTGAATTATTTTAACTTTTGGTTAAAATTTGACAGATGGAAAGTTATCGATTAACCCTGCTATCCGAGCGTGGTTACTTCTGACAGACAAGAAGTTAAATTTTGACAACTGTGGCTCGAAAACCGGTCGATCAACAGCACGGGGATTTTCGAACATAGAAAATAACTTTCGAAATGTCACTTTTAACCACGAGTTAAATTTAACTCGGCAAATGGTTCACAGCCTTAAATAATTATAATTAAGTTTGCGTATGAAAAGTGAAATTGAACAGAGAATATTATTGTTATTCACCAGCTGTATTCTCGATATGTTCTCACAAAATATTTGCTCCAGTACAACGAAATACATCTACACAGGCTCTGTAACCAAGATCAAGGCGTTTCCGGTGTAATTTTCAGAAAAAAATAAAAATTGTGAAAGACTTCAAAAGAGAGATTTCACTCATACTTGATAGGAAGCTACAATCGCAGATTGAATAATTTTGTGCAACGCTGTGTAGAATATACCCTCCAATGTGGTATATTTGGTTTCACTCAGAGTTGCCAAAAATTGAGTCTTCAAATACTTCCATTGAATAGCGATACTACCGATACGGCTAAAAAAGTATTAATTTTACCGGGATGCTGAAGCAGACGACAGGCGCTCAAATCAAAAGTCATCGGCTCTGGGCTGCGCTTTTACACACCAAATTTTGAGTTCAAGTTCCAGCAAAATGAATTACTGAAGTGAATCCAGCAAAAGCAAGTTTTGCTGTAAAATCAGTAATCGGTATTATTTTGCTGATTGTTCCAGCTAACAGAATTAAATGTCATAATCAAGATCGGTTCTATCGTTGGCAGCTGCGAGCTATGAGATAATTTTTCAGTCGGTTGGAAAATTAATAAGTGCGCACCATAAATTTATCACTAGACAATCAATAATGCTGCGGAAGTCATGAAGTAAGCGTAAAATTCAAACTTTAAGCTGTTTTCCATACAGTCCATACAGCTGCATCGATTTTCGGTTTAAATTCGCGCAACCGAAATCCAGCACATAATGTGATGTGATACACGAACATATTATCATATAATAAACTGTATACCATATATATATATATGTATACCGTAATATATTCTGATAAAAATGTGATTTCTTTAAAACAAAACAAACGAAAATTACTGTTCTTCCAGCAAAACGATTGCCAATCCATTTTACTGGATAATCGGTACATTTTGCTGGTTTTTCAGTTAAGTGCTGTCAAATTAGCTCTGGATCAATTTGCTGGCCGTTCAGCAAAAACATTTTGCTGGATTTCCAGCTCGGCAAAATCCAGCAAAATGTTGCTGGTTTCCAGCGAATAGCCTAGTTAGCGAACAAGTACTGTACATACATATTCATAATCTGCATTAAAAATGGAACTGAAATACAAAATTTCATCAATTGCCCGAGAATTTCATGGTGCCCTGGAACAATTTTAAATAAGTGCGATTACATGAGCAAAACTCACCATTTTAGTGCACCTCGGTTGGACTTTGTATGGGAAGGAGCTTTGTTTTTCCTTGGTTTGTTTTCCGTCGATCTTGTTTTTCCGTGCTGACCACCAATGTTACCGACGCCAGGGAGGCAGTTCCCACACCTGGACCCTACCTATCGACCCATCAACTCATGAACCGGGGACCAACGGCTTTACTTCCCTTCCGAAGGAAGACGTGATCAGAGATGTTATGCCTCCGAACATCTCGGCGGCACCGACTGGGATTGAACTCAGGCCTGCTGGGGTGAGAGGTAATCACGCTTACCACTACACCATTAGTTTTAAAAATCAAAAAAATTAAATTAATTTAAAAATCGAGAAGAATGTCTACGGGATTGATAAAATATCGTTGTGCTCAGAAAACGAAACTCTTTTTAGTACCTGACGTATAAAAACCGATATTTTTTTCGAAATTGAATAACCCATTTTCGTCTAAACGCATTGAAACACCATTGGATTGGATTTTGGATCTTCGGAGACGAGCCAGCCAACGGCTGAAAGTCTCCTTAATAAAGATATATAAAAAAAAACCATTGGATTTTCTTCGTTATACGGATGAAGGCAGAAAAAATGTACTATTTAGGGCGCTTTCTTGTTTTTGAGAACAATGGGTTTAAATATTCATACTATGCTCTCTTGTGAGCTAACGAATCGGCACAAATGTATTATTGACTTGTGCATGGTGAAATCATTTAAATTAATGATGTTTTCTACTCTTTAGAACGGAAATAGACGATTACGACAAAGTTCTGCCCTATAAGATATTCACGATTATGAAACATGACATGCGTATTACATCGTTGTGCATATTTGGGAATTTCGCCTTAAGCATCGATAGTCGCCAACGTCTGGTTCTTGTTATAATTGAAATTGTAAACAAATAAAACTGATTATCGAATTCACAATCAACTGCCAAACGATCATGCATCATCAAATTCCAAATATTTCGGGTTGCTTTTATCAAGCTTTGCCCCACCACCACCACCACCACCACCACCGTCGATTTGTTTGTTATTTTAAGCTTGTTTACATTCATTAACGTTGAGTGGTTCATAGACAGAAAGATTTGCATTCAACGCACAGCAGCCATGGTGTCAGTGATCAGTGTCGTCAGACGGGCAGTTGAGCCCATGACATTGAACTTGGCTTTCAAATAAAGCTTGACGCTTTACGACACAAGACTCGCTCTACCGTGTTCCTTCCTTGGTAACCTAATAAGCAGGAAGGATTTTTAGACTCACACACACTTGAGTTTTCACGTCACTTGAAACGCGAACTCACGAGGGTGGGTTTATAATGACGCAAGTTTAAGGCCTATTTAACTCTGTTTTACTCCTCTTACAGAAGGGTATAGGATTCGGTTTAAATGCGTTGCGTGTTTGTGGTAAATCGGTTTCTGGGCAACCAGTAGACCAAATTTAACAAACCCGGCGCAAAATTAAAGATACAAAGTGTCCACAGAAAGTCTTCGCTTAATTAAATAAATTCGAATAGTTGAAACATATCGCAAATTCGAATTTCGTTCATCATTTCGTGATAAATTAATAGTAGTTTTTTATACCACAGCGGTGTATCCATCGTTATGATATCACCTCGCCTGCTACCTAAATCATATAACTCATTGCACGGAAGATTTAACCTCACTTTTTTCACAGGTAAAATGGCTTGTTGGTGGTTGAACGTTTGACTGTGGTCGAAGCAAATTTGACACTGATGTTAAATTTTCACTAGTGGATTTACTCTAACTCAACTTCAAAGCTTAACTATTAGTATGCATAATAAAGAATGGGGCATATTTCAGTTCATCACTTGCATCATAAAAAAAAACAACAACAACAGTAGAAAGTACCTACTGGCAAAGTTGTGAATTTATCAACTATTTTGCAGCTTTATTAGCTCGATGAAAAGATTATCCCCTTGGTTGGAAGGATGTTTCGCAAATTCCTTCTATAATTTATTGAAGCTTTACTCGCTGATAACCGTTTCATCGAACTCTGACCTTGATTATTAATTCCAACTGACGAATACTCCAGTACGATTCAATTCAATAAACTCGCCGGCACTTTAAAAACAAAACTAGAGTCAACCGACTGACAAATTGCTTAATTCATGTTATTATTGCGACCTAACAACTACACCTATATAATTTTAATTTAAAATCACTGCAATTGTTTCCATAAAGATCAACGCCCTTCACACGTCGCCACAATTTAGCAGCAGTGGATGCACGCTGTGTGTACCATTGCGTGACCGAGGTGAAATAATACCACAGCATTTCACGGGCACCGTTTCCCTTTCCCCTTTTCCAATGATTTTGGGGTTTCTTTCGGTCATATTAATAATCACAGTCATAAATATTGAGTTGGACTACATCAATATCCATCCATTCACAGATTGGGTCGTCTCATAGCGAACCACCCGTTGCGGACCATCATCGTCAGCTGGTTGGTTGTGGCCGTCTGTGGCCTTGGATTTTTCAAATTCCATCATGAAAAAAGTCCCATGAAACTATGGATCCCGCAGAACGCACAGTTCCTACACGACACCAACTGGGTGATCGAAAACTTCAAGGAAGGAACGCGCATCGAAACGGTCATGCTGACCGCACCGGATGTACTGATACCGGAAGTTTTGCAAAAGGTATGTCTACGCCGCCACGCTTTGAGTGAAGTGATTTTGCCTCACACTATGCTCTCGTTGTTACAGATGTCGGAAATAACAGACGAAATCGAAAACTTTATCATTACCAACAGTAAAGGTGGAACGGTTAACTGGGATAAAGTCTGCTTCAAGTAAGATACACCTTAAACTGCGAAATAAGCCCCGCAATAATCTAAAAACTTTTACGCCTTTTTTCAGGGTTCCACTGATAGCAGAATACACTGTCCAAGAACGACGGAAACGTGACGACTCTCAATCCTTAACTACTACAAAACGTCCCAAGAAGGACAGGCCATTGTTCAGCCCAAGTGTCGATCTACCGAACTTCATGTACTGTCCGCTGGTCGAGCGGCTTCCAGTTGGTTGCTTCGGGCTCAGCATCCTAGAGCTGTGGAAATACGATCGCGAAGTGATTGCCAACCTGACGAAGAAGGACATCGTCGATAAGCTCAACAGCACCAAGATCAGCCCCGTTACCGGACACACGATCGACTTCTCTGAACTGCTCGGAGGGATACAACGGGACTGGACTGGACGGATCGTTTCTGCCACGGGTTTGTACTCTAATTGGATGGTCCACGTCAACTACTCCGAAGTGGACGCGGACGTCAGTGGGAATGCCGCCGGAACGGAGGATTGGGTCACGGAAGACGCAATGCTTTGGGAAGGTAAGTATTTGCAAAAGCTCGGTGAGATTCAGCAAAATTTCACCGGCGGGGATACGGAATTGTTCTACGCTGCTGGACGAAGCTACGGTGATATCAGTGCAGATTCCATGTTCAAGGACATCGACAAGCTGGTATTTGGAGGTGTGATCATGTTCATTTACATGCAGCTGGTGCTATCAAAGTTCAGCTGGACTGAATTCAGGGTGAGTTGTATAGGTCACTCTTATCTTAGATTTTGGTGCTCTAATCAAGCTTTATTTACAGGTAATACTTGGCTCCGTCGGTCTTTTGAGCGTTGCAATGGGCTTCGTTGCTGGGAGTGGCATCGTTTCCTTGCTAGGGGTATCGTATGGGCCCGTTCATACATGTCTGCCGTTTCTGCTGATGGGACTCGGCGTGGACGATATGTTCGTAATGATGGCCTGTTATCGAAAGATCCGGGATACGCATGCGGATCTACCGCTGCCGGAACGAATGGGTCTTATGTTGAAGCATGCCGGTGCATCGATTACGGTGACTTCCCTTACCGACATCGTAGCCTTCGGCGTTGGTTCGATAACTGTGCTACCATCGTTACAGTCCTTCTGTATCTACGCAGCGTTCAGTGTGCTGATGATGTTCTTCTTTGTCATCACATTTTACGTCGCTATATTCACCCTAGACGAACGGCGAATCGCTGCCAACAGGAATTCGTTCATTCCTTGGAAAATTCATGATGAGAAATCTACGCAACTATGGTGCCAGTACAATCTGATGCATCGGTTCATTAAGTTTGTTTATTCGAACATCATCCTGACAAAGCTCGGGAAAACGCTCATCATCCTTGGCGTGATTTGTATGACTGGACTGAACATTCAAAGTTTACTGAAACTTCGCCAGAAGTTCGATCCGAATTGGTTTATCCCGGAGGAAACGTACTACAGTAAATACGTCGTCAAAACTAGAGAGCAGTATCCGAACAATGGCTATGAAGGCATGCTTCTTCTCGGAAACTACAACTACACTGCAGAACTAAAGGAACTGCTCAAGATAACACACGAGCTGGAGAACAGAACAGACATTCTGCACAGTGTAGATTCCTGGGTTGAACCATTCCAGGACTTTGTGCATACGTACTATGATCAAGGTAAACCACATCTGTAAACTTCACCTAACCCTCCTTCCATTCAAACGACTCCCACTCTTACAGACATTGGCGAAGTCGTACTCAGCGATTCGGACTTCCACTTATATCTTTCCAAGTTTCTGTACAGCCACGAAGGCGGTCGTTACCAGATGAACTTCAAGTTTGCAACCAAACTGCATTGCGGACAGCCTGCACCGAACATTACCGTCACTACCATCGCGTTTAAATTCTGCCCATTCAGGGAACGCGAAGAATACATCCCCGCCAAGCATGCCCTCGAAGAGTTACTCGCCCGAAGTAATTTCACCACTGATCATCAGTTTAAAACTATCTGGGCAAAGGTCTTCGCCAATTGGGTCACCGACGAAATTATCGATACGGAAATCTACCGAAACGTTGCCCTAGCCATGATTGGCGTTATGTTCTGCTCGGCCGTCTTGATCGTGAACCCGCAGATTTGCTTCTGGATCTTCATATGCGTCCTGTTAACGTTGGTCAACGTAGGTGGATTCATGCAACGATGGAGTCTCACCCTGGATTTAGTCTCCTGTATTGGTCTTCAACTCGCCGTTGGACTCTGCGTTGACTACGCAGCCCACATCGGTCATACATTCCTGACCATTAGCAACGGAAACCGCAATCAACGGTCGCTGGAAACTGTACTCCACATCGGAGCTGCCGTACTCTACGGAGGTGGATCAACAATCCTCTCGCTCAGCATGCTCTCCGGATCCCAAGCGTACACATACCGAACTTTCTTCAAAATATTCCTTCTAGTTATTCTACTCGGCCTCTTTCATGGCCTCGTTCTTCTACCGGTAATTCTTAGCTTGGTAGGTCCACCTCCCTACAGTGGCTTCGTAGATGAAGCCAACAAGCTTCCCGATGATATTGAGAAAGAAATGCTACCCATCCCGCACGACCAGAAGCGACACAGACCTGTGAACGGTGAACTCGCTCTGAACGAAGAGGAGAAACAACCGATGAGGGCAGCTTCAACGGCATGAAACAGTATCGTGGTAGTTTCGAGAAACTTGAAGCGTTCCATGACTTAACACCGCAAATATAGCTACTAGAAGGGACCGAAATGCACAAAATCAGAAACATTTCATCACAGACACGCAAACCAGTCTTTATTACACGCATACATAAAAGCACGGGCGAACTGCGTTCTGCTTTTCGTAATTTTTTTTTTCGATCTTATTTAGGCCACGTGATGCCATTGTGATTCTAATCTTGTTAAGGTACATAACATTTTTTGGACAAAGTCATTACAAGTATAAGTGATTTTTGGATGGAAAAAATGAAATGAAATTGTAGACTTGTGGCGGGTAAAGTTTATTGATCCGAAATGGTCCTGAAAAGGTTGATTGTAACCCGCAAGTGCCTGAGCACCAGTTCAGAATATCATCCCAACTATATGCGGTATAGTCTTTTTTTTTCCTTGATTTGTTTTCCGTCGATCTTGGTTTCCGTGCTGAGCACCAATGCTACCGACGCCAGGGAGACAGCTCCCACACCTGGACCCTACCTATCGACCCATCAAACTCATGAACCGGGGACCAACGACTTCTCTTCCGAAGGAAGGCGTGATCAGAGATGTTATGTCTCAGAACATCCCAGTGGCGCCGACTGAAAAATATGTAAAGCTACATAAAAGGAATCATCAGGCCTATTCTGCGCGGCGTGTGAGGTGAGGTGACACGCTCTCACTTGTGAAGTGACAATTGTCACCTCGGGTGAGGTGACTCTCCGTGCAAATCAAATGGAGAGTCACCTCACCCGAGGTGACAATTGTCACTTCACCATCACTTCACTGTCACTTCACCTCACACGCCGCGCAGAATAGCCCTGCATGGCTCCAATAAAGCTCCCGCGATTTAGCCCTTTTTAATGAATTAATTGAAAACAAAACATCAGAATCACATTAACGAATTTGATAGTAAGGATGCCAACGGAGCTTTTGCTCCACAAAAATTCGTGTCGCGTTTCAAAATCCGTAGGAGAGGGCAAAAATGTCTCGGCTACGATCTGGAAGATATACACGGTCATTGAGAGAGAACAACAAATGAAGAAGATTGACAACTCTTCCATTTTCTCATACAGACGCTATGAGACAGGTACAATCGCGTCATCTACCGCTAAAAGGTAAATGCTTCGAACGAATGTTATAGCAAAGATAACATCTTCAGAAGAAGGGTTTGTGTATTTGCTCATTTTTCTATGCGTTGCTTCCACCTTCACTCAAGCGCAACGCTACTGTATCTTCTTGATTTGTTGTCTTCGCTTCTACTCAAGAGGTATGGAGACATTTCTAAAAACTGTAGGAACTCAGCGCTGAGCGAGGCGCTGAGTACCTGCAGTTTTTAGAAATTTCTCATACAACTGAGGTTGTACCCAAGACACGACCGTAGATTTGACGTAGGATTACGTGCTCGGTATATTCGGCGACTGTGTTAGGGAAACCACATATTCCCATCATGGAAACGCCTCATTTTCTGATGACAAAATTACGCATTTTCGTACACAAAACGCACCGATTCTTTGGCTTATACCCCGTCTGTCTTGCAATGAGCACTCATACATCTAGTTTTCACTGGAAATCCTATGTATGAGTGCTCATTGCAAGACAGCCTATATTACGTGATATACGCTGTAATGTGACCGGGGTATTATTCAATAGATAATAAAAAAGCGAAAATTGATTGGAGGAATTTCTTGCTAAAATTTTCCATTTCGCGATCAATCAAATAAATTCGAGATATTTTTTGCTTTTTTCTATCGTCCTGTAGAAACCCTTACCTTTTCGAAGTGTTTGTGGTTAATTGACAACGTCATGTGGTATTCGGTCATTGCAAGAATTTTTATGTACACGCTATTTCAAAACTACGCAAATTTGGGTAGAAGCCACCCAGATCGGTCAAAACGGAACCTACCCAAAACTGGGTAAACTATATTCGGAGTGACAAGTTGACAAATGAACAAAGTCGTTTGGATTCATGTTGATGTTGTCCATTTGTCAACTTGTCACTCTCAACAAAGTTTATCCAGTTTTAGGTAGGTTCAATTTTGACCGATCTAGGTGGATTCTACCCAAATTTGGGTAGTTTAGAAATAGCGTATACCACTTCAATACTGATTTGCATTTGACCACAAACGCTTGGCTGCTGGGGACACTATCAAAGAGCTTTGGGGGAGATGTGCACGGTTAGAAAAAAGTACCCAAAATTAAGTTCTTTTCACTCATTTCGGCACTATAGTGCAGGAACCCAAAAGTAGGTAAAGCGGGTCAAAGTAATTTTCATTTCTTTGTGTGCAGTTCGTATGGAATTTTCCACTAGCTTTTTAACCAAAAGTAAGTTAATTGTACCCAAAAGTAGGTAAATATTATTATACCCAACGTTGGGCTCCCATACTTTACTACCCCTGTTGGGTGGTTTTGCTCCTTCTTTTTTGACAACATTAGAAGGAGAAAATGAGACAAACTAGTCAAAAGTAGGTAAAAATGAACTGGCCGTTGGGTACTTTTTTCTTACCGTGTGGCTGGCAGCAAGGCGAGCGAACGTTCAATGAAAATTAACTCCTAAATAACAATAATCTATGGTGGTCCTGAAAAGAACCGTTTTGTCGTGATGGTTGAGCAATGCTGAGCTATTAGCAACAATCAATACGAAACTAACGATTTTAAATTGGCTCACCACTTTAGTAGCCTATTGGTCCCAAGCAAACGATTAACGTACCCTATTCTAGTTGAAATTCTATTACTACACTATGTTTGTTTTGATTCGCTATGAAAGTTTGACAGATAACATCAGGGGTGTGTGGATTCATGCAGAACATGCAGGGGTGAGTGAAATAGCTTGGGACTGCTTGGGACCGTTGTTCTGGTACTGAGTGAGCCAAAAATAATAATGATTTTCTTCGGGACCCAGTGGTCTTAGAGTTACCTCTATGCTATTAGGGCGTTAAACATGGATGAGGCTGGGCGAGCTGTGTGTTGTTTGGAACGAGGGTGACGTGCTTGGTATAGATGGCCCACAACGGCTCACGACGAGCATCTGAATTCGATCAGTAGTGGTACAGCTACTTCCTCCTTCTTCGGTGAATCGGGGGCTCTTGAGGGCAGCCTTGATAGCTAGCTGCTTGCATGGAGCCCTTCGTTGTGTACTGGAGAAAAATGTACAACGCTACGCGTTGAAAACACTGCTGCAGCTACTGATGATAATAAAGACCGGACACTACCACCATAGAGGTAACTCTAAGACCACTGGGTCCCGAAGAAAATCATTATTATTTTTGGCTCATTCAGTACCAGAACAACGGTCCCAAGCAGTCCCAAGCTATTTCACTCACCCCTGCATGTTCTGCATGAATCCACACACCCCTGATGTTATCTGTCAAACTTTCATAGCGAATCAAAACAAACATAGTGTAGTAATAGAATTTCAACTAGAATAGGGTACGTTAATCGTTTGCTTGGGACCAATAGGCTACTAAAGTGGTGAGCCAATTTAAAATCGTTAGTTTCGTATTGATTGTTGCTACCACTCACCACACGCGGTGATTGAATAAGCGCCGTTCGTCGAGACCGGATTGAATTCGATTTTTAAATCTGTGTTCAAGTTAGGAAAAGCGCTTTTTGCTGGCAATCGTGGATAATTTTAATTTTCATAGCAACCTTCTGAAAATTGATAAAGTCTTAATCTTAACAGGTGCGTAGAAATATTTCCTATCGATTGGCGTATTAAGAATTAAAATCCATCATCTCTGGATCAAAATCAGACCGCGAACGACTTTAACTTTTGAAATTTCACCCCCAATGTTAGATTTAAACTTATGGGAACTGACATCCGATTGATGACCTTTACAAATGTCCACTCTTTAACAAATTTATGGTGGTCCTGAAAAGGACCGTTTTGTCTTGATCGTTGAGTAACGCTGAGCTATTAGCGAAGAAACGTGTTCAACTTTTTGGCTCAGCTCTGGTACTATCAACAATCAATACGAAACTATCGATTTTAAATTAGGACAAATAGGCTGGTCAAGTAGTGAGCCAATTTAAAAACCGGTTGGTGGCTGCTGAGCTGTATTTTGTTTGGAACAAGGGTAACTCGCTTGACATAGATGGCCCGCAGCGGCTCACGACGAACAACTGAATCCGATCAGTAGCGGTGCGGCTTCTTCCTCTTTCTACGAGGAATGGATGCTCATGTGGGCTCGCTGCTTGCGAGCAGCCTTTCGTTGGGTACTGGAGACCAATTTTCAACGCCACGCGCCGAAAGCACTGCTGCTGCTGCTGATGACGACCGACTGGACACAACCATACACGGTGATTGAATATGCACCATTCGGCGAGATCGGATGAAATTCGATTTTAAAATCTGTGTTAGGGAAACCGCTTTTTACAAGCAATCGGTGATAATTTGTTTCATCATTGCAACATTTGTTAGACATTTGTGTTATTTTCAATAGTGTCCATTTTAACAGAGTTATAAGTGGTCAAAACCTGACCACTTTTCGTAACGCGGTCGATTTTGGTTTTTTTGAAATTGCACCCCCAATATGTTGCCGAAAGACGTGATCTTACGTCAAAACGAATCGTAACAATGATAAATATTGTCCGTCTTGGCTTCTCCTCTGTGTCACGTATTTTGTCTGATTTCCGCTATGGGACAGAATGTGACGTGTTTCGACACACAGTGGCATGCGAACTGACGGCTATTCAAGATACTGCTGTACATGGTTCGCTTCAAACATTGTAGCTTGTGCAGTTCCGCCATTCGCTAGGAATCACCCAACACGCAGCAGTAGGCACACACTCAACTTACCTCAAAGAAGGTTCACTCGTCAATGATGACTGCGATGGCGGTACGACTGTACAGCAGTGCCTTCGTGTGAGCTAGCTGGTGAGCGCTGAGTGACTGAGCTGTTGTCACTCACGCATTAGGCTGATACATGTTGGGCTATCATTTTATAGGCTGGTGCATACCACACATCTCCCCTCTTCTCTCAGGTAAAAGAACAAGAAAAAAAAAAAGAAAAAGAAAAAAAAATAGCTTGCTTTCCCTAATAAAATTTATATGGTTCGTTTGCTTGTCGTATTCAGGGTATAATCCAAACTTTTTAAGGAATATTTCTACAATTTGAGTAATCGTCCATTTATTGTATTTAGGCTAGCGAACAACAACGAACTTTGAAAACGTTTGAATTTATTATCATCAAAATATTACCAACCTCATATGAAAATCACCAGAGTATAACTTACTATGACTTATCCTGCATCAAACGAACATAGTCAAATAGATACGATGGAGTTTTCCTTTCCCTTGCTGGTCGTTTCGATGACTCTGTATCCATTTGTTTCTCGGTGCTAGTTCGTGAGCTGTCCCTCCAGGTGTGAACTTTTTTTGTTTGCGACACATGTCGCTTTACAGTATGACCTTCATCATCAGCAAGAAGCAAACTGCCATTCTTCTCCTTAATTACCGTAAAACGTTTGACATGAAACCGGGTATCTCCTTTCCCTTTTGTTTGACGCTCTACGATCACAATATCTCCAGGCATGACTGTGTTTCTCTTAGCACCACGACGCCGATCTTCATGATCTTTTCCTTTCAACTTTACATCACGATCTCTTGCACTTAGCAGTTGATCATCGAAATCAGACTTCCCGTACTCTAGTAACGGTAAACCACGTTTTATCTTCCTCCCCATCATAACTTCTTCTGGCGAAATCTTTATAACCGAATGAATTCCGGCGTTGTGGGCATGAACTGCATTCTGAAGCTCCTCAGCATAACTGATTCCACTTGAAACTGCTGTAGACATCGCTTTATTTACTACCTTCATAAAACTTTCCGCCAGCCCATTTTGCTGAGGAAAGAACGGCGTCGAAAAGATAGTCTGAATGCCACGATCTGAACAATATTGTTTATAATCTTCACCGTTGAATGGAGGCCCGTTGTCAGATTTGATAGATTTAGGGAAGCCTTCCCGTCCAAACACGTCATCCAAGACTTTCTTAGTGTATTCGAAAGCAGTAGACTTCACAGGTCGAGCGATTGCATAGCGGGATCTCAGGTCAACAATTAAGATGGATATCCCGCCAAACTTCAGGTAAGGTCCGTTAAAGTCCATCGCTATGGTCTCCCAAACCGCCTTTGGTGCAAACGTGCGTTTCATTGGAGTATGACACTCCGGTTTTCCGTTTACAGCACAATGTACACAAGATTTTACCCAGCGTTCAGCATCTGCTGTCATTCCAGGCCACCAAACACGCTTACGCAATATGCTTTTAAATTTTGCTGTTAAAGGATGACCTGCATGTGCGATTGCTAGTGTTTGCTCTCTAAGCTCGCTGGGAATAACCGCACAACCACTTTTTACAAGCATTCCATCTTTACCAAGTAAATCATTTGAAATTGCTTTGAACTTTTGTAGTTCCTTAGGCCAATCTCCAGTTTCCAATGAATCCAATACTCGTTGAAGAGTGGTGTCACGACCGGTAGACTCCCTAATCTCGGTTTCAGTCAAAAACTGCACAGCACTTGCCTCTAGATGCGCAATTTCCCATGGCCTGGTTTCCTCGTCGAAAGCGTCGTCATTTCCATCATACAGACGAGAAGAGGGATCAGCAATATTCTCACAGCCACGCACAAACTCTACATCGTAGCTATAAGGGCTGAGTCTTAACGCCCAGCCATCGGCCCTTGTTAAAGCTCTCTTAGCGGTTTCCCGAGATCGATTCAAAATAAAAGTTATGCCTCTAGCATCAGTGCGCAAAGTGAAATGCCTACCTAATAAAAAGTATGCAAAATGTTCGACCGCCCACACAGCTCCTAAAGCTTCACGTTGATTTTGGGCGTACTTTTTCTCAGTGACCGTCAGCGCCTTAGACGCAAAACTAATTATGCGAGGGGTACGTTTACCATCCTCCTGCACTAACACTGCTCCCAAAGCATTAGGTGAGGCATCTGTATATAAAACGGTTTTGTCATCTTCCGAAAAATATCCAAGTGAAATTGTACAATGTACAATGCGATCTTTGACTAACTCAAATGCTTGCTCTTGTTCCTGTCCCCAGGTCCAAGATTTTGAAGACACCGTGGTCCACAAAGGAGATGAAATATCTGCAAAGTTTCGTATGTACGGGCTCACAAATGAAGCCAACCCCAAGAAGCTCCTCAGTTCTGATGTGGTGCTCGGATGACGGAACTTCCTGATGTCCTTGATTTTTGATTCCTCGATGTTGAATCCTGACTTATCCAGCTCATGTCCCAGGAATTTAATGCGGGTTTGATTAAACTCACACTTAGCCATATTGAGTGTCAGATTGTTTGTGTTCAAGATACGTAAAACATGGGCGACAGTCTTTCGTAACTCTTCTAGCGTTTCAGCATACAACAGTATATCGTCTATATAAACAATTTTGTTTTTTACCTCCTCTAAAATTCGAGACATCTCTCGTTGAAAAACTTCAGGAGCACAGTTTACCCCAAACATAAGTCGGGTAAACCTGTACATCCCGTCTTCTGCTAAGAAAGTTGTTAAATCTCGTGACTCACTACTCAACTCAAGATGATAGTAGGCGTTGGACAAGTCAAGCTTAGAAAAATATTTTGCACCGTGCAACTTGACTTTCATCTCGTCAACTAGAGGCAGCCGGAAATATTGACGCTTGATTGCCCTGTTCGGTGCCCGCATATTGACGACCAGCCGAAAATCGTCCTTTCCTTTTTGCACCGCAGACATACCGCTGATCCACTCCGGTGCCATAGTAACCCTCTCGATGATTCCGCGCTGCTCCATTTGCTTGAGCCGAAGTCTTGCAGCCTCGCGATATGCCGCCGGAACATTATAATATGCGTTTTTCTCTGGAGCAATCGATTTGTCAACGCAAAACTTTACCTTAACTCCTGGCATCTTCGGAAAAACTTCGTCCTGTAGTGATTGTCTACAATTATAAACATCAGCGCCTACCTTTAACAACTCCATGTCACTCGCAGTATTTCTACCAAGCAACGAACAGCGACCCTGTTTAACTACCAGGAAGTCTGCAGTTACGACCGGTTTTCTGAATCCAATTGCATGAATTTTGGCTCTGAAAGCATGTTCAACTAACATTGGCTTATCGGCCCCATAACCGCGTAAATCCCTGTTACCAGGAAGTTGAATATAATCAATCCTCGCCCATCCAGTTTGCGACTGCTCCTGGAGATTGCGCCAATCATCCCCACCAATAACATTAGCATCTGCCCCAGAGTCAATAAGAAATCTTATTGGATTTGATGAGCCAACGGTACAATCAACCATCACGTCTCCAAGCGAAAGTGCGTTGATTTGCTGAAAAATGAAAATGAATCCCTCGTTGAATGAAAAACCATAATTTGCGAAAACATGATATTCTGTTATATTTTCTGCATATTTTTTTTTATTAGAATGTATCGGTTGTTACCTGTGCCTTATTATCTTCCACCATAGAATCGGATTTATATCGACTGCCCTCTACATTGTTGACTCGTTTCATACGGCAGGTTGCAGCAAAATGGCCGCGGCGTCCACAGGAGTTACAATTTCTGTCCAACGCTGGACACCGTAGACCACCATGGACAGCCCGATTACATCTTGAACACCGTTCATAACGTTGTAATGGAAGCTTAGTTTCTCCTCGAAATTGGTTTGGTCTGAAACCAGGACCTGTATCATTGCCATTACTTTGTTTACGCTTCATTCCCACGCCACGAGAAAAACTACGGGATACAGCCATGATGGATGTCGGATCCTCGAGTGATGGAGACTCGGGCTGTAAAGCTTCATCTCGCGTAGCTGACTGAACAACAAAGTTTGTATCATGTCCATACGTTCTTGCTGCATTAGCTAATGCACGATTCCTTAATCCTTTCAGCAGTTGCGTTCGAACAAAACGCTCTTGGTCGGATGTACTGTAACCACAAAGCCATACTTTTTCCATCAACCTGACAAATTAAGACATCATTATATAATTGAAACATATTGTTTTAAAAGCTTTTCAAATTAACCTGGCATGGAAGTTAACTGCCGATTCTCCTTTCTCCTGTTGCATAGACGAAAACATGTCATGCTCGGCCGAGGTATCAGTTAATGACTTCAAGTAGTTCTCAATGTTTTTAACGAAAATCGCATAGCAACTGGGACCATTCGAGTCAGGACGCAACTTGGCCGCACGGACAATTCCTTTAAGCTCATCTCCAATGGATAAGTATAGCATTTGGTATCGCTTCACCGGGTCATCTGCATTAGCCAATGAAGCTGCCAACTCGAAGTTCTCGAAGTATTTTATCCAAGCTTCCCACAGTTTGTTAGCAGAAACGCCTTTCGGGAACGGTTTGATGTTGTCCCATCTGATGCTTTGCGTACTGCTACCAGTTTGCATTACGGTTGATGTCAAGGTTGGTGCTAATGCTGGTCCTTCAGAGCTATGAATTGCTTCAGAACGATGATTATCTTCGTGATTACGCAAGCCGGAACCAGCGATTTCAGCAATAGTCTTCTCCAGTTCAAATATTCTTTTCCGCAATTCTCGCGTTTCCTTATCCGGATCTACTGAAGTGTAATAGTCGGCGTAAAGCTCATCATGTGTGTCACCAATGTAACTTATGTGGGCTGCATCAGAATTGGTAACTCGCACAAACCTTCCAGGGCTGGACACATAGCTTTCTGATTCTTCTGAACTCTCCCTGTTGTTTTCAAAAGCCGGAGCACGAACATATTTACCCGGGCTTGACATTGTGACTTGCACAGCACCAAAAAATTCTTCGCGAGGTAGATGTAAAACTTATCTGAAAAACAAACGGATAAGCACAATTGTGCTGTTAGCGTCCAGCCCACATTTAATTTATTGCTATGTTTTTTTTTCTCAATGGCTTCAATTCAGCTAGTAAAAATTTCCCAACAATCAATAACTCAGCATACAACGTTATATATACTCGTCCCGAGCTATCAAACAAATTCAGTGCTCGTCCCGAGCTTTCAAACAATTTCAGTGCTCGTCCCGAGCTATCAAACAAATCCAGTGCTCGTCCCGAGCTTTCAAACAATTTCAGTGCTCGTCCCGAGCTAAATGCAATTTGTTCGTCCCGAACTATCAATCACCTTTATCAGTGCTCGTCCCGAGCTAGTTCACTGGTTAATGCTCCTCCCGAGCTATTGCACTTCCACAATAGTTCGGCGAAAAACCTCAAACTGTCTTCCTCGTGTTCTTATTTTTATCACCAAATTATGGTCCGTGCTCGTCCCGAGCAATTATCATCACACCACTACAAATCATGATTAAACACACTATGAACACGAACAAAAAAAAACACAATGGCGCAATAGCGCCCCTCGCAGCTGCATCACACGGCAACCATTTTTTTTTTTTTTTGCTGATTTACTCTTTTTTTTTGTTGAATTTCTCTACCGCCACACATTGGGTGATTCCCAAAGAGACAATTATACTTACTTTTGCTGCTAAATAACAAGCAGTAAAATACCTGAAACGGTCGCCAATGTGCAGTTCCGCCATTCGCTAGGAATCACCCAACACGCAGCAGTAGGCACACACTCAACTTACCTCAAAGAAGGTTCACTCGTCAATGATGACTGCGATGGCGGTACGACTGTACAGCAGTGCCTTCGTGTGAGCTAGCTGGTGAGCGCTGAGTGACTGAGCTGTTGTCACTCACGCATTAGGCTGATACATGTTGGGCTATCATTTTATAGGCTGGTGCATACCACACATAGCTCACCTGTAAATGACCATCGTAGCCGTAATTAAGAGCTTCTCCTTTTCATATTCGTGCAGCTTGTCGTATAGCGCAACTGCATTGACGTTGTACATACGCTTGGTTTTGGCCTTATTAATTTTATACGTGACGAAAAGTAACAAATCGACAGACAACAACAAACAACTGCGTGGTGTCAAGCTTGGTGTCAAGGCCTGTCGACCTAAGAGGGAATACCTCATCGAAAGAATAAAGCTGGGTTTAGACTAGGCAAGTCAAATGATCAACTCAGTTGAATTCAATTGGCTTGAAAAGTTGAGCCTGGTTCAACTTTTTTCAATTCAAGTGAGTTGATCAAGTCAGTTGAATGGTATGGTTTACACTTTCAATTCGCGTTCAAGTCAGTAGAATTCAACTGACTTGATCAATTGACTTGCCCTGTCTAAACCCAGCTTAATGGTTTATTCTTCCATGCCTCACGAATAAGTTATCGAAGTTATCCACTGTGTTTTCACTAGAAATACTCAGAGGGAGAGATAGGCGGAGAAAACAAAGTACAATTCGGCAGCAGGGATTTGTACCTAAAATATCTTACAACCCTTGCTAGAAGCCAGCATTTCACATGACTTTTATTTTTGATTCGATTTACGTGCAAAATAATAATTGATTGCATCGCAATATTTTGCACATTTCTTGGTGCCATTAATTAACCAACTAAGATCAATTAATCAATAGAGTTAGAATATTGTTTTTGATTGCAAAAACTACTTAGTTAAATTTGAGAAGCATACGAAACATAAAGGTGATTGAATTTCTGTTCGATTGCAATACTCTTAAAATTAATCTAATACGAATAAGAAATCCTCGGACAAAATCTAATGGGAATGTTCGATTGGGTCGGATTTTAGCAGTTCATTTGGCTCAAAACATTCTCTCCGCCTAGAGTCGGTGTATAATGAGTCACGCCAAGAGAAAAACAGTTGAACTCGCATCATGGTTTTCGAAAGATTCCCTTTCTTTTAACTTGGCAACAGAGGACTTCTGCATCAACTTCAAATGACTTCTAGCGAGGAAAAAAAATAACGGCTGTAGTATATCATTATATCAGTAATTTTGTGGAATTATCTTAAGGAAAAATAGTAGAAATTGTCATTACTGATCATTACAAAACGTATCGCATGACAAATGTAATGCTCACTGCGTGTATATGATCATTTCTTCGGTTATATTTAATAATTAATTGCAATACCTTTCGTGGACCTTTCATAGCATCGTAATGCTTGTTTACTTTGCACGATAGGTAGCCGGTTTGACAGTTCAATAGGTAGACTTGGCTTCATTGGCGTGACTCATTATACACCGACTCTATCTCCGCCCATCTCTCCCACTGAGTATTTCTAGTTTTCACTAAGATCCTGACATATCAACTGGCGACGAGGATGGATGAGCAACCGGTCACTATGATGGTAATAAGACAAGATTTAAAAGTACTTAAAAATACTTAAGAACACTAACCCGCATAAACAACCAGCTATGATATCGTTTGTGTATGGTACCCGCTTATAAGGGAAGTCTTATGAGATATTTAAAAATATTTTATGATATTTGAACTTAAGTTTAGAGTGGGATGTCCCTACTGTGTTACCTGACTTATAACAAATATACGTTGTATACGAGTACCCCGAATACAACATATAGTTCGTCTAATTTAACATCGCAAATGCTATGCAAAATTAGACGAATCATACGTTGTATTCGGGGTACTCGTATACCGATGTCAATTATACAAGGTCTGGCCCAACCGGCTTATTGGTATTAGTGAAATGTGGAAAAGTTTAGTGGTGTTCGTATTTCATCGCAATTTTTATATTTTTACACGAAACAGCTGTTTTCTGTGACGACACGTCTGCCAT
Source organism: Ochlerotatus camptorhynchus (assembly GCF_037179485.1). Lineage (NCBI taxonomy): Eukaryota > Metazoa > Arthropoda > Insecta > Diptera > Culicidae > Ochlerotatus > Ochlerotatus camptorhynchus. Next base: position 250,360 of record NW_027040823.1, on the reverse strand, counting down.
ACGCAGTATGGAATGTTGTGCTGCCGTGACATCGTCATTCGCTTGCTCAGCAATGTTTACAACATTTTTGCTTCTAACACCAGCAAGCTGCCTGTTGCTCCAGACCTTGTATGATTGACATCGCTCGTATACAACGTATATTCGTTATAAGTCAGGTAACACAGTAGCGTGCACTCGTCCATTTGAATCACATTATTCGGCAACACTGACACCATGAAAGCTTCACACTTCCCTTCACACCAACACATCAACGAGCGCAATCCGTAACGCCTCGATTCAAGAAAATTTCTCCCATTTGCGGCACCGATCAAGATTTGCACATCAGACGTCCATCTTGGATGGCGGCTTCGACGCAGTGTTGGTTGTAACATTTATTTCTCATTAGACAGTGGCTTCATTAAAATTTTCATATAAATCATACAGCAGCTCATTGAAACCACTGAAATCAGACAAGTACTGAGGTACAATCTGCTCCAATATTTTCTTTAAATTTTCTGCCATTGTTCAATGCTTCGCTCCATGTCAGAAATACGACTTTTTCTGTCTACCTAACTCCACTGTCACGTAACGCATCCCTGCTGTCAAAGCTGTTACCCGCCGCACAGAACATCGCTCTTGGCAACGCTGGCTCGCGTGCATTGAAAAAGTACAGCGACTCGATCGGGCTCGGCGAAACAGAAATTAGTCGTGTTTTTCGCGTAATTTCCAACTGAAACCGGTAAAAAACTGTGGAATCGATCGTTGCGCGTGTGAAAACGAAGAAAAGTACCCGGTGAAAGTGGAATTTGGCAGTGAAAAGTGACGGCAAAAGTTTTTGTACTCCACTTCGAGGAAGAAGAGCTGCCTGGACATCTTTCTCTTTGGTTGGATTTCTGGTGTGAAATATTCCGTGTGAAGCGGGAGGTGGGATAGGTAACGGAGAAGCAGAAGCAACGCACACCCGTCCGCGCCGTAGAAAGTGGAAAAGGGACGAACCGCCAGCCAAACGCCACCGGGAGTGAGTGAGACAACGCGGCATTACAGAAGAGAAGCGAAGGAAAGCGAAAAAGTGTTGTATAGCGTTATAGCGGAGGAAAAATGGATGCGGAATCAAACCTGGCAGAGGTTGCCGTTTCATCCAACAATGGTGAGTAGCGGGGTCGAATCGTTTACGCAGGTTTTTCATCAATTTTCGAAGAACGCATTCTGCGAAGTGCGTAAAATTTCCTCAGACGGCTGTCATCCTCGGCCTCGGCGGAACTTTTACTGAGCGGAGATGGCTCGGTCGGGTGAAGTGGGGTCAACAGGTAATCTTTTTTTTTTTCGACGTACACCTTCGGTGGGCATTTTTCTTCTTCCTCGTTCTTTGGCTGCAGCAGCTTCTGCAAAAATCTTGACAACGAACTGTGTGTGGTGACGATGCTTCTTGCTTCTGCTCTGCTGCCACTTCTGGAGTGCTGGCTGCTGCTGCTGATGGTACCAATACCATCGCAAGGTAGCTTCTTTCCGATTAATCTCGTTTTCTGTTTTTATTTGTGATACCCATCCGCGTTCATCTGTGTGTGCGTTCGATGTGTACACTCTTCGTTCTGCTTGTAGATTTTTGGAACGAACCGGGGGGTGAGTGCGTTGTTTTTTTTTTCCTTATGTACAGCACTTTCCATATTGTTGTTCGGGCATGAAAGATTGCTCAGAATTGCGCTTTGTCTATGTGTTTATTATAGTGAATTATTTATTGCTGATTGCATCTGAGTCTTAACTTCCCCAAATAAGCTAAAAGTGCACGTTTCCTTTAAATCGTTTTAGTGTCTTCGGAGTATTTATTGCTTGCATATAAGGAATAAGTGCACCGAAGACACCAAGACGATTCGAGGATAACTCGCCCTTTTATCACAACACAAAACACGCTCTGTCCAGTTTGGTGTGAAATGCGCAATATTATATTAAATATGCGATGTCTTATGTGGACCGTACACGATTGCTTTTATTGACAATAATCGTATTGTCAATACATTCAATATTGACGTCAATACATCGGTATTGACAATATTTCTGTATTCACATCATCAATATTAATGTCAATAATTCCCCTTCGCGTCAATATATTGATACGTGTGGGGTTTGCTTTAAGCAAACCCCACACGCATCAATATATTGACGCGAAGGGGAATTATTGACAATAATATTGATGATGTGAATTTAGAAATATTGTCAATCTCCATGTATTGACGTCAATATAGAATGTATTGACAATACGATTATTGTCAATAAAAGCAATCGTGTAGGGTTCACTTTACAGTCAACTCTCCATGACTCGATATTGAAGGGACCATCAAGAAATTTCGAATTAAAGACTAATCAAAATATGTTGTTTACCGTCTATAATTTCAATAATAATATCGAAATACCCCATTCACTGGAATATATAACCTTACCCTAATAAACAATCTCATAGATGGTACAACCATACCACATCAACTTGAGATTATACCCCGAATTGGTGGTTAGGCGCTTCTTATGGCTATTGTTTATGGGGGTATTTTTACTCAAATGAATTCAAAAAATGGTCCAAGAATCCATGTATGGAAGTTCTGAGTAGTTAATTTATAATATTGAGCCAGACAATAAGGCCCCACTTCCTGAAATTTAATTTATCAAGATATCAAAGGTTCTGGTATTTTCTGGATGTGGCACTAACGCCCCGGCCATTAGTCCGATTGGTGATTTAGTCCAGATTTGATTAAATTTTGACGGGCTTCCTCCCATAGTTATGTTTTTAAGAGCTTAATCGCTTGGAAGTTTGTTCTAATCATTTGGACGACCCAAAATCTTGGAAATTCTCCTTGTCCGGAATATTTTAAAATAAAACTACCTGAGTCTTGAAGATTTTTCTATATCTAAGCCTTAGCGTGAAACTTTAAATGCACAAATGTCAGCATCCTCAAAACATACAAATTTGAAATTGCTACTCCTTGTTTACTGTACTACTACAAACAGAGAGTAGCAATTTCAAATTTGTATGTTTTGTGCAGGCTGACATTTGTGCCTTTGAAGTTTCACGCTTAGGCTTCCTTAGAGTATCACCTTAGCTTTTAAATATTTATTATTTTTTTTTTTTTCCAAATACTGGATGCTCGAAATAAAAATCTGACGAAATTGCTCTTTCTGGTACTTTTATATAATTTGCTCCATAATACTCTTGAAAATCATCTGCCGAAAACTCTTTGAATTCATTCTGCAATGATCTTAAATTATTAATAAATTTTGTAGTATTGCCTAGAAATTCCCCGGAGATTTCTCCGGATAATTCACTCCTCACATTCATTCCTCAGTATTATTTGTATTGTATTGTCCTAACAGGATGGAATATATCTAAGAATTGAAATTAGTTTTGCTCATGACATAAATTATTTGAACTACTTACCGTACTTACCTTACCAATCAGGCTAGGGCCTTGTTGTCATCTACTGTCCGAAGAAGTAGTCTACTCGATCCATGGCCACACTTCGCCAGCTTCGTAGTCTGCGAAGGGTCCGCAGGTCGCCTTCTACTTGGTCGATCCACCTTGCCCGTCGCGCGCCTTTTCTTCTTGTTCCTATTGGGTCGCTTTCTAGAACTTTACTGGGTCGTCGTGCGGCATTCTTACGACGTGCCCAGCCCACCGTAGTCGCCCAATTTTTGCAATGTGAAATTATTTGAAATGTTCCTCACAATTCCCTTGGAACACTCCTTTGAATTCCCTAAAAATTATCACCGGAACATGATTGCAATTACAAAATCAAGGCTCCGTGCTGGCGGTAGCCCTCTTCCTCATCGCCATGAACGTAGTCTTCGAATGCTTACCAAAAGTCGTGTTCATTTTTGTGTTAGCGAATGACATCGTCGTTCTCGCCAAAGGACATAGACCGACCCTGATCCGCAGGAAACTCCAAAGCAACATCGAGACAGTGCATGCTTGGGCATCATCCGTCGGATTTAAACTATCACCATCCAAGAGTCAATTCTCTCACCTGTGCTTAGGAAACCACCGAGCTAAAAGGAACCCCCCAAAATCGGAGGAGGAGAAATACCTTTCGAGGCCACGTTCTCGGAGTATATCTAAACCGTCACCTGAGTTTTCAGCTGCACTGCGACCGGATAATAAAGCAATGGGAACGTCGACTGAACCTGTTACGAATTATCACCAGCAAGCACACCAACACTAACCGTAGCGTTGGACTGCGTATCATGAAGGCAATCATTTGTAGCAAACTGCTCTACGGCGCCGAGCTACTGTGTAGAAATTTCGAAATAGCCGCAGTGTGTCCGGGCTTCTCCCTTGCATTCCTGCAGCAGTCACGTGTGTCGAGGCTGGAATCCTCCCATTCCGATATATATTCGTAAAAGCCGTATGTTCCAAAGTCACCAGTTTCTTGGAGAAGACGACCGGAGACAACGATGGAGTGTTCCTCCTCAAAGAAGCAAAGATTTCACCCACCAGAACCTCCCCCACTGGTTCTGAGTCGAAGTATGGGACTACTCTCCACCTAAGATCATATGGGCATTAAATAAACCAACCAAAGAAAACTGTGGTCCCGCGCTTCAACGAGCTCATTAGAACAACGCTGAATGGCTACGAGTTCATCTATTCGGATGGTTCGAAAAAAATAAGCGAAGTCGGCTATGGTGTATTCGGCTCCAACCTAGATACCAGCAGAGCCCTTCCTTAAGCCTACGCCGATTTTCTCAGTTAAGGCAGTTGCCATCTTCTCGCCCGTTACGGAGTCCAGCATTACCGATTCAGTGTGCTGAAGGTCCTTGAGAGTCCGAAGAACCTGCACCCGTTGGTGCAAGCAATTTAAATGGCTTCGCACAGTAACACCAACCGCTGGAAACTAACGATTTTAAATTGGCTCACTACTTGACTAGCCTATTGGTCCCAAGCAAACGATTAACATACCCCATTCTAGTCGAAATTCTAGTACTATACTATGTTTGTTTTGATTCGCTATGAAAGTTTGACCGATGGGGTTCGTGGATTTTCCTATGTTTCGAGGGGTGCATCGATTAGCTTGGGACCGAAGAGAGTACCAGAGCTGAGCCACAAAGTTGAGTACGTTTCTTCGGGACCTTCAGGTCTTAGAGTTACCTCTATGGTAACACCGTATATGTCTGGATTCCCAGCCACTGTGGTATCGCTGGAAACGAGACTGCGGGCAAGTTGGCAGCGAACGGCAGATCGAAAACCCCAGCGAAACCGGAAGTACCTGCAGCTGATTTAAAAATGTGGATCAAAACGATCATTGCTTCGGCATGGGACACTGAATGGGCTAATACTCGAGACCCTTACGAATTACTAGTTCGACATCAAAAACTGGAAGGACCAGAGAGTACTGTCCAGATTACACTGCGGCTACACTAGATTTTCACACGATCTCGGATCCCGTGATGGATTCCACAAACAATGTCAGTTGAGCATCTCATAATAAATTGTCCTGCATCTCCGAGACCAATATCGGTCCCAACATCAGAGTCGCATTACCCAATGACCCAGGCTCACTTCTCGACTTCCTCGAGCCGGTGTCTTAGCTATTACCAACCTACGTAGAACCCCGCGACAAATAATGACACGACAATGGACGAACGACGGCACCAGCTCTTTAAATTACATGACAAACGACGACGACAACCCCGCAGGCTCCGGACATAGACCCTCTCTATGGAAACTTCTCCGAACTTCCTTTGAGTCCTCTTCAGAATTCCTTACGTATTAACTTCAAATATCTTTCGAATCCTTTTCAGGTTTTATCAGAAATCAGAACTACCTTGGTATTCAGGTTTTGCATAGAATCTGCAGTTCATCAGGACTACCTTGAAAGTAGATTGTACTTGACGTTTTCCTCACAGTTCTTCCCAGAACCCCCCTGGAATGAGTTCCTTAGAAAATATCATCCAATTTTATGAGGTCCTTAATTTTGATGTTGTTTAAATCTGTGCTCTTGGAAAATACATAGGAAATAGGATCTTGAAAATTTCATCAAGTACAATTATTTTCAAGTCCAGCATTTCAAAAAAATTGTACAGATTTAAAATGTTTCTTACCACCTACCAATCAGGCTGAGGCTTTGTTGGCCTCTACTTTCCGAAGAAGTCGTCTCGACTCTACTCGATCCACGGCCACAATTCGCCAGCCTCGTAGTCTGCGAAGGGTCCGCAGGTTGCCTTCTACTTGCTCGATCCACCTTGCCCGCTGCGCGCCTTGTTCCTGTTAGGTCGCTTTCTAGAACCATTTTCACTGGGTCGTCGTGCGGCATTCTTACGACGTGCCCAGCCCACCGTAGTCGCCCAATTTTTGCAATGTGGACGATGGATGGTTCTCCCAGCAGCTGGTGCAGTTCGTGGTTCATTCGCCTCCTCCACGTTCCGTCATCCATCTGCACTCCACCGTAGATGGTACGCAACACCTTCCGTTCGAAAACACCAAGGGCGCGTTGGTCCTCCACGAGCATAGTCCAGGTCTCGTGGCCGTAGAGGACCACCGGTCTAATCAGCGTCTTGTAGACAGTCAACTTCGTGCGGCGGCGAATTTTATTCGACCGGAGCGTCCTCCGGAGTCCAAAGTAGGCACGATTCCCTGTCATAATCCGTCTTTGAATTTTTCTGCTGGTATCATTTTCGGCGGTCACCAGTGAGCCCAAATACACGAACTCATCGATCACCTCGATTTCGTCACCGTCAATCTGAACTCGGGGTGGGAGGCTAACATTGTCTTCCCTAGAACCCCTTCCTCTCATGTACTTAGTCTTCGATGTGTTGATGGCAAATTCAATCCGCCTAGCTTCAGCCTTCAGTCTGATGTACGTTTCCGCTTTCGTCTCAAAGTTCCGTGCCATGATGTCGATGTCATCGGTGAAGCCAAGAATCTGGATGGACTTCATGAAGATCGTGTAACTCGTGTCTATGCCAGCTCTTCTGATCACACCATCACGATGTTAAATAGCAGACAAGAAAGTCTAACACCGTGCCGTAACCCCCTTCGAGATTCAAAGGGCCTCGAGAGTGCTCCCGATACTCGAACAACGCACATCACTTGATCCATCGTTGCCTTGACCAATCGCTTCAGTTAATCCGGAAATCCGTACTCGTGCATAATCTGATCTCGATCGATGAACAAATGATGTGTGGGCACGTTGTATTCGCGGTATTTCTGCAGAACCTGCCGAATCGCGAAAATTTGGTCCGTGGTAGCGCGGACATCCATGAATCCCGCTTGGTATTGCCCCACGAACCCTCTTGCCAATGGTGACAGGCGGCGACATAGAATTTAGGAGAGTACCTTGTAGGTGGCGCTCAGCAGTGTGATCGTGCGGTAGTTGCAGCAGTCCAACTGCAGTCGCCTTTTTTGTAGATTGGACATAGAAAGCCTTCTATACACTCCTCCGGTAATATCTCCTCCTCCCAAATCTTGGCAATTACCCAGTACAGTTCAGTGCGGTTGTTAGCGGAATGCTTAAATAAAACAGCAAAAAAGGTTATCTTCCATTAAATTCCACATAATTAATTTTGGTATCTATAACAGATACGTATTTCGACTACAATGCGCAATCCTCATCATCTGGGTGATGGTTTTTTGCTTACTGAGCAGAAAATCATGGGTTTATTCCCAATCTCCTTGAAGCTGGAAATTTCCTTGATCACCGACAGCACGCTTTCCGACAAGGTTCGTCCACCCATTTCGCAACCCTAGGGGAAGTTCTCAAGAACGCTCATTCCGAGTCGGAGTCTTCCGTCATCTACCGAAAAACACGCCGACGACATCCTCATCGTCACCACCGGACCCACGCCAGTACGTACAAGGATAAGAACCCAAGCGGCAGTCTCCGCCGTCGTAGGCTTTGAATTAACAGCCTCTAAAAGCATCAGGTGCCATGTCTGCCCTTCTCGACACAAAATTTGCGGACCACCGATCAAAATCGACGACCAGTCCATACCACTGAAGAAGACCGTCCGAGTTCTGGGAGTTCTCGTTGACCGATTCCTCAACTTTGAACAGTATTCAGTGCAGTCAAGAAAATTTGCCGCAGCCGAGTGAATCTCATGCGGACCATTTCCCGACAGAATAGAATTCAAGACACGCCTAGACAAACCAACATATCCATCGGGTAGAAAAAGTCTTCCTCTGCTCGATGGTGATGTCGATTTGCCAGGGAGAGCCATGACTTCCGAGAAATCATCGAGAGAAGTCATTGTTTACAAAAGCCGTTACGCCCTAATTCCAGCTCTATCTAGAATTATCGACAGTCGCCTTCTATACGGGCTGGAGATGACCTGCATCGCAACGGATAAGCTTTTAGCTACGTTAGCACCAATCTACAACACCTACGTCCGGATTGTGTCTGGCCTGCTGCCATCCACGCCCGCTGACGCCTTTCCGCTTCCGTACAACCGCAGCTATCGCAACCAAAGCCATTGCTTTCATCTCGAAGACATCCGGAAATCAAGGAATCTTCCTCCTCGACGAGGGGAACAGACTCCTCCGCACGGCTGCCAATGAAGATCTCCCCCAGTGGCCAGGGTCCACTGGCATGGAGACAAATGCTGGCAAACACCATTACCGAAAATCGAAATCCGGATTCAGGACAGGTTCAAAACCGGAGACAATTCCGTGGCCATGAAAAGGACTGTAGCTGAAATGTTAGAAGAAAAATACCCCACGCACACTCACCGATACACGGACGGATCTCGGTCTAGTCGGAAACATCACACCAATCAGCTGCAGCTTACCGCCGCTATGTGCTGTCTTCTCTGCTGAAGCTGCTGCCGTCTTCATCGCTGCTACAACGCTCTCCAACCGACCAATCCTGGTCCTCACGGATTCGCACAGCGTTATATAAGCCCTGACATCCGAGGCCCCGACTCATCCCTGGGTACAGGCGACGATGAAGTCCGCGCCACCAAACACGGTATTCTGCTGGATTCCGGGCACTGCGAAATACCAGGCAACTCTGAAGCTGACTGGGGCTGACGCTGGGGCTGGACCATCTACCCCTCGCTATACCAACGAAGTACCGTTACACGATGTCAAGCGCTGGATCGTGAGCAAAGTACGGGAAGCTTGGGACGCAGAGTGGGCCCAAAACCGCTCCCTCTTCATCAGACGGATCAAAGGGACGACGAGGAGATGGACAGAACAGTTGAACCAGCGGGATCAGAAGATAGCGTCTCGTTTGAGGACCGGTCGGTTGTAGAACTCCAGCCTCAATCGAGCACATTCTATGCGTATGTCCTCTGTATCAGAACCTGCGGGAATTCCACGGGCTACCAAATAGCATGCTGGAAGTTTAGTCTTTTTAATTCCTTTCGGCTGTTGCGACATCTCTACCTGGTGGGGGCCTTCCCGGTGTGGAGCTCCGTCTTATTCAGATTTTAATGTTGTGTCTTTAATATATGTCGGTTGAAGTAAACACTGTAAAAAACTACTCTGTTGGGGTCCTCCTTCTGAGGCCCCACCTTTCATGGAGGAGATGAACTAGCCTACGGCTAAAAATCTCAAAAATAAAGTTTAAAAAAGAAAACTCTGTGATTAGAAAAGAGTTGAACAATCGAACAAGTTAACGAAGTTTGTTTTTTAAGGAGCTAGGTGTCCCTTAAGGTGAACGGTTTTGCTAACTGAGAAGAAAATCATGGGTTTATTCCCAAGCTCTCTTGTTATTAGTAAAGAGCTGAACGATCGCATCAATAGCGAAAGTTTACTGTTGATGATGTTTTTATATATGTATATACCTTGAAGTACCGTAATTTCGTGCACCTAAGTCCCTAATACCGTGCTTTTTTGAAAAATTCAAACCAAATTTTTAATAAGGATATTTTGAAATAAGATAGAAATTCGAATAGGTATTACGTACAAGTGTATGGAAAAAATATAAATTTAAAAAATAGTACAATACACTACAAATTGTTGAACAAATGCGCGGAATAAGGCGACGCGTGTTATTATGGCACTTCAGGTAGTCAACTTTCGCTAAACCCACAGTTCCTCTTAATGAAAGGCTTTTGTTAGTTGCTCAAAGCGGAAAATTGGTTGAGGAATACACCGATTGATTATTATCCCAATCGTTTAGCAACTATCCAAATTGTTCATGCATGAGCCCTTTGGAAAGGAATTAGCACTGTCAGAAATGACGTTTGACTTCGGTTTAGATGGGCTACAGCCCAACTAAAACGCAGTCCACTTAAAGATAGACCAACGAGCGAAATTCGATTGTATATATATATAAGGAGCTCGGTGACCAATAGGGTGATCGTTTTTGCTTACTGAGCAGACAATCATGGGTTCGTTCCTAAGCTCCTTTTGAGTATACAGTTGAACCACAGACAAACAGACATAACACATTGAATATTTCTCAATGTAAAATATCGTCCCTAAAACATTACCGCCATCTGTTGAGTACACTGTGGTGGGTAGTACGCTGAACAGATGGCGGTAGTGTGTAAACGTCAAACGCAAAGGAATTGACTATGCGCGCCACAGGTGGCGGTACTACCAACTACGATACTTTTAAATTGACCGTTAAATGCTTGTTCGATGAACAGCTTGCGAGTGTTATGTCTGTTTGTCTGTGGTTGAACGATCACATCACTTGCCATTTGCCATGGCGAATCAAGATCTTATTTACCATTCCTACTAACAAAACAAGCAGAGGCAAGCTTGGTCTCTAGTAGCAACAATTATCCAACTCAAAATAAAAAGTAATGAGCATCCAAAACTTGTGCATTGAGAATCCTCAGCTATTTGGTTCATTGTGCAATGTTGTTAGCTTTGTCACTCATGGAGTAGCAACTACGATATGTGCGATCACTCAAGCTCAAGTAGAATACTCACAGCACGTTTAAGATGTTCGGTCGGGAGCTCGTCTAAGACTGGCCAATTTTCGTTGCTGACGTTTGTTAGAATACCCCAAACCATGAGGGAATGCAACCATATTAGCCTTAGTGAGGGGGGAAAAAAGAACGTCTAAATATGATCGAATTGTCCACTCGAGGAGAGCTTTGAGTTTGCCGAAAAATTCCATCTTTGACAAACAGCAATACGATATTCCGAATGTGTAATCATAACTCTCATTTTCATTCCACCCACAGGTTCAACCTCAGGTGAGCCGAAAGACCCGACTGTTCTAAAGGAGAAGTTGGCGGACGAGTTGAAATCGGCCGCATCTCTCAAAGGAGGCGGAGATGGACCGGCTTTGGATGTTCCTCTCGAGAAGGATGATTTGCTGGAACGGTTAGACAAGATCGACACCGATTCCAGCGACGCTGCGGCCAAACCATCTGGTGCTTCGGCTTCGACAAACGATGTCGACATGGAGAACGACGATCTCATTCAGAGGTTGGAAGCACTGGAGAAAGGTGAAGATGAGACTACGACTGCAAAAGATGCTGCTCCAGAGAAGAAGAAAGACGAAGCAGCTGGAGAGCCCATTGAAACGAACCATCAGAATGGTTTGGACAAGGAAAACGAAGCGGATTTACTGCAGGAAGAAGTGTCCAAGGAGAAGGTAGAAGAGAAGATGGAAGTTGATGGTGATAAGGCTCCCCTAGACGTTTCTTCTACGGAACCTACGGCGAATGGTGCTTCAACTGAAGAGCAAATGGAACAACCAACAAGTTCAGCAAAACGCCGTCATTCGCAGGATGAGGAATCGCAAACTACTGAACCTTCCACTAAGAAGCCTCATGTTGACGAGGAAGAAGTTGTGGATGCACCTAAGGTAGTTGAACCTAGTGAACAGAAACCGAAGGAAAAAGTAGAACCAGAGGTGAAGGAACAGCCAAAGGCAGATGAAACCGATAAAGAGCCTGCAGAAAAGTCAGAGGAATCAGCCAAGACTGAAGAGGGTTCTGCTTCTAAGTCTAATGTTACAGAAGATATAACTAAGGATAAGAAAGAAGAGCAGATACCTTCGGACAAATCGGTACCTCCCCCGGATCTTGATCCCACGAAAGATGAAGAACTTTCCAAGGAGAAGAAAGTGGACGAAGCTTCTAAGGAGGAGAAGAAAGTGGACGAAGCTTCTAAGGAGGAGAAGAAAGTGGAAGTAGTTTCCAAGGAGGAGAAGAAACTGGAAGTACCTTCCAAGGAGGAGAAGAAAGTGGAAGAAATTTCCAAGAAAGAAAAGGAAGTCAAAGAACCTGAAGCACCGATGGAAGTTGGTAAACCAAGCGAGCAACCCGCTAAGGATGATGAAGATGTATCAGTTTCTGAACAGAAGGAAGAAGAAGATTCGACGCCTGCTGTCGTAGAAACTGCAGAGTCCTCGAAAGCTGTTACTGAACCAAAACCTGCTGCTGCCGAAGCGGAAAGTAAAGTTGATTCAAAACCGGTGGAAGAACAGTTAAAAACAGTAGAAAAGGAAACTAAGGTTGAGGAGAAGGTCGAAGATGTTGCAGAGAAGAAGCCAAGTGAAGAAAAGGTTGAAGAACTTGTTGTCGAAGTGCAAAAGCCTGCTGCACCCAAAAAGGCTGAGGATGTTAAGTAAGTTACCTGTTACAGGGATGCAAATTGAATTGTATTAATGACTAACGCTTTATTTGTAGAGAATCGGAGAAAACCAAGCCAGTTGAAGAAGAACCGGCTCCATCGCAACCAGTTGAAGATGTTCCTAAACCTACTCAGGAAGAGAAAGCACAACCAGAATCGCCACCCGAACAACCAGCTCCGGAAGCTGTACCCAAATCCAAGGAACTTCCAGATACGGAACCTAACACCGAATCTTCACAAGAAGAACAGCCAACCAGTTCCTCGCCAGCTGTGGTGGAAGAAAAGACCGATGATGCCATTAGCTCCTCTTCCGAAAAGAAAGAAGAACAAGCCGTTCCCTCTTCAACCGAAGTTGATTCTGCTGCTACTGCTGCTGCTGTCGAACAACCAGCGGAGAAGCCCTGCGAGACAGAGACTGTTACAAGTTCAGACGAGAAACCTCCTAAAGAGGCTGCTATATCTCAGGAAGTTGATTCCACACCCGAAAAGGCCCCCGTCGCTGCTTCCGAACCAGCTAATGATGATGAACCTATGGAAGTCGACAGCGAACCTGTTGCCGAAACATCATCTAAGAAAGAAGTTTCAGAACCACCATGCACCAAGAAGGAAGCCTATGAATGCACTGAGGAAAGCGCAGAAAAAGCTTCCGCGGCAAAACCACAGGAAGTAGCGGTGGAAGCTGTTCCTGAATCGGCTTCTGCACCAGTTCCTGTACAAGAATCGGTTCCGAAAGCAGCTGAACAGGAAGAGGAAAAGATGGAAGTTGATTCCGCAGCTCCAACTCAGAGCAAACCGGATCCGGATGTCACGGAAAGTATGAACACTACCAGCGAAGAGCTGATTGTATCCATGGCCAAGGATGACACTGCCACGGCAGCCGACAGTCAGAGTGAAACAGCAGCCACCGTTTCCGAACACAACAAAAACATGGATGCCACGGAAGGTGCTACAGAAGATTCCAAAGCGGATGCTTCAAAAACATTGGATGACAGTATCGAATGTTCCTTGCCGACTTCCAGCTCGGACAAAATGGCCGATCGGTTAAAGCAACGGTTGGATCTCATTTCCAACGGCAGCAGCACGCCAAATGCCGCCGTTAGCTCTAGCAACGTTTACAACTCCACTCCCATCCAGAAACAGTTCGAAATCAGCTCGGAAAATGTCAGCAAAATCTCCCGGAATTCGGTGGACAACAGCCACCAGGCGGACGAGGAACACAGCGCTATTACAGTGGGTGATCAGTCCTCCATTTCGGAAGAAAAGGAGGCAGCCGTTGCTTCTACTTCCGGTGTTTCGAAGCCTCCCGCAGAAGTCAAGAAACAGCTAGTGACCGATACAAGTGATGATACAAGCGTTACCATCAAAGACGGAAGCAGCTTGAAAACAGAATCCTCGGAGGTTGATTCGTGCACAGGTGAGTTCATGTTTTTTTATGTTTGTACAGCAGACTATAATTTCAAACGCTATTTTCAGCTTCATCCGCTCTCAACACGGCCGATGAAATCAACATGTATGCCACCAACGCTCGGAAGTTCAATGGCATTTCTTCCACTTCCGGTTCTGAACTGGAGGATAAATCTACCATCACTCCGACTAATGTTTCCACGACAGACGCTCCCTCAACGGTGGTCAACAAGTTGGATCTTACACCGACCCTCACGTCCGAGGAGACACTTTACGAAGTCAGTGTTTGGTTTGATGGAACCGAACTGCAGTTCTTATCCATTGAGAAACTGGAAAACAAATCATCAACTTCGGGTGCAACGGCAGGTTCAACGCAGGATCTAACTGGAATCGATTCCTCCAAACAGTCCTCCAATGGGAGCGTCGGCAGCTTAGGTCCGTTCTCTCTTCCTCCAGCACGTCCTGCAGCCGATTCGGCTATGTCGCATTCCACCGCCACGGAAACCTCCTCCGGAACCAGTCAACTGAAGCCCTCGCTGCCGAAAATGAAGCACACTGTACGGGGCGCCAAGGCGCTGGCGACTCTAATGATCGAAGAGTTCACTAAGATCAAGCGGGCATTGAGCAAGGACGATGAAGTATCCGATAATGAGCCGGAGACACCGATGAAGACGCCAAAAGGACGACCAGGATCAGTTGCCAAAAAAGCAGCAACTCCCTCCGCACGAGGTCAGAAGCGATCACGTACTGACTCGGATGCAACTGAGGAAGAACTGTCTAAATCTAAACAAGCGGCCAAACAGGCAAAGAAGGGATCAAAGGTAGAAAGCAGCTCACCATCAGAAACAACCGGAACCGCTGAACCCCCCGCCAAGAAAGAAGACGAACAGTGCTGTTTGGCGCGGTGGACTGATCGGAAGTACTACGCTGGAAGGGTTACGGGATACAAGGGAGACAACAAATTCATGGTCGTGTTTGAGGACGGTGCTTCCAAGGCGCTCTCCAAGGACGTGATCGTATTTGGCGACATGGATACCCTGCCTATCATGGGCCATTCGATCCATGCCCTCACCGGTGGTGATACGTACGAACCGGGTATCGTACAGGAACTAAAGCGAAACGAATCCGACGAAGTGGTCTATAGCGTACAAATCGCCACCGGAACCGTCGAAGTGACGGCCTCCGATATGTATCTCACCGATGAGCAAGCCAAGTACATCAACAAGGCATGCAAAGCGGCCGAAGCCGCTGACGAGAAGAACACCTCGATGCAGTCGCCCCGGGGAGCAAACACACCGGTTATGCAAACACCAGAAGAAGCATCGGGTGCAGCAAGCGCGGAGAAGGGCTCGCGGTCAACGCGTAGGCGAGGCGCAGACAAACCACAGACACCAGTCACGCCGGAGGCAGGCTACTCGGGCGGTGTGGGCAAGAAGGGACGCCGGGGTCGAAGGTAAGATCTTAGGCCCGTCACCATACGGGCAAAAATATTATCAATTCTCAAAAGTATTGTCAACCATATTGATGCAAGTATTGACGACGGAACACGTTGACGCAAAATCAAATACGTAGATAAGCATTGCCTTGACAGCATCGAGTATTCTAGGTCTTCGTTGGAAACCTGGCTAGCTCGTAAAATTAGCTTCTCAGGGAAGTTTTAGTATTGTAATGTTGCTGATATTGCAATTTAGATGGAATTAACTTACAGAATGTTGGAGGTGAAAGCGCTGTTTTTACGATTTCCCGCGTATTTGTGGAGTTGGGTCTTAAAATGTGCTAATGGGATTAAAAACAAGTGGTTCATATGTAAAATGCAGAGTGACCAGTGAACCGCGAAAATCGGAAAAAAGCTGGGAATTTGAAGTCACCGAGAAAAAACCGAAAGACAAATCTGGAAAATCAAATCCTCGTCCTCTCTTCGAAAACAATAAGATTTTTGGACTGGACTAGAATTTCAGGATACAGTCACAGCATATTAGCATTTGAGCGGATTTTAGAATGATTTCTAGAGAGTATTTCTGAGAATATTTTCTAGGGACCTTTAGGAAAACCTCTAAGAGAGTTTTTACTAGAACTTCCAAGAGGATTGCAGGATTCGTGAACACCAAGGAAAGCGAATTTTGAGGGTACAATTCCAGAATAATTTTGCGCATTTCGAGTGGAATTTCTAGAGAATTTTAAGGAGATTTCCAATGCAGTTTCCAGAATGAATTTAGATGAGAGCTCCATGATTATTTTGAGCACAATTTGAAGACATTTCTCGACGGAAGAATTTACCCTGCCCGATAGTGTTGGCAGGGAATGGGGGATTACAAGTTTTGGTCGAGAATCTGAGTGCTACGGAGAATTTCAAGCAGATTTAAAAAAAATGAAGCTCTAGTGAATTCTTGTAGAGAGTTTAAAATTCGAAGAGAATCAAAGGCCGAATTTCAATAATTTTTTTGAGTGTTCTACAGTGAATTTCTGGACTGTTATAAAGAATATTTCAAGGGACTTCCAGAGAGAATTTCAACTTTATTTTAGAAGAATTCTGAAAATACCTCTCAATCAAATAAAAGCCTCTAATCTTTGAGCGAAGACTTCGCTGCTGCTGTCTTAGAAATGGCCCACTGTATACCTGGCGTTGGCGGTTTCTTCCATGCTTGGCATGCATCGTTGTACACATCAACTGCTAATTTGTTAATAGCTTTTCACTCAGTTGTTGAAATTTGTTGTTCTTTATTTTTGTTTATTTGTATGTTTGCATCAAATAGTCTGTGTTGTGATGTGTTGTAAAAAAAAGTACGAAAATAACTAGGAAAGCATTGTCAAGTTACTAAAAATGTATAAGTCTTATAAAAAGGCAGAGAGTCTTCGGCGAAGCATATTCCGTGTCAAGTGACAATCGAACATCGACGCTACTCGGCTGAACACTCGCTACAAGCCGTAAATTGCGCTCCCTAGGCTATAACTGGTTCGAAGAAGTGGCATAAGACTGTTGCGTAGTGATCGAGGTTGAACATTAATTTTCACTTGTTGCAGAATTGCTTCGCAGTCGATTCTTCCTTGCAGAGTATCGGCGACGGTTAAGGCTCTGAAAACATCTCTTCGGATACGTAAGGGCTCGACATTGATCAATTGGCAGCGATTCTCGTAGCTTGGAAGACGAAGTGGGTATCTCCAAGGTAGTGCGCGAACCGAAGAAAACGTCGTTGCACAGATTAAATTCGCTCGGCCCCATTATTGTAGTTCGGGCTCCAGACTGCAGAGCAGTATTCCAACGTAGATCATACGAAAGAGCAATTGAGCGATTTCAAGCAGTAAATGTCTGTGAAGTTCTTAGTAATCTTGAAGACAAAACCAAGAGTTCTGGACGCTTTGTCGACGACATACGATATATGGTGTGAGTATGTCAGCTTTGAGTCTAGAAAAACGCCTAAGTCTTTCACGCAGTGCACCCGTTCGATAGTCGTGCCTAGTAGTTTGTAGTTGAAAATAATCGGTTGTTTCTTGCGTGAGAAAGTAATAACTGTACACTTAGCTGGGTTGACCACCAGTCGGTTTAGACTACACCAGTCAGCAAAGATGTCAATCTGATTTTGGAGAGAACGGCAGTCGGCGAGTGAGCTGATGCGCAGAAAAACTTTCAGATCGTCTGCAAACGATAATCGTGGCTCTGTGATAACATGGTGAACGTCGTCGAAGTAGAGGAGAAATACCAATGGTCCCAGATGGCTGCCCTGAGGTATACCGGACTTTGCGCAGAAGCTTGCTGAGCGACAAGTACCCAAAGTTACTGTCAATTGGCGCTCCGTGAGGTATGAACGAAACCATCTCAAAAGATTTCCACCGATCCCTAGTCTATCAAGCTTAGCGATCGCAATTTCGTGGTTCAGCTTATCGAAGGCTGCCGTAAGATCTGTGTAGATAACGTCCGTTTGGGTCCGAGCAATCAAACTGTCTGTGATGTAAGACGTTAGGCACAGCAGGTTCGTAGTTGTGGAACGCCCAGTTATGAATCCGTGTTGATCTGTACTTAGATATTGCCTGCAATGCGCATTTAGGGACTCTATGACAACCAATTCAAAAAGTTTTGATACAGCACTCAGCGATGTGATTCCTCGGTAGTTGTTTACGTCGCGTTTGCTTCCCTTTTTATGAACAGGAAACATATCCGCAGTCTTCCAGCAAGACGGAAAGATGCCGCTGGAAAGAGAGAGCTGGAATATGCGGCGCAGTGGATCTAAAAGACAAGTGATGTTCTTTTTAAGAATAATCGACGGAACACCATCGGGTCCAGCCTTAGTTGAAGTCTTAAGTTTAGATGCTGCTCTAGAAATCGTATCTGTAGTGGCTTCGACCATGCTGAGCGTTTGGTTGATCAAAGGAACATTACTGGCCGCGGAAGTAATGATATTAGCGGAGAGTTGCTCGGCTACAAACACACTAGCAAATTTGGCTGAGAACAGGTTGCAAATGTCTTGTTGATTTCCAGCAGTTTCACCATTAAAAATCATGGAAGAGGGTAAGCCGACTTCCCTGCGTTGCTCATTTACGAAGTTCCAGAAGGATTTCGGGTGTGATTTTAGCCGCCGTTGAATCCTCCTTTGATAGCGTTGAAAACAGAGACGACTTAACCGCTTATACTCGTGGTTGAGTCTGACATAGTAGCATTTCAGTGGCAGTGTGCGGAGTTTAGTAAATCTTCTGAGAGCAGCCTTCTTAGTTCTTTTCAACGAGCGAAGATCTTTCGTCATCCACGGGACGCGAGAGTCGATATGGATGATCTTTTTGGAAACGTGTCTGTCAATGACATATGCCAAGACGTGAGAAAAGGTTTGTGCAGCAATGTTGACGTCTACAGGATCTAGAATATGCTCCCAATCTAGATTAGACAGCACATGGACGATACTGCAATGGTCAGCTCTACGGAAGTCATATGACACAGCGTTTGGAGTGCTGGTGAAATCATGGACAATATTATTTTCGATCACGATAACTAAAGCAGGGTGATGATGCACTACCTTGACTAAAGGTTCGGGTGCCGTGGAGAGGAAAGGAGCTGTATCACGAGCACTCACAAAGCAGAGATCCAGGGTGCGGTTGTTTTCATTCAACAGGCCATTGATTTGTGACAGAATTGCGGTACTATAACTGTCCAGGAGCTGGATGGTTCCTACGTGGAAAGATGAACGCTCGTGATCAGGACAAAAGAAACCACTATGGGTTGGAGTCCATGCAATGTCCGGTAGGTTAAAATCGCCAAGAACAATAACTTCGTCGGAAGGGCCTGCTTTGTCTGAAGCGGCCAAGACGGATCGACAATGTGCGTCAATAAGCTCCAAGTCACGGGTTCGATCTGGAGGAATGTACACTGCACAGAGAAGCAATTGACGATCACCAAGGTAAGCACTGCACCTGGATTTTCAGGGAATCAGGAATATCAGGGAAATTTGTTTTCTTCACTGAGTCGACACCCTGATTAGGTATAGCAAAATATGCTACGAGGGAGAAGGGGGGTCTAAAATGTGTCTAAAATATGCTACGTTTTATGGATGATTCCTTCCATTACAATCTTCATTTGTTAATCACCAACTATGAATCAGCTTGTATCGTCATTTCGGCTAATAGCTTCGTACAGTATCCGAAACATCGCTAAGAAGCCCTGCACCTCCTCCATACCGTCGGACTGAACTAACATATTTTCTATATATTTCTAGGCTTTCGTAAATCCATTGCGATGCACATCCTGCGTTTTAGAAACCAGAACAAGTAGTTGGTTAAAAGAAAAATTACTACTACAATATGCAGATAAAAAAAAATAACAAAAAACAACAACAGTACACTTTATAGTCAATAGGGCAAAAGTAACTTTTAGCTATATTCGAATCATAATCAGAGTCGAGAGGTGAAGCAAAAGAGAATCTGTTTACAAAAAAAAGCAACAACCAGAGGAGAGAAGAATAATGTTTTAAAACACTTGACACAACCCGCCAGAGAGTCACCGTCAACCAATCGAGTATTTAGTATTATCGAATCAACGTATAATCCAATGAGAGTATTCAAAATTTAAAACGGAGCGTTACTATCCCTGGTAGTGAATGCAAAGAAAGTAAGACAAGTGCATGGGATATCAACTATTTCTCGCATTAGGCGTGGCCGTAGCAGAACATTCAGGTTTGAATGTGTCGTGTTTTCAAGCAACTCCGCCAGCTGCATTTACCGGAAAGCAAGCCCCCTGCTTTCTCTACGCTCTGTTGACGAAGAAAATAAAAAAGGACCGAGCACACTGATCGAAACGCGCGAACAGAATCTGGTCAACATTTTTGGCATTCCTTCAAAACAACAAATTACAGCATACTAACGACTTTTAGGAATCTTGACTTACTGAGATAGTTCTTGCAAAATATTTTGTTTGTACGGTGTAGAATTAGTTTTATTCAATTTATGGATAGTTTCATATTCGGGCTGCTAGGAAGAAGAACACTGTGTTCTCTTATTTATCTAAGATAGAGAGTGTAAACTACTACTAACTAATACCGCATCTGTTTAAAATGTGTACCATTTAGCGGCTAGGTTTGACGACGACAGGAAAAGAGAGTTTTTAGATATTGGAAATCTAAACATGTTTCGTAAGTCCAAACAAATGCTACAATCTGTGTTCGAGAATAAAAGAACGATACGCATATACGGTTTGGTTGTACTATTTAATTTCTTCCACATTGCCAACGAATCTTTTTTTTTTCCACGAAAGCGCTACAATGATTATGCTACAATGTGACTGGGAAATCATTTTTTGCGAAAACGAAGTTCGTTGCTGTAATTTTGATTTACGGAAATTGTCGCAAAATCATCGATGGCACGAGCCAATTCGGAATCGACTGAGCAGAAGCAATGTTCTAGTACACGCAGGCGGGTAATGGCGATTCCGATTCCGAAAAGAATATCCTTCTTGACAGAACTGCAACACAATTGAACACACAATCTCTCCATCGTATGATGCAATTAAATAGAGTAATAGCATTTAAGAGGATAAAAGTAAATCAATTAAGTCACACGTTTAGAGTATATATATAAATAGCAGCAGGACATTGAGCGAATATTCGTGGGAAGGGACAACAGCCTACAACAACATCAACAACAAAAACACACGAACACAGACTTAGATTTGTAATTATGAAAAATCACTATGAATGTTTCCAAAACCGGTGTGTTCGTTAGCGAAAAATGAGTGTACCAAATTGGCTGGCACCGAAACAACCTAATCGTATTATTGTTCTCTATAAAAAAAACATTAAATAATTGGCACTCTCTATAAAAAAAAACATACAAAAATGCGACCGCTCGGTATTAGGAAAAATAAGGACAGAATGATGGAACGGAACAAAAATCTCATTCAACTGGTAATATCGGTATTACATACACAAACTTATATATACATAAAGGAGAGTAAGCAAACAAAAAAAGCTAGAAATCAAGAATATCCAGTAACGAAATCTACCGACAAGAAGAAATGTGCGTGAGAAAAAGCGCCATCAACAGAAGACAAGGAATAAACCTATACTGGAAATAGTAATTTTAAAAATTGAGGAATACAAAAATAAAAACGTAATTATTCTTAACAAATCACAAAGAGAAAAGTTTGTTTTTCGTTATTATGTTGGTTTTGTTTTTGCCCAATTAAACAGAAAAGAAAGATCCGACAAGTCCCTTGATAAAACAAAAAAAAACCTAGAGAGGAAGGTTAGTAGAGGACGCAAGGAAAAGAGAATATAGCATATAAAATATCCACTCTGTTTGGGAATGCCAAATCTGTTTGACCATTTTCGTCTGTAAATTTCGATTTCGATTACCGTGAAAAACAAACGGCTCTTGAGGAACACAGCAAAAAAAATCGATTCTCTCAGTTTTGAAAACATATTCTCTTTTCCTAACCCTACTCTTCGACGATCTTCCTCTATCCAATCGATGGAATCCGGTTCGCGGCTTCCGGTACTACTGCGCTTTGACATCCAGCTTATTTATTGTTTTGTTAGATTGTAGGGAATGATTTCCACAGAATTGATTTTAGGTCAGTTCCGGGCAAAATTGCGTAAACATAATGAATATTCGAATCGATCTTCTCCGATTTGTATGAAACTTTGCGTAATTGTTTGTTGTGGGCAATGATTCACATTTTTGCTCAAATTTGGTTACTTTGGATCTTGTAATTTTTTTCAAAATGGCATCTTTGAAAATTAAAAAAAAATACGTCTGAGACAAAGTTGTAGAGACAAATAAATGCCTTTCTGAGAAAATAAGCAAAACATGTTTTGAGTAAAAATGCAAAAAAGAATGTTAAAAACCCAAATATCTCAAAATGTCCGATTTTTTCAATTTGTTTAAAAAAAAAGCTCATCAAAAATACAATTTTTTAAATGATCACGGACACTTGAAAACTGACAAAAATCGTAGAACAAATACTTTTCTTCAAATTTTTAATTTTTAGTACGCTTTTTGTGTATTTTTTCACAAAATAATATTTAAAATGTTCCAAACATTGTTTTCTGAGTATACATTACATAAAAAAGAAGTTTTAACAAGAAAATTAATAAAAGTTCTTGTTCTACGATTTTGTCAATTTTTTAGTGTCCATAATTTTAAACATTTGAAATGTTCCTGAGCTTTCTTTAAAAACCCATCAAAAATCGGACCAGAACATTTTGAGATATGTAAGTTTTTACAATATTTTTTTAAATTTTTCCCAGAAAAAAACATTATTTTTCTCTTTGCCTCAGACGCAGTGCTGAGATTTGTCATTGGTCCTTGACAGACTTTCGCACGATATTGACAAAATTGTTTTTCACATAGTCACTAAGTCTTTCATCATCAAAAAAACCTTTGTCAAAATCTCATTAATTTTTTCGTCAATGACAAAGATTCACCTGGTAACAAAAAAGTGTAATTTCGTGCATTCTGAGCCACATTATTGTTATCCAAGCAGTTCTCAGGACGTAAATGCTTGCTCACTTTAAGGGCTCCATGTAATTGTTTTGCTCGAGCCGTTTAATTTCGTTTCAAATTTAGCTAATGAACAAATCTGCACATGTTTGCCACTGACAATTGACATGGTTTGCCTTGACGATGACTGCTAGCTCAAATGAGTGACCAAACCAGAATTTTGATTTTCGCCGTGTATTGTCGAGATTTTGCAGCACTGCTCAGACGTCATTCCGATCAAATTTGCCAACACTACCGCCATCTTTTCATAAGATCGCGTCATATCATGAGCAAGGACCCGAACATACGTAAAATTTATATTGACTTGGTTTGCGTCTCACCTCATTTGACAGATATGATCGCCCGTTTGACAGATTGAATCGCTCATTTGTCAAATTGAATTGCGGACAAACGAAATGCTCCAGTGGCGTGTCGGTTCGTCGGTGGTGGTAAGTCAAAGAGAATGTCGATGAAGAGAATCGATCAGCGAGGAAGGCCCTTTTCAAATCATTCAAAGTGTTTTTATGTTACGAAGTTAGCGATTTTCAGAGTTTGTTGGAAAAGCTAACATGAAGCTTTAGGTGATATTAGCTAGAGAATGATCTTTAGAAGATAATAGGTGAATAGTTCCGTTAAGGCCCACGCACATTAGATCCGGATCGGACGCGTTGCGGCAAAGTGACAGCTAAATCTATTGTCTAACTGTCAAATTTACGTCAACGCAACGCAAACGGATCTAATGTGGGTGGCCCTTTAGAGTACGGCAGTATGAAAATTGAATAGAAGTTGAAAATGAGCGAGGCCTATTAATGCGACAGTTTTTAAAGTCAGACGCACATCTTTTGCCTAACCCGTACGATGTACGCGGAGACTTGAAGTATGTCTTCAAGTCTACAGGCAAAAGATGTGCGTCCTCCTTTTGCTCATAACTGACTGCGGCTGTGGAATAGTTCTAGCGACATTTCATCACTACCTAAAGCCCCACGTTTGCGAGAGCATTTCCAGTCGATGGTGTGTTATAATGCAATTCTTCTTTACCCAACTATTGTGTTGCTCCTCTCGTCATGACCAAATTGGTCATCTCAGAGAGAAAGCAGTATTAGGGTGGTTGTTGCGTGCTGTACCATCATCAGCATTGTTGACGGCTACTCCCGCCTTGAGTTGTTACATTCAAAGTGTTTTTATGTTACTTCATACGCGAAGTTAGCAGGAGCAACACAATAGTTGGGTAAAGAAGAATTGCATTATAACACACCATCGACTGGAAATGCTCTCGCAAACGTGGGGCTTTAGGTAGTGATGAAACGTCGCTAGAACTATTCCACAGCCGCAGTCAGTTATGAGCAAAAGGGGGACGCACATCTTTTGCCTGTAGACTTGAAGACATACTTCAAGTCTCCGCGTACATCGTACGGGTTAGGCAAAAGATGTGCTTCGAACTTTAAAAACTGTCGCATTAATGGCCCTTCGCTCATTTTCAACTTCTATTCCATTTTCATACTGCCGTACTCTAACGGAACTATCCACCTATTCTCTTCTAAAGATCATTCTCTAGCTAATAAATTATCAAACTAAAGCTTCATGTTAGCATTTCCAACCAACTCCCTTTGAAATGTTTCGCGAGAAAAGGTATTTTTTTTACCGTGCGGGACCGAAATCCGTACACGTACACCTGTAAAGTCTTCAAGTAGAGATGTCGATGGAAAAGCAAGTTGAAATGCGTTACACCTGTCATTTGACGAACCTCAATGGACAAACCCCCTCGTCAATGCTGATGGTGACGCAGTATCCAGCTTTCCATGCTGGGTAATGGCGGCCTGTTTGTATGAATAAATGTAGGCCCTTATTACGGGGGTCACTACATGGTGATAAGGAAGTGATATTGAGAATAAGAGCCGTGATTGCCGTACAAATCAAATGGGAATCACTTCACCGTGACGACAAGTGACAAGTTTTCACCGTGAAGTGACATCCGTAATAAGCCCCGTATCCTTCACTGTGCTTTTTGACACTAACTGGAGGGCGTATGTTGTTCCATTTTCTTCTGTTCCTGGGAGAGGGAAAGGGAGGGGTCGAAATTCGTACATCCAGATAGTGTCAAAAAATCACAATGAAGTATACAATTATTCATACAAACAGGCCGCCATTACCGAGCATGGAAAGCTGGATTGTAGGTCCCGCTTAAGAAATTAATCGAAATCGGTACGCCATATACCTAGCCATATACAAAACCGCCTACTTTTTGTATTAGGTGTACGGATGTCGGTCCCCAACGGTACTCCATGCTTGAAACAGAGGTGGTTATTCCGAGAGTCGAAGTGAATTTCTTTCATTAGTGAGATGACAGATGACTCTCCGTGCAAATCAAATGAAGAGTCACGTAACCACGGCCTGACTTTTGTCACCTCACTAGTGACATAGAGTTACAAACAAGTGGAAACTAACGATTTAAAATTGGTCACTACTTGACTAGCCTATTGGTCCGAAGCAAATCGATTAACGTACCCCATTCTAGTCGAAATTCTAGCACTGCACTATGTTTGTTTAGATTCGCTATGAAAGTTTGACAGATAAAATGAGAGGTTCATGGATTTTCCTATGATTCGAGGGGTGCATCGATTAGCTTGGGACCGAAGATAGTACCAGAGCTGGGCCAAAAAGTTGAGCTCGTTTCTTCGGGACCTTCTGGTCTTAGAGTTACCTCTATGGTACTAGCATAGAGGTAACTCTAAGACTAAAGGGTGTCCACGATGAAATTGCCACACTATGAAATTGATCTAACTTTTTAACCGTTGGGTAGAATTTAATGAAAATTTGGGTGGATTTAGTTCATAGTGCATTATTTACATCCTGCAAGTTTTAAAGTCCTGTGATCAAAACTCGCGGAAATGGAGTCGAAAGAACAGCTCGTGCGTGATAAAATCATGCGCATTCATCACGAGAACAAGGATCTCTCGCATCGTTCCATCGCTAAAACGTTGGGAATCGCGAATTCCACGGTGTCGCGAGTGATTAAGCGGTTCGAGGAACGGTTGACCACCGATCGGAAGCCCAGAAGTGAAGGAAAAAGTATTCCGTACAACACCAAAAATCACAACCGCGTAGTTGGGGCCTTCAACCGAAATCCGAACGCCTCCGTTAGGGATGTGGCTAAGAAGCTGCACCTAAGCCGAAGTTTTGTCCAGAAGGCCAAAACTAAGGCTGGGCTTCGAACGTTCAAGGTACAAAAGGCCCCTAATCGCGACGAGAAGCAGAACAAGTCCGCCAAAACCCGTGCCAGGAAGTTGTACCTCAACATGCTGACGAAAGTTGAATGCTGCATCATGGACGACGAAACATATGTGAAAGCCGACTTCAAACAGATCCCCGGCAACCTGTTTTTCACGGCCAAGGATAAGTTCAGCGTTCCGGAGCATGTCCGCACTCAGAAGATGTCCAAATTTGCGAAGAAATTCCTGGTTTGGCAAGCCATCTGCACGTGCGGGAAGCGGAGTGCACCTTTCGTACTGGGCGATTATGAAGCAGCACCTTCTTAAACGACCTAAGGTAGTGAAGACAGTCGAAGAACTGAAGAAAGTATGGGTTTACATGCAAAAAAACGGTTGATTCACAGGTTGTGCAGAATCTTATGGCCGGGGTTAAGGCCAAGGTGCGGGCATTTGCGTATGGACTGTAAATAAAATACGAGTAAAATGGTAAAATGAAGTTTAATAGTTATTTCTCAATCCCTGAAAATTTGATGGCAATCGGATGAAAACTCGAATTTTGCGAATCAATTTTGTGTGTGGCAATTTCATCGTGGACACCCTTTAGAAGCACAAACGAAGTGACATAGTCGTCTGTCTGGCTGGCGAAGAAATCAATTAAAATAATGTGGTTCGCTGTAATAGAATTTTCTTAGAAGCTTGTGCCATCAGCCACCAGATGGGCTAGTATTTTTGTTTTGATTTGAACATAGTTGATTTTGTGTGCAATATGATCTTTGACAGTGTGCAAAGAGTGTATCATTTTGTCATTTTTTTTTTATGCATTTCAGTTTAGACTAGAGTGAAAGAGATAGAACCAAAACATTCTAGTACATTTAGTGTTGCCATGTGGTACAATCCATTAGTAGTGTTGCCATGTTGCACATTCCAGTAGTAGTGGTGTTGCCATGTGGTACACTGAAAAATTGCATTAGCAGGTGCGTCACCAAAGTTTTCGAGCCGCTCCGTCTGTCACTTCGTTTGTGCTAGAAGCATAGAGGTAACTCTAAGACCAGAAGGTCCCGAAGAAACGCGCTCAACTTTTTGGCTCAGCTCTGGTACTCTCTTCGGTCCCAAGCTAATCGATGAACCCCTCGAAACATAGGAAAATCCACGAACCCCTCATTTTATCTGCGCCTAAAAACAAACATGGTGTAGTACTAGAATTTCCACTTGAATGGGGTACGTTAATCGATTTGCTTGGGACCAATAGTTAGTTTCCACCGGTTGGTGTTATTAGCCTGTTGTCAATCGCTGTTCCAGAGTCGGTGTCACACCTAGTGTCACACCAAGAGAAAAACAGTTGAACTCGCATCACGGTTTTCGAAAGATTCCCTTTCTTTTCACTTGGCAACAGAGGACTCAGCGGCGCCGGTGTTGTAGTGGTAAGCGTAATTACCTCTCACCCCAGCATGCCTGGGTTTAATCCCAGTTGGCGCCGCAGGGATGTTCTGAGGCATAACATCTCTGATTACGCCTTCCTTCGGATGGGAAGTAAAGCCGTTGGTCCCCGGTTCATGATTTGATGGGTCGATAGGTAGGGTCCAGGTGTGGGAGCTGCCTCTCTGGCGTCGGTAGCATTGGTGCTCAGCACGGAAAACAAGATCGACGGACTTCTACATCAACTTCAAATGACTTCTAGCGAAAAAAATAGGTGGCTGTAGTAAATCATTAAAAATCAAAAAATAGTAGAAATTCTCATTACTGATCATTACCAAACGTATCCGACGACAATTTAATGCTCACTGCGTGTTTATGATCATTGCTTCGATTATTTTCGGGAAAACCGTTTTTTCGGAATATATTAAGTCCAATATTTTGATAAAGAATCGAATTCTTTTTTCTTCGAATATTGATGCAGACGCGTGAAATACTTCAGGTGACCTCCCGTAGTACCATAGTAGTACCATGGTAGTACCGTGGAACCATAGAGGTGGAACTCCATTTCGTAGAATGACCCATTTCGCGGAGTTCCATTTGGCGCAATAACCCGTTCCGTGCGATTTCATTTAGGGGAACGTTTAAATTTGAATTCAATAATTTTGGCAGAATTTTCCTTTCGCAGCAGTTCTGTATTCGTATTCCAAAAATAAATCAGTTTTTATCAAAATATAATTCCATATAAAATGAGGTATGTATTCCGTGAATATAAATTGTGAAGGCAGCTTGGGATAGAAAAAAGGATGTTTGGGATTGGATTGGATTGACATCAGGAGGATTAAATTGGGAATTGGGATAGGGTCGAGTCATTCCTCTATGTAAAAACTGATTTGTAAGTGGCTGCCAGTGAGTTGACGTAACAATATCGAGTAAAAGTATATAGAAAGAGTTACTGTATTTTGTACTTGAAATGTTAGATGATCGAATCATACAAATAATAACATCTGGAGGTTTTAAGCAACTTTAAATGGAATAAGGGCACCGCAAAGCAGATAAACTGGCGGGATTGGTTGGAAATTCCTCTGCGTCAGTACAACAATATTGCCCGTTTATTACTTTCAGCAAAGCTCAACAGGCGCAACTGCAAACATCTGCCATCTCTGAATGCAGCGACGTTTCGGACATCGTTGAAGAGGAGATCCCAGTACCACCCAGCCCCGAAACCGCACTGGAATTCGTCGACGGAGTTCAACCGGAGCTGCAGCGGACCGAAAAGGAGTCGGAAATCAGAAGTATTTTGTTCTAGCCTAGAAGCGAAGAGTTTTGCTCATGATTAAAACCATTGCAGAAATGTATCTGGTAGCCGAATATTTGGGCCACGAACGACAGTTGGCCGAACTTTTGGGGCCACTTCCGGGAAGTAAGACTTTATTTCGAAACAAGCATTTCATCTTGACCTGTACCATTCCACCGAGAGGATCCTGCAATACTCCCGTATGCTACACCCCGAAGTCTTGAGAGCCTTACTACGATCACTTATGCATCTATGAACGATTTACAGGAAACCAACGACATGCGGAACAAGTACCGTCAGTTCAGTGCAATTCCCTTTGTGAAGGAGCACCTTCGGCAGCAGATTGAAACCGGGGGAGGGAAAGTTTACCAACACTTTGAAGACATTCCGAAAGCAAAGTACAAACAGTGTAAGCTTATAGCGCCACACCCCTCCGCCACGGCCAAGTACGTTCAGTGCCTAGCGGTGGACATTCCGGTAAGTGCCAAATCTAAAGCTTCCCCATCTGTTTGAAGTTTCATCAGAATCGTAATTACAGGCCGTATCGCACGAATGGATCATCCAGTGTTGCCAGACGCTAACATTCGTTGAGTTCAAATCGTTCGCACTTCCTGCCGGGTGGTCCCTGCTCGACGAACGCTACATTCGATGGAGCTGTGGTCGGGCAGCTGATCAACGGTCCACTGTGAACCCCTTTGCCGGTCACTGTGTGAACATTGCCAGTATGGACAAGGACTTTACCGAGTTCTGGGGTCGTGTGTGCAAATTGGCCGGTGGAACGGTTCGGTTGATCAAGTCCGAAACGGATCTGACGGAGAATCTATCCGGGTACATGCTGACTGATCAGGAATTCCCGGAGGATGTCAAATTGCGAGCCACCCGCTACGGGCTGCTGATCGTTTCGACGGTATGGGTGGTGCAAAGTCTGGTCGTTGGTCGCATCTGCCAACCCGACAGTCACGAGAAGTTGACGCAAATATACCAAGACGATGACTATTAGTCGTTCAAGCTGATGAGGTCTACTCGCTCAATAGCATTTGATTATGTTCGTTGTATTTGTGTAGGCATGAGTCCTGACGTCCTTTACTGTAAAGCATTGAATGCTCTGTGCAACATCAATCAGTTTTGATTTAAAACTTCGCATATTACACCATTAGCCTTAATATTAATGTTAGTTTTTTTTTTGTTGGAAGGGTAACTTATTACTATTGCAGGAAATCAAACTCCAAAATTAGATTTATATCGACAATGTACTACAAAGCAATTGTATATTAAATTGTTACGAAAGCAGAAATGGCTATCTGTTATTTAAGTGGCACGCCTTTTCCTCGTCTTAATTTTTTTTAGAAGTCTACAAATCAGCTATGAAATATTTGCGAAACGTTCTCTAGATATTCTTTAAATTTGTCGAGCCTCTTAACGGAATCCCTTTATGAAGAGCTTTGAGTGGGTTGGTTTATTTCCTTTAAATTCCGTTATAATTGCTTATCTTTTGACAGATACGCGTATTTCGTCTACTACTTGCAGACTTCATCAGTGCCAAGTACTCAACACCAGCACTTCTCTAGATATTGTTTGAAGACCTACTTCCTAAAACCTCTATGAATAATCGTCGGTTGAAAACTGTCTAAGTCTGGAAGGAAGTTCCATCGACGCATCATTTCCTCAATCGTAAGGGGAATATTAGGGTTGGTCAACCTCCTATTCTCCATTCCTGTTCTGTATCGAGGTCATCAACAACTGTGCCCAATTTGAACAAATTCTGTTATGATCCGGATTTGCGGGAGAACATTTACAAAAGCAGTTTCACCCAGGGTAAGTGCTGTTTTGACCCAATGCTCTAGATTTTTAAAATTTGAAATAAATTGTCATACTTTCATCATTTCATTTACGTATTTATGACAGAATATAAAATGTTCTAACTTTCGAAATAAATTCGGCCAATGAAAAATAAATTGAAATTTAAATTCAATTAAATTAACCGATGATTGTAGGAAAGACGTTTCTCTCTAATTTGGTAGTCATTCCATATAGGGTAAATGATGGCTTCGGCAGCCATCAACTGTTTTCGGCAACCACAATTTAAACGTTAATTTCGATGTATTTTCTCACTAAAACACTTCGCTGAATGTATTTAAACGATTCCTTAGTCTTTCAGCTTCAATCCTAATACATTTTTACGACTGAGCAAACTTGTTATGCTAGGTGTTTCTTCAAAAGAAACATAAGCACATCAAAATACGGCTGATTTCGAGTTGCCGATAATAGAACAGCTGGTTAACACGCAGTTTAAACGGAAAGGTTGCCGAAGTAAAAGAGGCTGCCGACAATAGTCACACTCACCTGAGAAGTTTGGAGCGCCTTAAAAACGTTTTCAAACCGTTTTGGACAGTGTTGTTGATTGGAATGGATAGAATAGCTAGCAGCAGATGAATGTAAACAAACAGACACGTCATAGGTGTGCGTGACACTGAGAAAATGCTAATAGAAGTGCGGAAGCTGCTTAGATTGACGAGAATACGTAAATTCCCCTAAATACTACCACATTAGAATGATCCGTCCTACAGCCATCTGTCGATTGAAATTGAAGTTGAATTGGGTTCTTTAAGGTTATTGGTATTGAATTAAACGCATATTCGTAATCTAATTTAAAAATGGAACCGAAATCCAAAATTTCATCAAAATTTGAGCACTGGAACTATTTTAAATAAGTGCGATTACACTACCAATTATCACCATCTTATTAACCCCAATAAGGCTGTTGGTCCGGACCTTATATAAAGGACATTGACTCGGTAGGATTTTGTAGGACAGCGAGCTGCCAATTTGTTAGTTTGGTGTCAAACAGCAAAGTTATTATTTTGCTTTAAACCTTAATTTAAAATTCGAGATGAATGTCTATGGTTTCGACAAAAAAAATTTCGGTATGCTCAGAAAACAAAGTTCTTTAGGATGATGTATAAAAAGCGATATATTTATCAAAATGAAAGAACCCAATTGAAAAATCTAGAAATGGTTCCGTTCGAAACGTTCGTTTCAAACCGTGTGTAACAACCAAAGCGTCGCATAACGCCCCACCGCCGCAACACATAACGCCACCAGTGGGAAACTGGCGGCCGCCGACACAGCCCTGCAAAAAGTACACGTTGGAAGAAGAAATTTCTTTCTGCCGTCCGTCAGTCAAAGCGATTTCTACCGTCGGTGTTCGTTTTGGCTTGCCCGTTTTCGTCAACAAAAATAATCGGAAAGTGTCCTCCCGGGGCGGTTACGGTCACGGGAATTTCCTCCGCGTTCGGTGCAACTCAAGTTTTCCGGTGGTCCGGCTCTAGATACGAACTATCGGCTTCTCGGAACCCCGGAGATTTTCTGTGCGGTGGTGACTGGCGAAAGCAGTGCCTACGCCTTTTGTGGGTGAAAATCAACCAACACAGTCGAAGATTGCATCATTCGTATGCGTGTTCGTGCACACAGGAAGATTGAGGTTTGTAAACACAGTGCTGGTGCATAAACAAACCGCGAAGGTGTGTGTGTGTTGAGTGCTTTTGTGTTTTCGATTGCGACGGTTTGACAGTTTCTTTCTGGTCCGTGCTGCATTACTCATTCATTGATTACTAGGCGGGACTATTGCGATTCTGTTGAGGATTGTGCTTTTTCGTGAATTTAAAAAAAAGGGTTAAACTGCTGACAAATAGTGGATTATCTGGTGAAACGAATTAAATGTTAGTTTGGAAGTGACATGGATATGGAAGGAGTTGTTGATTATCTGGTAAGTACAGATTTGTTTAAAACCTTTTGGAACTGGTACCATTTCTCTGATCAACTTATATTTTGTTTTTACGACTTATTGTGAAACAGGTTGTTAATTTTAGAATTTTGATATGGATGTTAAACATACACATGTGTCAATTACGACTTAAAAACAACTATTAGGTTTTTAACAACATCTTTTTAATTCCATATGGAGAACTCTAATTTGGATTTCGAGGTAAATTTGACTGTTACGGCATCATGATCAAATCAGTGTGTATTATGGTTAAGTTAACACAATCCCCAAAAAATTACTTTGGATTTTGTACGCTTCAGTTTTATCAAATTAGATGTACCTGAGATTGAGCCGTACTACTGACGTGTACCACTGTGTTTACATTGGATTGCATCATGTTTTACCTGCTCTTACTCTGGTAGTCAAAACCATCATTGTGTACAGCCCGTCACTGCTAGACTACTTGTCGACGCGTGCCTGAATAAAAAGGATTTGTATTCTCCGTTAAATCTTTACAACGAACTCGGTTAATTACAACAATTATTGTAGTTTCAAGCCTAAATAAAATTGAAGTCACATTTCATGTACGCGGTATATAAATAATGTACCTATACCTTATGTC
Organism: Ochlerotatus camptorhynchus; assembly: GCF_037179485.1. NCBI lineage: Eukaryota > Metazoa > Arthropoda > Insecta > Diptera > Culicidae > Ochlerotatus > Ochlerotatus camptorhynchus. The sequence continues at coordinate 217,198 of NW_027040823.1, read as the reverse complement.
AATACAAACACCATTCATTTTATGAAAATTTAATTAAATGTTTCCAAAATAATATTATTTTTCCATTTTTTTTGTGTTGATGTTATGACGAATTCGGCGTTGAAACTTGGTCGGTTTGTATACAAAAATAAAGCAATGTCTGTATAGAATAAGATACGGAAATCAGATTTGTTTTTGTGGTGGTATAATCTGAGGTTTTCGTCCGTGTCCGTGATCGAAAGAGATTTTCGATATTGTGAATCATTCAGTAGCCATGATTGTTCTTGAATGAATTTGGAAATTTTAAAAGTTCAAATCGATTAAAAGTGTAGGTTTGGAATAATGATGTAAATTTTACAATGATACTCAAACAATTCCCAATTTGGTCCCTTATTAGCCTCCTAAAGTTTGAGTTGTTTTGGCTAAAAATATAGTATCCATAAACGCATTACTGTCCCATTTGAATTGAAAAATAAAGCAAGTATGTGACTGTTATGACTAAAATTTAGTAAAAGTTAGTACATTTAATGTACATTTTTTTCTCTGTTTGATATACTTTGTTCTACCGATATATACAATCTGATTTGTACTTTTGAGAGGTGACATTTAACTTAATGACCTAATTTTTCTCAGTCCGGGATAGAGCAGGGGCTTTATGAACAGCAAATACTTAGACAGTATTTGAGAGGTCTTAGAACCCTCCCTCACCCCCGCGTAGACAATCATCGTCTGTACACAATTTTGGAGATTTGTATGGACGGTAGACACTCGTCAAACGTGGTTCATGAACAGTTCCGAATCATTAAAAGGCATAAGTTGTAAACGCTGAACACAAACGGCGTTGTTTACGATAGACTTTTTTTTATAAGCGATTGTTGCGTGTCCTTAGTGTTCACACGGGGTGATTTTATAGCGATACAACATTGTTTTGAGTCTATGATGAAGGGGAAACAAATAAAACGAAATCGGAGAAAAGTGATATTTAGAATCACGTTGGTTTGGTGAACTTGGCGGAAGTTCTATGAACATCTGGGAACATCTATGAACATCTCGAAAGTTCTATGAACTCCTCGGAAGTTCTATTAACAGTTCAGAAGATTTATGTACAGCTTGGAAGTTCTATTAAATTCTCGGAAGGCCTATGATCATCTCAGATGTTCAATGCTCATCTCGGATGTTCCATACTCATCACTGAAGTTTTATAAACTTCTCTAGAAAGTTATATGAACTGCTTGGAAATTCTATGATCATCTCAGAAGTTATATGAACATCACGGGAGTTCGTTGATTATCTCGGGAGTTGTAAAAACATCTAGAAAATTCTATGAATTTCTCGAAAGTCCTGTGAACTGCTCGGAAGTTTTATGGACATTTCGGAAGTGCTACGGATATCTCGAAAGTTCTATTAACTGCTCGAAAGTTCTATGAGAAATGTGTAGACAATAATAATAATACATCTCGAAAGATCTATATTCATCTCTGTAGTTATATGAATACCTCGGAAACAGTGGCGTCCCGTAACCTCACTTTTTACCTGTGCACCAACTGTCAAACCCAGATTTAATGCCATATTCATACTCAATTCGGTTGAAAAATACACTTTATCTTCTAGTTTACTCGATATCTATCCATTGCCAGCAATATTTTGATAATTGTTTATGTTTTGAGAGTTGGTGCCAGTGATGCAAAATATCATGACACTCACGTGACACTCGTCTACGCATCAACCGACTATCGCTGATAGAACGTTTTGTCGCGCAGTGACTGGTAGAACCATGGCAAACAACAATCACCAGTAATGGTCGCTGCTCACAAGCAAAACGTTACACTCGCTGCTGATGATGAAAAGCACAACGAAAACAGTGAAGAGTTCTGTAGTACGATGATGAGAAAAAGCGAAACGACAGAAGAAAATGAAAACAATGCCTACGCATTCCAAGTTCGTCTCGGCAGGCGCGATTGTGTGAGCTACAAACAAAGCAGGTAACATTAAACGGAAGCTGTTGGGCTCACTGACACAAACAAGCAAAGCAGCAACTGCTTCAAAACGAGCACAGATGAGTGTCGTGATTGTCGGGAATGACCAGATCGGTGATGGATCACAACCGAAGACGACATTCATCAGTTGCTTTTTACTTCTTTCGTCAACTTGATGGATGGTCATGGAGATAGCTTCGACGAGCACATTGATAGGAATGTACAAAGCGTTACTACCATCAGCTGTTTGACGATCGTGATTGTGATGGTTCGCAACTCTGGTTGGTGCACAGGCAGGCATGGAAAATCATTTACATTCATTTCATACATTCATTCACATTCATTTGCCTCTAACTTTTTTCATCAACAGCATTCCGCAAAATGATGTATGAAGCTTTTGTAGGTTTTGTTATTAGCTACAACTTTTGCTCATAACTCAAATCTGTATCTCTCATGCATCACGAACTAGAGCGGGCAGAACTTGTTACTGTTTTTCAAAAACACTAGTGGCTTCTGTTCGCTCTGGTTCGTCATGCATCAGAGATACGGATTTAACTTTTTAACAAAAGTTGTAGCTTATAACAAAACCTACAAAAGCTATTTATATCATTTTGCGGAATGCTGTTGAAGAAAAAAGTTAGAGGCAAATGAATGTAAATGAATGCACGAAATGAATGCAAATGATTTTCCATGCCTGTGCACAGGTAGATTGAGGTTAAAAAACGCCACCGCTCGGAAATAGTATGAACTGTTCAGAAGCTCTATTAACTGCTCGGAAGCTCTCTGAACATCTTGGAAATTCTATGAGAGTTTTGGAACTCTGTGCACATCTCGCAAGTTCTATGAACATCTCGGAAAATTTTAATCGGAAGATCTATGAACATCTGGAACATCATATGAATTTAAGTACTGTGTACTACACGAAAGTTCTATGAACAGTTGAAAGTCAAATTGATTTAAAAACAAAGAAAACGGAAAAGAAAAGAGCGATTCTTAATAGTATTGGAGTTCTATAAACTTGTCGGAAGATCTATGAACTTGTCGGAAATTCTGTGAACTTGCCGGACATTCTGTGAATTTGTCGGAATTTTAGTGAACCTGTTGGAAGATCTTCATCATCTATGAACATATTGTAAGTGCTATGAAATGCTTGAAAGATTTATGGACTGCTCGGAAGCTCTATGAACATCTCAGAAGTTCCTTTCATATCTCGGAAGTTTATTAAACAACTTGGAAGATCTATGAACATCTAGAAAATTATATGAATTTTAGTCATGTGTACTTCATCAGTTCAACAATTCAACTGCTCGGTAGCTCTGTGAACATATCAGAAGTTCCTTGCATATCTCGGAAGTTCATTAAACATCTCGGAAGTTCATTGGACAATTTGGAACATCTACAAAATTATATGAATTTAAGTCTTGTGTACTACACGAAAGTTCTAAGAACGGGTGAAAGGGAGAAAATGATTTAAATATAAAGAAAAGAGATATTCTTAATAGCATTGGAGTTCTATGAACTTGTCGGAAGTTCTATGAACTTGTCGGAATTTCTGTAAATATGCCGGAATTTATGTGAACCTGCCGGAAATTCTGTAAACTTGTAGCTAGTTCTGTGAACTTGTCTTAAGTTCAGTGAAATTGTAGGAAGATAAGTGAACTTGGCGTAAGTTTTATGAACTTGTCGGAAGATTTTTGAACTTGTCGGAAATTCTGTGAACTTGCCGGACATTCTGTGAATTTGTCGGAATTTTAGTGAACCTGTTGGAAGATCTTCATCAGTTCAACAATTCAACTGCTCGGAAGCTCTATGAACATCTTGGAAGGTCTACGAGAGTTTTGGAAGTCCATGAACATCTTGGGATTGCTATGAACTGCGTGAAAGATTTATGGACTGCTCGGAAACTCTATAAACATCTCAGAAGTTCCTTTCATATCTCGGCAGTTCATTGAACAACTTGGAAGATCTATGAACATCTAGAAAATTATATGAATTTAAGTCCTGTGTACTACACGAAAGTTCTATGAACTGGTGAAAGGGAAAAAATGATTTAAACACAAAGCAAACGGAAAAGAAAAGAGATATTCTTAATATCATTGAAGCTCAATGAACTTGTCGGAAGTTTTATGAACTTGTCGGAAGTTCTATGAACTTGTCGGAAGTTCTATAAATATGTCGGAATTTATGTGAACCTGCCGGAAATTCTGTAAACTTGTAGCTAGTTCTGTGAACTTGTCTGAAGTTCAGTGAAATTGTAGGAAGATAAGTGAACTTGGCGTAAGTTTTATGAATTGGTCGGAAGATCTATGATCTTGTCGGAAAATCTGTGAACTTGCCGGACATTCTGTGAATTTGTCGGAATTTTAGTGAACCTGTTGGAAGATCTTCATCAGTTTAACAATTCAACTACTCGGAAGCTCTATGAACATCTTGGAAGTTCTACGAGAGTTTTGGAAGTCTATGAACATCACACTTAATTTTTTTCGCCGAGATTCCAACAGCCGAGCAGTTCTGCAATTTGTTTTGCTGAGATTCAGTAAAACAATTGCCGAGACTCAGCTAACAAATAACTTTTTGCTGAGATATCAGCTAACAAACAGATATTTTGCAGATATATCAGCAAATGTAAATGCCGAGGTAATCGGTTGTTGGAGATTTTACCGAGCTAGATTAAGTGTGAACACGGCGAAAAGTGAAGGGCGACACTTTAAAGGAAATCAAAACAAGGCGCATAGTATTGAGCGAATTGTTGTTGTCATACATGTTCGGGGCGATTTAATAAGGGCGTATTCTTAACCTTCCGCATTTACGGGCGAAATGGTAAAAAATATTTTTCAAGAGAAAAATAATAAAAAATGGGATTTTTCACTCAACACAAATAAAAATGGATCAATTTTACGATCATAAATTTAATTGCAATGAGAAAAAAAATGCTTAACCTTCAATTAAAAATTAAATTTATACGTGCAAACTTGCTCGGTTTTTCTCCATATGTTTACATTTAGCTAGTTTCGCCCTTATCACAATTTGCTCCGGACTTTACTACTTGATCAGAGATGTTATGCCTCAGAACATCCCGGCGGCGCCGACTGGGATTGATCCCAGGCCTGCTGGGGTGAGAGGTAATCACGCTAACGCTTCATATTGATTATTTTCGGGTAAAAAAAGTTCGTCGTTAAAATCGTCGTGTACATTCAGCGCTTTAGGCATTTTGGAGTTTAATTTTTGTTTTGTTTTGAGTATGTTCCATATACACTTCAAATTGTTGACTAATGAGTTCAAATCTCACCTTTACTTTAAACCGTTTGCACAGCTGTCAGCTCTGCTGAAATGGCGCATCCTAATGTACGCCAATTCCAGTACAGAGAGTTCAGCCATGGTTCGACAATAACGAATTGATTGTGGAATAATTTGTAGGAACGTATTCCAATTATTCAATGTATGCGATAAAATATTCTGTTCTGAACTTGATTTGCGTCATCTAAATAAACCGGTTGATTGGTTTGATCATCTTCGCTAATAACCATTCCAAGCGTGCTTTCTCGTAACGGAAATCTATAGCGCTAGCAAAAAGCTGACTAGACATGGCTAGACTACAACAGTCGTCACTATTCCTTGTTTCTGTTCCCCAACAATAGCTCAAACTTTCCACGTATCCCTTTATCCCTTTTCCTTGCCGGGCCAAACCCAACGTTGTCTAATAGCTACGGTATAGACGAAACTCCTCCTACTCAACTAAAGTTTTACAGCTTGTCGCGTCACAATCCTTTCCCATCCATCACATGTGTTAGTTAATGTAACTGCAAAGTTCATTCACATTCACACCCTGTCTGTTTGTTGTGTTCTGAAATGGGGCCAGCATCGATTTAGCGATGATGACCCGCCCAGCTATCCAGTCGCCGCATGTTTCCGAATTCGAACGATGTGTGCGAATAAGATGAGAAGTCACGACGGAACCGACATTTGTTTGTTTACCTGTGCAATCGTAAAATTTAAGCTGATGCGCAGTTCAGTTACAGTTATCAAGAGTGGTTTTCTTTTTTTTTTTTTTCGCATCGTCGGGTGTCAGATATTTGAATGAATATTACGTTTTATTTTAAATAAACGCATACAGTTGTAAACAAACCCAGATAGGGTAAGGTGGGGCAAGAAGGGTCATCTATGAGGGGCACTCAATCGCAATATACAGGACCAGTTAAAATGCAAGAAAATGTACGTTGCAAAGTAGTAATGAAAATAATAGAAATTATTTTGCCGTACTTAATGTAATTGAACGTACTCAAAGTATAATTAACGAACTTGAATTAAGGAATCGTGGCTATAATTAATGGACTTAAATAGTAGTTAACGGCGTACAGGGTATTGTTAAAATAGTTAAAGCGTCGGAGCTCAAAGTTATTACGTGCCTAAAGGTCCTCTCCTTGATTTTTTTTTTTAATTTTCAACAACAGGTTCAATCAAATCCATGATTATGGTTGCATTGAACCTGTTGATTTTGGCACACAAATAAATGAATAAATGTACTAGCTGACCCATCTTGCGCCACCTTACCCTAGAATGAGTATTGATTACTGTACCGTGTGCTCCGCAACAGGTTCAAGGACACTTAATGCTTATCAATCGCCTCGAGCTCTAATTGTGCAGATGCATCTAAAAATGGTGCACTTCATAGACAGACACATCACGCTCGAATCAAACATTTGTTTAGAGGTGAAACATCCGTGTTATCTGTGAGTGGCTGCCTGTTGGAACCAACTGATAAGACAGTGCCCTAGGTGGCAATCTACGGAAATATGTAACTAGTGTTCGCTATATCCGGCAAGGTGTCTTGTTGTCAGTCGTATTTCAATTTGTTGATTTTGGCGAAGGTTTTTCTGTTTTCTTGATGGAAGGTTAGGCCAATCTTCTATTTTTATAAATGTGATCTATAAATACCATGTGCAGTCAAGGATCTTGTTTATTTTTTATGCTTTTTTATAGTCACTTTAACACTCTTGGGTCATACGTGCGAGACGCGTCCGGGAATGAGAATTGAACTCGCCATTTTGGCGTGAGAGGTATGGATGTAAACCACTACGCCGGAGCCATTCCTGCTTTTTTGTAACGCAAGATTAAGTAGCTCGGTTTGGCTGTAAATCTATAGCTGTGTGGAAAACTGGAAAATCACTGAAGTAATGCGACGTTTTTACGAATAGTCTAATTTTAAAGTCTCTTAAATCACGTTCAATGTACAGCGTAAATATTTGTATACACACGTAATCTCGGCATCCTTGTTGGGTAATTTGTTTACAGTTTTCGAACTGTAAATCACAAAAACTATCGACAAACTACTGAATACGGTAATGGTAAGCAGGCTGCCTTCCAGTCATTTTGGATAAAAAAATGTTATATTAAATTATGGAATAGTAAGATATTATAGTAATATTTTGTTTGTGTAAGCAACAAGAAAAGATTGTGAAGTTTGTGTTTGACACATAATACCTGCCAATTTTGCAATAAGCCATTTTGTCATTTATTTCACCCACTCTTCGCTCTTCACTCTTCGCGAAGAGGCGATTAGAAAATCGCTCATTGTGACTCTGCCAAAGCTAAATTTGCAGGTTTTATGCGTTAAACACAAACATTACAATCTTTTCTTGTTACTTACACATACAAAATATCATCATAGTATCTTATTATTCTATAATTTAATAGAACATTTTTTTAGCCAAAATGAATGGCAGATGGTAAGTACTGAATTGACCGAACACCGAGTTTTCAGTATTCATTACAGGGTGTACACAGGGCTGGAAAGCACCTCAGAGCGTTAGCAAAGCAACTTTGTGCATGCATCTCACAACACTCGACAAAGAGTGTGTGGTTCTCCCATTTACTTCGCACACTCTTTTCCAACTAATCTGTGAGAAAGCGATCCACACAATGAGCGGTACACTCCGTTCTGTGCGACGCACGGAGCGAATCAACTCGGGGGCAACTTGACAACTCTAGTATATTGCCAGTTTACCCCGATAGTTTGGTGCTGGTGGTTCTGTAAAACTCACAAATTTCAGAAATGTTATCTGAATAGGGCGTATTCAGAAATGATATACAGTAAATAATATTAAAGTTTAAAATGCATCTTATTGTCGCACGCCCGCCAAAACGGACACGCAACATCCGACGTCAAAACTAACATTAGCGACATAGGAACTCCAGTGGTGCCAGCGACAGATGACGTTTTGATTCGCTGCAGGTCTCTGAATGGTTTTGCAGTGAGTAAGAACGTACTAATTACACCGACAAACCGACATGACACTTAATTCTGACTTATGCCCGAAAATCTTAAACGGCCGATTTAAATGTGCAGTGATCCGAACTGTCAAAACTATAGGATTCTTTGATCTAGATAAAAATAATTTGTTTGATCTATTGATCAGACACGAACCATAACTTATTCATGGGGCAGAGCTGGTAGCAGGTCACTTTTTAGTGACTTTGCCACTATTTTGAAGTTAGTCACTAAAAAGTCACTTTTCACACCAAAAAGTCACTAAAGTCACTATTTCCCTAAAAATAGTCACTAAAGTCACTTTTTCGCAACTAAAATAGAGTGAAATGGAAAAATATTACCAACATTTTTAAATTAAGTGCTTGGCACTAAGGAAGTTTTAAAAGAATTCTGGGATGACTTCTGAGGATACTTCCAAGAGACCTCTAAAGAGTTCGAAATAAGAAGAGAAGAATTCCTATGGAATCGGCTTTTCAGGGTTCAATCTCAAAGGAATTATTCGAAGAGTTTCAAGGGTATTCTGAGATGGATTTTTTTTTTGAGAATTCTGAGAATGCCATGGGAATTCTGAGGAGAATACTAATTGAATTTCCTATATAATTCAGAAGAGAAGTCCAAGATCATTCTAAGCAGAAATTTATGATATTTCTGAGGTTAATTACATGGAAATTCTAAGGAGAACTTAAGTAAATTTAAAATAGATTTATGGGAAGAACTTTCATGGAAATCCTGGAAGAATAATTAAAAAATCGAATATAACCTACTTTTATGTTGTATTAATTCATGCGTGAAGTTATCGATTTTCATAGTTGGGGATGCTTAACGTCAAATATCAGACTTAAAGTGAACATTTTATGCGATAGATTAGGAGATGAAAGTAAAGAGTTGATAGTGTGTGAAAATTGTACATAGAAAGTAGAAACCATAAACGAACTGTATCCCGGATGGTTAAACTATACCACAAATGGTTTGGATGATACCCCAGAAGCAATCAGGTAGATGCTTACATCAGATGGCGATTTGAGCGTGAAACAATTGATAGAACTGTTTCCGCACATCGGAGGTACATGAGCAAATCGGCGATCATCCCTTTTGCAAGTGTGGCGAGGTGAAACACCCCTCACTATCCCTCATCAACGGATGAGTTTGGTGAAAGGGATGCTCTACCCGATTCGTACCTTCCTCAAAATTGTTTTAAGCTCGCTTTTTACTTTCTATATACAATTTTCACACTGCCGTAGTGCAATGGAATTATCAACTCTATACTTTATTAAAATGTCCACTTTAAGTCTGATATTTGACGTTCAGCAGTTCCAAGAATGTTGTCAAGAATGCAATAGTATTTTTGTTAAGCTTGTTTTAGAAGAAAGTTTAAGAGGAGCGGAATAATTCTAAAAAGGTTCCTGAGATCATTCTAAAAAAAAATATATGAAATATTCTTAGTGAATTATCAAAGTTATATCAAAATGTTAAAGATTTCAAAACCAGAATGAATTTCAAATCTTCGAAAAAAATGCTGTTGATGTAATGATCTATTTAACCCAATTTAAGCTGGTTTATTATGGTTTATTGGTTTGTACACTAATTTTAAAGTATATCGCTCAACCAGTAACATTAAAAAAAATCGTTGGGAAAATCCAGAAATTGCTATTTGCTGGCCATCGTAAATAAAGTAATCAAAGGGAAATTATTCAAATCACTTCAAATGCTTTTAATAGGAGATTGCGTTGAGAGTTTCCATATATAATTAGAGGAATTCATGAAATGTGATTTTAAGCTCCAGGAAAAAACAGTTTATTTCAGTATTAAACCTTATTTGAGTTTCTGAGTCATCATATAAATGTAACTATTGGTTACTTATTTATTATTTAAAAGTCACTATTTAGTCACTATTTCCGTAATTTTAGTCACTAAAGTCACTACTATTATATCGAATAAGCGCTACCAGTCCTGATGGGGATTCATGGCTTAGCTAAATATTTCCCGCAAACACGGAGCCAGATGTCAGTAGTGTGCTGTGGTCAGAAAATTTATTGTTTTTGCTATGGTCACTCATGTCGGTTTGTCGGTGCTAATTATACGCAGCTAGTACTGCAAAAAGTACAATTTGAGGTACTCTCTTCGGTCGCAAGCTAATCGATGCACCCTTCGAAACCTAGGAATATCAACGAACCCCTCATTTTATCTGTCAAACTCACATAGCGAATAAAAACAAACATAGTGTAGTACTAGAATGGATTACGTTAATCAATTTACTTGGGACCGATAGGCTAGTCCAGTGTGAGCCAATTTAAAATCGTTAGTTTGCACCGGTTGATACATTGGCGTACTTGGTTAGGCCTTTGCATTTAAGCTTAATATGTGATATATTATTCAGTTTGACTTCATTTTCAATTTCTTGCGACAACGCATGCTATCGTCAGAACTCAATTTTAGTTGCTATTTTCGAAAATCCTGATTAACAACCACTTTACTTATATGATCACTACATTTTCAGAGTTCTTCATGGTATTTGAGTTGTCATTGTCACTATGCCCATAACTGTGTAACTAAATAATAAAACATACACATGAATATGGACTCATCTGTTTATTGAGGCTTCAAGTTTGGTGAGGATTAGGGCTTTTTAATGTATCACCAACGTAGAGTGTGCCACGCGAGTTCGACCCGTTTGTTTACATCAGAAAAGGCGAATCCAATAGAAACTAAGCGATCGTTTCCGCCTCTGGTGGTGAATAAGGGAACCATCAAAAGAGTGATGAGGGCTGAAATTTTCGCCGTGAAGCATACGAAGAGGAAAATGTTTTTACTTTTTCTGATTAATTTATCCATCACAGGTGTTTGTAACCATCATCCACATGGAATATTTTGTTTTCTGTATCGATTGTGCAGTGAGCCGGCTGGTGCTTCCACATATTTTTGTTAAGAAAAGTGAAGATTTATAAAACTACCACAGCGGTTATGATCTTCCGGATTTTTAATGTGGTGTTATTTGAGCTGTAAATCCGTTAAAATATGTGGAAAATAATAAAATAAGACCCCTCCTGATGGACATATGCAAAATACGCATAACAATATGCGTTAATTTGAGATGTAAGCATTGTAATTTTGATGCAAACAAACGGTTTGGTTGACGTTTCCTCTCATAATCGCCTAGCGCACTCTACATTGGTGGCGCATAGAAACAGCCTATAAGGATTTTCACAACACAAATTAAAGCATTTTTCACTCAACATCTTGCCAATCTCCATCGGTAATTGTCTTATTGCACGATTTTACACAGATCTAAACTGATTTGCACCTAAACTATTCACACACAACAAATCCGGAAAATCATAACCACTAAGACACTCTTATAATTTTCTATTGTCTTCAACAAAAATATTCCTGGATCCTTGCAAATATGATACAGAAATAAATTTTTCAACTGTAGACACTCTTATAATTTTCTATTGTCTTCAACAAAAATATTCCTGGATCCTTGCAAATATGATACAGAATTAAATTTTTCAACTGTAGATTAAGTTTTAGAGCTACTCAGATGAATCAATTTATCAGGAAAAGTGAAAAGTGTTTCGCTTCCTATGTCTCATGGCAGAAATTTCTGCTCACAACACTATTTTGACGTTCTCCTATTGACCACCAGAGGTTGAACGAATCGCTAAGTTTCTATTAAAAAAATGCGTATAGAAACAATTTTGTAATTTTTTTTCGGTAGAATTCTCAAGTTTTTGAAAAATTCCTCAAGCCGGAATTTTAAATAAAAAAAAAAGATGCAAAATTTTATCAGGATATTACGATTGATACAAATACAAATACAGATTGTCAAACCTCTTAACGGAATCCCTTTAAGAAGAGCTTTGAGTGTGTTGGTTTATTTCTTTTAAATTCCGTTATAATTGCTTATCTTTTGACAGACACGCGTATTTTGTCTACTAATTGCAGACTTCATCAGTGCCAAGTGGTGTTGAGTACTTGGCACTGATGAAGTCTGCAAGTAGTAGACGAAATGCGCGTATCTGTCAAAATATAAGCAATTATAACGGAATTAAAAGGAAATAAATCAACATACTCAAAGCTCTTCAAGTCCTGATAGTTACAAAAAACATGTTGATGAATGTTGCAGATGCTCATTATGATTCTATTTTCAAACCGTTCGTAATATGTATTTCCCAACGTTGAAATTTGTGTGGTGATTAATGAGTATTTTCAGTTCAGTTTCAGAAATCTTGCATATCAGAAGAACACATACGACCCATGGCAAGCTTTCATCGCACAACTATGATCAAAAAATAAGTCTAAGGCTGGTTAAATTCAAGAGCAAAATAAAATAGAAGATAACACAGTATTTTTATTACCTTTTGATTATATTAGAAAATGAACCTCCATCAATCGGTTTCAATTCGTTTGGATTTATATAATTTCACTACGAAAATCATAAATTCGCTCTTTTCACATAGCATTCTTGCTTGTTGTTTGACATCCATACATGGTGAAACAAAAAGTTTGTTTTCCGTAGAAAAATACCATTGAACTATTTGCAAGTGGGTACGTGAAACTAAGGTTATCTGTCACCTGGCCGACGACTTGGAGCGAATATATAATACAACAAGCGCTAATGTCTTCTTTGAATTCTTTGCAGAATTTGCTTACCACGACTGCATGCATAGGAGATGAAGAAGAGCATAACAAAGAATAATTTTGTCAATTTGCTGGGTTTCCCATTTGCAACCCTACACTGAGTGGTGCTCTTTGCGTCGGACCCAGCCCAGATGACAGCCCTGGTTGACCAAAACCTCAAAATTGTGGCAAATAGGCAAAAAACAGTTGAAATAGATGTTTTTTAGCTGTACGAAGAAAACTTGACAATCAAGACGTCACAAAAAGGAGTATAGTAGAACCAAAACCAATGCACAATGGTCCCAAAGCCGTGTTTAGGAAGACAACAATGGTTGCGCCCAAACCGTCAGTTTTAGGTATATGTTTTCTTGTTTGTTTTGATCAATCTTATTATGTTTTTAAAATTAAGGTGGTCCATAAAATTGGTGAATTAAAAATACTAACTTTTTTATTATTTGAGATAGACCAAAGCAGTGTTCTAAACAGTTGTAGAACAATCAATTCAAAGCAACTTTGCTGAAGGCACAACGTTTTTATCTCGTATAGTTCATGAGTTTTGATTTTTTTAAACAAGCAGGTCAGGGTGACCACTAAAATCGATTTTCTTTGAATATCTTTTCATGCGTTAATTTCTCATAAAAATATTGTTCTGATTACATTTAGAACTTTTGATGACGCATATTTTTACTCAAGCAGCTAGGCTATTATCTTTTTTTGATTAGAATGTTAAAGGCTATTTTCTTCGAAAAAATGGCTCTTTTCAATTGTCAATATCTCATACAAGGCATACAATGCCTTGGTTTTATTTGCATGCACGTAACCCATAGCTCATACCGTAGTAGGCTGTGTATAAAAGAAAATGATTTACTTAGTTTGACAGTTGCACCATGACGAAGTGGCAGTGTATTCGTGATTTGTCCCACGTGCAATGTTGTGAAAAGAAATTTCAATCGCCGTGGGAGTGTCCCGGTGGACCGTCAAAAGGGTTTTAGACCGAGAAAAGAAAGGACAACTATCCGCGAAGGTGGCCACAGGTCGTCCGAGGTCAGCTCGGGTTCCGAGGGTTATCGCTGCTATCAAAAGGAAGATCCGGGTGAATCCAGTGCGTTCAATAAGGAAAATGGCAAAGGAACACGGGATAAGTGACTTTACGGCACGGAAAATCGTAAAGGAAGATTGCGGGGTGAAGTCAAGGGCACGGAAAAAAAACTCACATGATTACCAACCGCATCCGGGAGCTACGAGTCGAACGATGCAAGAAAATCTTGAGCTTAAGCGACAAAATCCGGTAATCCTGTTCAACGACGAGAGCATGTTTACCGTCCATCCCGTTTCAAATTCCAGAACCGACCGGTATATTAGTTCTCTTCCGGTAAAAGACGTGGCCGACTAGCACAAGAACGTGTATCTGGCCAAGCATCCTGCTAGCGTTATGGTGTTTGGATTGGTGGCTTCCGATGGCAAAAAAAATGGACCCGGTGTTCATTCCAGAAGGTGACAAGGTCAACACGGAGGTCTACATCGGGATTTTAAGTAAGTATGTTCTCCCGTGGATCAAAGAACAGTACGGTCCGAAGCCAAATGTTGTATTTCAACAAGATGGGGCTCCGTGCCACACCTCGAACCGCACTCAGAAGTGGTTGCAGGAAGATCTTCCGTTCTGGTCGAAGGATATGTGGCCGCCATCCAGCCACGATCTTAATCCGCTGGATTACTCAATATAGCGCGTCATGAAAGTCAAGAAATACGCAGCTGTTAAATTCAAAAGTTTATCATTTTCCAAAATTTCACTTTTGTAAATTGCACGAATGTGCAACTGTTGCTATGGTAATTAAAATTACCACCGATTGCCTGCTAAAAGCGATTTCCCTAACACAGATTTCAAAGTTGAATTCCATCCGGTTTCACCAAACGGTGTTTATTCAATCACCGCGTGGTGAAGGGTGGTGTTCTCCAGTACACAACTAAAGGCTCCCCGCAAGCAGCTAGATATCAAGACTGGCCTGAACCGCTGATCGGATGCAGTTCCAACCACCCTCATCCCAAACAACATACAGCTCACTAGTCCTCATCTGTGTTTAACACCCTAATAGCTCAGCATTACTCAACCATCACGACAAAACGGTCCTATTCAGGACCACCATAAATTTGAAAAAGAGTATTTTTTGTACGTTTGTCAAGGTCATCAATTGGATGTCATTTCCCATATCAAGATAGAGCTGGGATTAGGGTGTAACAACTTTTGTAAACAATTACCTCTTTCGATGATGTCTTGAAAGTCAAGGCTCGCCCACGCAAATCAACATGACCATCAGGTAGGGTAAGACTTCCCCTACTCGACGGTAATGCTGGTTTGCGTGCCTTGAATTCTTAAAAATCATCGAGAGAAGTCATTGTTTACAAAAGAGGCGGCATGAAAGTGGTCTGATTTTGATCCAGAGATGATGGACTCTTAAAACGCCAATCGATAAGAATGTTTTCTACGAATCTGTTAAAATTAAGACTTTATCATTTTCAAAATGTCTCTGAAAATTGCATGAATGTGCAACTGTTGCTATGATAATTAAAATGATCACCAATTTCCTGCTAAAAGCGATTTCCCTAACACAGATTTCAAAGTTGAATTCCATCCGGTCTCACAAAACGGTGTTTTATTAAATCACCGCGTGGTGAGTGGTAGTGTTCTTCAGTACACAACAAAAGGCTGCCCCCATGAGCATCCATAGAAGGAGGAAGAAGCCGCAGCGCTATTGATGGAAATCAGTAGCTCTTCGTGAGTCGCTGTGGGCCATCTTTGTCAAGCGCGTCATACTAAAGAGTATAAATAGAGAGAACCCCGCTCAGATTCCTATTCCTTCACAAAACACAAGCTCTTGCTGCAGTTAACAAATAAGATTTATTATATAAGACCACGTAGTCCTACGTCACCATTACGTACAACCCCTTGGGGCTGTCCCTTGTAGGTTTTTTTTTTAAATTTGGAAATTCACAGGACTTTAACCATTTTACAGAGTATTCTTCGGCATAATTAAAGATGATTGTCTGTTGGATTTCTTTACTATATTCGAGATAATTAAGTTTAAGCACTAGTCTTTCAATATAGCATCAACAATGGCGGACACGCGACCTCACACCACAAGTGATGAAGAAGCTTGCCTAGATGTACATGTATTTTGCTAGGCCAATCTACAAACCTTAGTTATGCTGTATATACCGACAGAATCTCGAGTCAAAATACGCTTTGATTTAGAAGCAAGTTACCAAAACAGCCGATTGATAAATATGTATAGGAAATCCCAAGCGTAAAAGAAGCAACAAGTTGAAAGCACCCATTCACAGTTATACACGAAAAAAGCGAAAGAGTAATCTCCGCGAACCCTCCACTATTATCGCCGCGTGTGTGCGTGTGTGTGTGTGATGAGGATAGGAAAGATGGGCAACTTACGCAAATGATGACCATGGAGAATGTAAGAACGGTCCATTATAGGCCTACGCATTTGAGAAAGTCATGCACCATCCTGCCGAAGTGGAAAGAATTTCTTCAGTTCTTCGACTTCATGCACGGCTCCACTCAATGCCTGTAATGGAAAAGAAGCCCCAAGCAAAGCCCGTTGGAAACTCTAGAACCTTTATGTTGTAAGGTGGTTCAACCTCCATGCTACTTCTGTTCGTGGAGTGGCTTCAGTTTCGTTCGGCGTGTGCTGCCCGTGTGACGTAAGTGGGGTTTTTTTGTGCTACCAACTAGCAACCTGTTGGTAGAGAGCAGGGATGGATCGGTTTTTGGAGCATCGTTCATTACTTTTTAATGTAGAAAGCCACTGTCAAGTCCAATTGGATTTTCAGTTAATACCATCTTAAAATAAATCGATTAATGTTATTACTCTCTCGATCAAACTTCGAAATTTTTGCACCGTAGAGCCACACTATGTGTTTTCACTGAAGGTGCACTCGAGTGCGCGCCCTTGTGTATCTTCAGTGAAGATACGAATTTTTCTATATTGAAAAATAATGAACGATGCTCAAAAGAGCGATCCATCCCTGGTAGAGAGGAAGACAAAGAAGACGAAACACTGTGACAAAATGGGCCAATGCTATACTTATTGCTGTGACAATATGAATCACACAGTTTGAGCGTTGTAAATACGAACTACTAAACTGATAACAAAGTGGATGCTTTCGGAGTGAAATGGAGCGGCAACAACAGTAGGTGGATCTTACAGAACACAAGATAACGCACAATGGAAACTGTGAGTATGGGTGATAAGACCTTCATCGAAAAATGAAAAACAGTTTGATTGCTATTGATCGTTTTATGGAGGGTCCTCAGATAGGCTAGGTATTACGTAGCTGGAGGCGGCGGGTTCGATGCCGGTCCGGTCGGTGACATCTTTCGGGTTGGATTTTTTTTTGGCTTCCTTGGACATAGAGTATGATTGTGCTTGCGGTAAAACGCTCGCTACAGAAGCGTAAAAAACCTAGAAGACGAAGAAGAAGATGCTGGTTACTTGCCAGCTTATAAAGCGTGAATGTTGTCGAAATAGCTAAACAATTCTAGCCTCATGAACACTGCTTCCAACTTCCACGCTCGTAACTTAGCACAATTAAAATTATTGTAAACATAATGGTCTCCCGTGTACACTTCTGATTACTTCGAAAAAAAATGATAAAACAATGCCTCCTTTGTGACATGGGAATGATAACAAACACTCGAATCCTTCACAAGAGAGGAAACACATGTGGCTCGATTAAAGTATGTCCTCCGTTACATTTTGTCAGGTACACAATTTTGAGGCATCTTGATGGAATCCCATTATGTCACCCACGTTTCATTCACTGCCAGAGTGAAAGGTGCCTGAAATAATGCCGAATGATTACAGCTCAGCGAATGCGGAAAAGGTTGAACCCTAGCCCTTATTCGTCCGCCGTGGTCAAACAAGTCTCGCCGCCGCCGCCCCCACACGCCCCAAATCCAAATGGCAACAAGAAATCCGTTACCTGTTGGCCCTTTTCATTGACCGGTGAAAGGAGTGCCGTCGCGGTTTGCCTCTAATGTTTGTTTTGCTTGCTACACTCTACAAACAAGCTTAGGTACCTAAATATCTGAATTTTACCTTGGCTGGGTGGCGAGCTCGTGTTCGGTGACAATGAAAACATCAGGGCAGACTAATGTCATTATTTTGACTAGACTGTGTGAGTGTTGAGAAGCTGAAGGCATCTACGTGGTGATGTGATTTTAATAAGATTTTAGAGTGGAAAAACATATTACCTAAAAGCCACTGCTACTGTTGCTTCTAGCAACTGGCAGTGCTCTGTTAATGGTCCGCAAAAGAAATGCATTATTTAAGTTTTCTTTCCTTTCTACATTTCGCTGATTTTGTTTTTCTTTTCCTAAACTTTCTGTACGGGTTTATTTTTATTACCTTTTGTGCGATCATTCACAGTCCCTCTACCAGACCACCGTTCACTTTAGTTACGAGTTGAAGCATCAAGTTGCAAGTGTTTCCCGGCACAGTTGCCAGTTTTGACGTAGGACTACGTCTGTGATTTCTATATGGGGGTACACTTTGTGAAAACCAAACATAGAACATGCAACAACATTATGAAAGATTTTGAACGTTAATAACTCAGCTGCCCCTGGACCAATTTCAATAATTTTATCACCAATCGATCAGAAATATGTATACGCAAAATTTCAAAATGTGCAAATTATCATCGATTACCTGCGAAAAGCGATTTCTCTAACACAGATTTCAAAGTTGAATTCCATCCGGTCTCACAAAACGGTGTATATTAAATCACCGCGTGGTGAGTGGTGGTGTTCTCGAGTACACAACGAAAGGCTCCCCGCAAGCAGCTAGCTATCAAGACTGCCCTCAACCGCTGATCGGATGCAGTTCCAATCACCGTGTGTGGTGGTGTCTTGTCGTCGGCATCAGCAGCAGCAGCAGTACTTTCGGCGCGTGGTGTGTTCTCCAGTACACAACGAAAGGTTACCTGCAAGCAGCGAGCTGCAGCCCACATGAGCATCCATAGAAGGAGGAAGAAGCCACAGCGCTATTGATCGGAATCAGTAGCTCTTCGTGAGTCGCTGTGGGCCATCTTTATCCACCGCGTCATACTAAAGAGTATAAATAGAGAGAACCCCGCTCAAATTCATATTCCTACACAAAACACAAGCTCTTACTGCAGTTAACAAATAAGATTTATTATATAAGACCACGTAGGCTTACGTCACAATTGCGTACAACCCCATAGGGCTGTCCCTTGTAGTTTTTTGTTGCAGTTTAGGGTTTTAGGTTGACAAAACATGCGAACTGATGTGGATTTCAACAATCTCAATTTTGTTGAAATATCTTTTGAGTGTGTGTATCATTATAATTTACAATCAAAATATATCAGGTTTTCTTTGATTTATTTATATTTCTTGTGAGGGTTGAAGACAATGATTTCTTCGATAAATATTGTTGAAAAGAATTAAACGCTATCAAAATTAAATCGATTGAAAAATTGGTTCAGTTTTTCAGATTTTCTACTGATCTCTTAAATGGCAGCAGTGTTATCATATTTTATAATATAAACAATCGATGTTTATATTTGTTCAGAGTAGTCATTCAACATTCCATCCTTCCACATTCCTTAATGCCAAGAAGGAAAAGGTTCCCCCTATTGTAATAACCACTTCCGATTTCCATGCTCTTCGCACGGAACTTTTGAACTTCGTGAAATTCAAGTTTTCACTTCAAATTGGCCGTCAGGGTGAATGCCGTGAATTGGCTGAAACCTTGGACGGATTCAAACGTCTTCTCACGTATCTTACTGAGAAGCAGCATCATTTTTTACTTACGACACCAAAACTGAACGTGTGTTCAAGGTTGCCATGAAAGGACTGCCCAGTAGTGAATCCCTGGATCAGATCAAAGATCAATTGACTAAATTACTTGGAGTTGAGCCTGTCCAAGCAATCAAAATGAAAATGAAATCCCGTCCTAATCTAGTCTAGTGAACAACCTTAAAGCCTTAGAAAAAGCTAGCCTTATGCTCCATGTCCGAGTGAAGTGGGAGCACTTCAGCAAAACTTGAGGAAATGTCCAAAACTGCACCCAGTGTCGTAAGTGCCAGGGAAGGAGTCACGGAACTAAAAATTGCTACATGCCAGCTAGATGCATGAATTGTGGTGATTCCTCTCACGCAAAAGACGGCTGTCCTGTAAAAGAAGATCCTAAGAAATTTAAAAGTTCAAATTGTGATGAAAACTTACCACTCTTAATTGTTATGATGGATATCTCAGGGCTGGTCGGTTAACAAAATGAAAGCAAATCGATATTAAAGTGTGCAGTTCCTATCATAATGAAAACTCATTTTGATTTCAAATGTTGCGACATAAGTCTGATATCATATTGTGCTTTCATTATGCAGTCAAGACGTTTTAAATGAAAGCAACTTAACTTGAAGCTCTGCTGTTTACGTCTTGTTTAAAATTTAATTGAAATTCATCTGTCGTTGAACTAATGATTATCGTTTATCTGATTTGTTTAACACATTTTAGGTCATTCGTGACTTGCCCGCGGTGAGATTGGAGCCTGAGTCTTTCAGCTTGAGAAACATGAATGGTAACCATTTACTCTAGGCCCGTATTCAGTTAAACATTATGAATGCAAAATCAGTAATCAAATTGATTTCATTGAAATCCGTTTGCTTCAACAGTGTAAAATTTTGCTCTCATTTTAGCTGTGTTAACCGTTAAGTCAACCAAAATGAGATCAACTGGAGTATTCAAAATAAGTTACATCATAACAGCAAATTTTGATTTCAATTTGATGTTCAGCTTTGCCCGAGTAGCGAGTCACTTTTTAGTGACTAGGTCGTTTTTTTCAAGCAAGCCACTAAAAAGTCTCCTTTTTTAAGGCCAAGTCACTAAAGTTACTTTTTCTGGTAATCAGTCACTATTTTAAACTTTTTTTTCAACGTGAATTTATTTTAAGATTGATCATCCTTCTTGCAAAAATAGGCCTACACTTTGTTCTAATTTTTGAACAATTCCATAACTTTGGCGGATAATTTCCAGATTTATAATAAGAGAGCTATTTATGAAATGCGTTAAAAATATGATTTTTGTTTTGTAAAACAACAACAACAACAAGTAACCGAAACGTTTTTAAGACATGACAATCAGTTTTAAAGAAACAGCTTTACTTCAATTTAGTAAGTCTACACAGTTCGAAAAAGTAGTGTAAATTTCTGTTCAATATGATGCACATAAATGGAGCGTCACATATCATATACGTTTACATTATGTATCATGTAAAGTTCTGACACATTTCATGCAATGTAGCAAATATTGTATACAAAAGCCCATCTTTGTAAACAATATTGTTTGCAAGTTGCTCGGTTGCGTGAAATGAAATACAAGTCTACGTGAATGAATGTTTACATCACAATTAATATTCAGAATTTTTTATCTGTGTAGGATCACAACATTTTTAATGTCTTGAAGTTTCGTACTAGCAAAATTGTGGAAACTTTTAAGAAGTTCAATTTATCTCACAAAAACTAGATCGAGGGATCTTTGGGGAATTTCAGCGATCTTAAGCAGAAGTCCCCGAAATTTTAGCCCAGACTTTTGGATTGGCTTAAAAACTTTAAATGTGAGCTTAGACAAATTCAGGATAGTTCCATGATGTGCTGAAATAAAATTGAGAACCCTTAAGATGTTTCGAGAGATTCTGTGCAGAGACATTCAGAATATTTATGAAAACTTCAGAACTATTTCAGAAATCCAGGGAAGTTTAAAGGTGTTCACGAGAATT
The DNA here is from genome assembly GCF_037179485.1 of Ochlerotatus camptorhynchus. Taxonomy (NCBI): domain Eukaryota; kingdom Metazoa; phylum Arthropoda; class Insecta; order Diptera; family Culicidae; genus Ochlerotatus; species Ochlerotatus camptorhynchus. The sequence continues at coordinate 195,548 of NW_027040823.1, read as the reverse complement.
CCATTTATTTTAAAGCAGTTTTAGGGAAGCTACGAGAACATCAAGACAGATCATAGAATTAAAGGGCAGTTAAAAAAAATCAAGGAAAGTTTCGAGAAATAAATTTCCGGGAATTTCAGAGAAAATTTATGTAACGCAATAAAAATTATATGAACATCCGAAAAATGTGAGAGTATTTCTGGGGTGTTATATCGTGGAAATTCCAAGATTTCAAAAATTTCGAAAACTTAGCTAAGTTGATTAGAGAACATCAACGAAGTTCCATTAATTAAAAAAAATGCTAGAACTTTTAGCAAGTACCGATATTTTCAAGAAATTCCAGAGAACTTCTAAGAAATTTAGATATTATTTCGTTATGTTCAGTGAAATTCCGAGTTCTTTGAGGACGATCAGATATCATCACAAAAATCCCATTAACTTAAGGAAATTTGGAGCGACTTACAAGGAGTTCCTTGGAATTATGGGATATTCCGAGAATTATATGATTGATCTGAAAACTTTAGAAGATACATGGAATTGTAAATGTATATCAGAAAATTTGATCAATTTCGAGAAATCAAGGTAAGCATAGAAAACTTCAGGGCTGAACTTTCCAGGGAAAATTAATGATTTAGGGCTAAATTCCGTGAGCGTTTATAAACTTTATAAAACTTAAAGAAAATTGTATAATTTAAAGGCAATTCAATCAATTGTAGTAAAATTGTGGGTTCTTTTAAAAATAATAAGATATGCAGGGCAGTCTAGAGAATTTTAACGAAATCAAGAAATATGTTGGTCAGTTTCAGGATCGCGTTTTCTTTGATATTGCCGCCTACGGACATTTTTCAGACGGATCAAGAGCTGAAGATCGTCGTCTATTATAATTGAATCAAATTTAACCTCGCATTTTGGTACTGAGACAGCTCTTGCTTCAACTATAGTAGTAGTCAGAGATTTTAGAGCATTATTAATATCATCTTTGGTTTGCAAAGGACTATTTGGGCCAATGCTATGTTCCTAAAATGTTCGATATTGCTCCCAATCAGCTCTATGGTAATTGAACGTAGAGCTGTTGGGATTAGATATTATTTCTTGGGATATTTCAAAAGTTACTGGAAGGTCATCAATAAATGACCAAGTTGCTGTTTATTAATTTATTTGATAAGGCTCAATCGAATTAACTTTACAGAGCCAAGGATTCTTGTTCACTATACAATACATCGTAAAACTATAGTCAAAAGGTACAACACAATAAACACTATATCTTCCGCTATCCAATAAGCCTCCTCCATCAGAACGGGAGCCACTTCCAGTGGTTTCTTTATATGGCGGTATCGCCAACGGGTGGAAGAGCACTTCCATTGCAGCAATGGACACAAAACGTGGTCAGCACTCACACGCTCATCACGAATCGGTTACTTTCCAAAGTCGACGACGCATCCACTGAAAGAACTACTGATGAAGAACAATGAGGAGGACCACACAATGGTTGCTGTCGAATAAACAAACTTCTGTTGACAGCCGAGTGAACACTCCAAATGATCAAGTTGTAAGCGTTTAAAACCTGACACTATTCCGACAAGAATTGTTTGATTTGAACCCCCAGTATAGTCCACAAAGACGCAGTCCTACGTCACAAGTGGCCGAGAAATGGAAACACGAAGTCAACTCTAATCCTATATTAAGGGACGAGTTTAGTTTAGACAAAAACATCGAGTTTCCCGATATTATTCCCGAATTTCTATTCATTTAGGGAGAATATCGAATTTGGAGATATCAAGCAAGGGAAATTTAACATTTATAGATCCTTGAACTGGTTTAGATTTTCAGGACACAGTCACTTACTATTAAGGGAATTTTGTTGAAAATTCTAAATGAATGTTGAGGATATTTTGGAATTAATTCTAGAGATAACAACAATGTATTTCAGAGAACTTTCATTCGGGAAGAACTCTAAGAGAGCCTTGACTAGAACTCCAAGTCAATTGTGTGAGTTCAGAGAAAAGTTTTTAGCTAGTTCTGTGGGAAATTCGATGATGATTGTCAAGAGGATTCCTGTTGAATTGTAGGTAAATTTCTAAAGAATCTTTTAAATAAATTCTTAGATATTTTTTAAGAGAGTTCTGATGAGAAATCCAAGCATATTTTGCGGGCATTGAATTTCGAGTAAGTTTGATAAGGGAATCGAATTGTGAAGAGATTAATTTTATTCCGAGCTTATGCTCGCCAAGGCCATCTCGAGAAGAGTTTCTAGAGAATTCTAAAATGGATTCCAAGTAAATTGTCAGACGAACTTAGAGGATATAATAAATAATTTTAAAGTAGAAATTTAAGATAATTTTGAGGTGAATTGCTTGGGAATTCTAAGGTCAGGGTGTCAACTACCTGGAAACACATGGAAAATCAGGAAACATCAGGGAATTCATTTTTGTACCTGGGCATCAGGGCTTCTCAGGGAATTTCATTCAAATTCAGGGAAATATTTCTTAACCACAGAAACTTATTAATAAGTATGACTGACTTCGGTAGTTTCAAACAACTCGGTGTAGTTTGAGGATGGTTGCTCATTTAACATTTTAAATAGAGGTGCGAACTTGTGGTTGTTCCATGCTTGATGTAGCATTTTTGCAAGGTATGCAAACATTGCTCAAATAAAAGAGTATTTCGATGATGTTGGGCCTAAAATAAATTCAGCTATTTGGTGTTGGCACCCAACTGAGAACTGAGATCCTGAGGGTTGATAAAAATCCCCTTCCGTAGATGCTAGACGTTGTTAGTCGCTGCTAATTTTAACCTCAAAATTGTGTGTCGTCTCTTAATATATGCTGCACCTAATTGCGTCTGACAAAATTTAACCTTCGAGTAGATTGGTGCGTCTACTCGATCCAGTTGTGTCCAACAAAAATCAATCCTTTGAGGGCATTGGGTCTTTGAGTAAATGCAAGAATGGATAAAAGGAGAGGATGATTTATTATCTGAATACTTGTAGTTCTTGTTCCTTACTGTATTCTTAACAACCTGATTAGCTCAGAGAATCAACTAAATGAGAATTTAAGGCAAATGGTCTTGCTTGGATGTGTTTTTTTCTATTGCTTGGAGTAGCACTTTTATTATTGAATACGAATAAATATACGCACAAACATTGCCTTGACAGCATAGAGTGGCTTTATTGAGGTATTATAGGTCTTCATTGTAAACCTAGTTAACTCGGAAAATTAGGTTCTCGGTGAAGTTTTAGTATTGTGATGTTCCTGCTATTGCAATTGAGATGGCAGTATCTCACAAAATTTTTGAGGTGAATGCTCAAGTAACAATTTTGATTTTATCATGGTTTTAAACATGTTTATAAAGGTTAGAATGGACTTGAAGACCATAATTGAACCGGAAATGCTGCTTGAGTGTGCGCCATTAATGCGACAGTACAAAGTCAAACGTGCAGCTTTTGCCTAACCCGTCAACTTCTATTCAATTTCCATACTGCCGTACTCTAACGGAACTATCTACCTACCATCTTCTAAAGACCATTCTCTAGCTAATAAATTATCACACTAAAGCTTCATATTAGATAGCATTTCCAACCAACTCTTCTATAAGAAATTTTCTCAATACTTCAAGATGATCAAATATCAGAGATTCTCTAGGTGTCTCAGAAATTATTACAAAGCCTTCTGGTGCTCGTAGGTCTCCAATAACTTCACATGATATTTTGTCAATACTTCAGGATAATTAAGTGTTATTCTGAAGATATTCAACTGTCCAACAATTAAAATAAAGTCTCTCAGAGATTCTCTGATGATATAAGCTGTCTCAGGAATTATTGCAAAGACCTCCAGGTGCTCGTAGGTCTCCAAACACATCTCTGGATATTATTTTTTTTCAATAAATCGTGGTTCAGCATGTTTTGACAGCAGAATCGTCCGAGACCTTTTCTCGTGGTTCGAACTCGTTACCTGACACTGGATTACGTTGTACGCTCCAGGAAACATTCTTGAATCAAAATCACCTTCTCCATTCGTACTAAAATCCCCGAAGTAAATAAAATGTGCACACGCACACATATGTAGGGATGAATACCACACACCTTTTTTCCCGTGTTGGGTATTTTGAACACTGCGAGCAGTATCCAAGTGAACAATAGATCTAAGATATATTCACTGTTTTAATATTGCTTTATCAGCACGTCGTATCTCCATTGTGTGAAGCGACCGACATAGACTGACCGAAAGCGTTTTCCTTGTTAGGTATTGCATTTCGAATGAATTGCACTACTTGGCGGGGAACTGAATTCCAAATATCAAAGGGTTCTGTCAACCCCTTATCCAGAAAAATACGCCTCTTATTGAATATTGCTGTACAAGAGCATAGCAGGTGTTCAGAGTCTTCTTTTTCTATGTCACATAATCGACACATGTCCCCTTGATGTTTTCCTATTACCTTCAAGTGATATTTACATTAGGGAGAGTGGGATTGCCAACTTCCTGTTGCTAACATTTCGTGGATAGAGGACGGGCTCTTCTCCACACTCATGGGGCATCCTTCAGGGCGAGGGTTTATTCCATTGCGAATTATATGATCTTGGTTGCTGAAAGGAGATTCTTATTCCGTTCCCGGTGGGTTTCGTGTGGGTATTTCTGCTTACAGGCGCTTCATACAGCGTTTTTGGCGCTTCATACAGCGCCAAGCTGAATATGTTTGTCAGTGGGACTTGAGCAAGCCGCCCAGATTGGATTGCCGATTGTTATGTGCAGGCGCCTTGCTACATGAGTGGTAGTCTCAATCATCATCATCATCAAGTGATATTTACATGGACAGTGTCCTGTTATTAAACCAGTGTACATACTCAGCAGTGTTGGAAAAGTTCGCGATATTTCACGAAGTTCACCAAGGGAAAAGTTCGCGAGTCATAGCGAACTTTGATGAACTTTTCCATCACTGATACTCAGATCTAGCTTTGATAGTTCAGGAATCTTGCTAGTCATTGAAATGCTCGGATTAATAAACCGTTTCGACTGCCACTTTCATTTTTTTCCCATTTCTTGAACTCCATTCTAAGAGAGCAAGCAGAAACTCCAAATAATGGTACTGGTCCTATAAATTGTTGAGATGATCCAGGCCTAGCTAGTGTGTCGGCTTTCTCATTCCCTTGAATTCCGCAGTGACCAGAAACCCAAAATAGGTTCACTTGGTTTTGGCAGGCCAATTTTTCAAGTGACATTGCACATTCCCATACAAGTTTAGAATTACATGTTGCTGATTTCAAAGCATTTAGTGCTGCTTGGCTACCAGACATAATGCAGATATTCGAATGTCTATAATTTCTACGCAAGCAAATTTTAGAACATTCAAAAATTGCTTGGACTTCTGCTTGGAACACTGTAGGCCAGTAGCCCCTAGATATTGAGATATTTATTCCTGGACCTGTTACCCCTGCTCCTACATGATTATCCAATCTAGAGCCGTCTGTATACAAGAGAATTGATCCTGGACGAATGTTTGCTCCCCCATTTTCCCACAAATCGCGATCCGGATCTGCTACATTGTAAAGACGATCGAAGTGATATTTTCTTCTTCATCCAATCTTCATTTTTATCACAAGAGAATCAATATTGAACATTCTTAGGATGCTCATATGTCCTCTAAAATCACCTTCAAGGAAGTGCTGTGACCGTTGGATCCTTAATGCACTCCTTTCGGCTTCTAATTCAATAAAGTGATGCTGCTCATTGCACATTGAGAGAGTAGCTAGTCTTTGCAGCCTCCCTGAGCTGATTTTTCATTGGTTTTAGGCCACCAAACCAATGATGCATAGGTTATTCTGGTTCTTACACACCCTTTAAACATTTTTAACAGTTTCAAATGTTAGAACTGTAAAGTAGTTTGAAAAAAATTTGAAACTCAGCATTGCGAACGGCCTAAAGAGCTCTGAATTCATTATCGTTGTCCCTTCATGCTGCTCTAGAACAGCGTTTTTCAAACCGCGGAGCCCCACTGACTCGCAAGCTCGCTGATGCCAAAGTTTACGGGTCGTAGTTTCCGGTTTCTAACTTACTAAATCTTCAAGTCTAAATGCCATAAAATCCTCAGGATCTACAAGTTCCGTCAGCCTCTGCTCCTTACAAGATTTAAGCAACACCCTGGCATCCCGGTTGCAAGTGGCATAATCATTCATATTCCCCGCATAGCACCAGCAACTGCCCAGTTCGAGCAATCTACCTACCCGCACGCGGCGATTCAGCAGCATTGATATGAAGTCAGCGCGAACCAGAGTTTGCTTTTGTGGCAATTTCTGTTTCCACTTGAACCATATCTCTACGCTCACTTGCTACGCTGCGCTCTTTCCCTATCACTACCTCCGTCTCCTCCCCACCCCCCTATACAACACCGTCACCGGTCGACGCTCCATTCGGTGCGCCATGCCGGCCGTCTGCCTGCCCACCACCATGCCTGTCCGGGTCCGGGTTGTACACCAGTAGAGAACGCAGAGCGAGAGAAAATGCTGTTGAACTGAGCGGAGTGTACTTTCGCGAGCTAAGGCTAGCGAAAGGTGACTTAGTTTCCTAGCGAATGCCGAGCTACCAAGTCGTGCATGCTCACGTGCTGCTCGCAAACTGCGCTAACGGTATAGTGTTTTATGTTTGTACAAGTGCTTTGCCCGGTGGTTTTCCGAATTCACCTGAGAGCACATGGGCTTCGAATTTATAGCGAATGAAAAAGGTTTCCACTCACGTCATACCAGCGCCGAAGACGACGACGACGGGATCGGGCATCATAGGGAAACCCCACTGAATTGCTAGTAATGCCGTGTGCTACGTGTGCAACTCACGAAGGAATTTGATTGTTTCCTGCTCGAAAATAAGTGTTGCAACTGTTGCTGTACGAAAAGTGAATTGTGGCAAAAGTGGAATGCAGTTTGGTTGGATGCAATTCGACTGGAAATAGTAATAGTGAATCAATACCTTCTCCATCGCGCTCGCGCAAGTGCCCCAGCCAAAAATCAAAAACCTTGCACTGTTGCTCCTATAGATGCAGCAAGATTCATGTAATCAACGGTGGTGAATAAAAGAAGAGAAAAAATAATAATTGCCACGTTAAATAATTTTCCAAGCACACCAAGCGAAACGAATAAGCTAGAAAAAAAAGTGTGCTGTTTTTATTATTTTGTGTGAAGTCTGTAACGCGGCAACTTACGGCGAGTAAAAGTTTGTGGTTTTCAACTATTCGGTCATCTTTGCCAGGGTGTCCAATTTTTGGCCAGCGGGTGAAAATGTGCCTTCGAAGCGTGTCGAATCGAAACCAGCTGATATTGGCCAATTGTTGTTGCAGCGTCGGCGGTGGTGCCGCGGAATAATAGCGTCTAATTCCAATCAATCTCTCGCGGTGGTCATCTCGAACAAGTACCGCGAGGGAAAAACCACTCAACCGCTAGGCAAGGCTGATACGAGCGGACGATTGATTAGAAGAGATTGCTGCTACCGCACCAAGAAGAGGAAGCAACGGTCCACAACAATCTGTTCAAACATTTATACAACTAAGACGAGAGATCGACGTAAGCACGTAGGTCGGAAGAAAAATCGAGGCTGATTCACTGCAGCTCGGAAGAGAAAACTGATCCGCAGATCGGAAAAAGCTATTTCCTAGGCGGAGAAGGGGGTCCCAGCAGCGCAACGATGGATAGCGTTATGAGCGACTTGCTGCTCAATGTATGTACATTTTTGGATTTTTGTTTTGTAATATAATGTAGACAAGTGCTTACTGTGTGTGTGATTGTGTGTGTCCAGATGGGCCATATGGTTTATCGATTAGGTAGATTATTGCTGTTGCGCGTGGAAGTGCAAACTGGGCAATTTGTCCCACTAGAAACACTTGTCGGTTTATGAGGGCTTTAAGGTCGACTAATTGAAAGTTTTACGATGGACATGTGTCGACTTGTAAGCGTGGAATGGATGCTCTTGAACTGTTTGAAGGTTTCAAAACAGTAACTAAATCATTGGAAATATAAACAGTATAACTTACTGTTGTAGGGTCAAACTTCCTCTCATGACAAATACACTGCAAATCTACTTTATCGGTCGGTTGAAGTACAGAATGTGAACTTGAGAATTTTTGTCGGATTTTTAATTAAGTAGTTCTGCAATTTATTTTGCTGAGATTCAGTAAAACAATTGCCGAGACTCAGCTAACAAATAAGATTTTGCTGATAAATCAGCTAACAAATATATATTATGCAAAGATATCAGCAAAAAAAAATGCCGAGGTAATCGGCTGTTGGAGATTTTACCGAGCTAGAATAAGTGTGTAAGCGATGCATTTAAACGTCGGTTGTTCCAGAATTGCAACATGCCCACTAAAACTAACTAGGGTAAATGTTGGCTTCGGCACCCATTGACTGTTTTCGGCAACCAAAATTAAAACGTTAATTTCACTATGTTTTCCCAGCAACGCACTTCCCTGAATGTGTCCAAACGATTGTTTAGCCTTTCAGCTTCAATCTGATTATATTTGAACGATCGAGCAATCCAGTAATGCTACATTTTTCTTCAAATAAAGCATACGCACTACAAAATGGGGTTGATTTCGAGTTGCCGATAATAGAACAGCTGGTTAACACGCAGTTCTAATGGGAAGGTTGCCGAAGAAAAAGAGACTGCCGACAATAGTCACACTCACTTGAGAAGTTTGGAGCGTTGTAAAAACGCTTTCAAAACGTTTTGAAAAATTCTGTCGATTGGAATGGATAGAGAAGCAAGCAGCAGATGAATGTAAACAAACAGACACATCATATATGTGCGTGACGCTGAGAAAATGCTAGTAGAAGTGCAGACGCTGCTTAGATTGACGAGAATACGTAAATTCCCCTATATCATCTGATAGAGCAAATTATCGCTCAGATGCTGGTGTCGGTTTGCCAGATTCAGTCTATATTCACGAGAAAGCAACGTTTAAAGTCATTGTTTACATTTGGTAAATAGGCCTTTTTTAATTGTTTTTCTAGTTACTAGCTTTCCCTATCATACTTCAAAACTATCATCAACGATAAAGTTCAGTGTTGTGGGGCCCAACCTGAGTAAGCCTACTTGTCGGATTGAAAACTATTTAGAACCAAATCAACTCCGGTTAGGCACCTTGATGTCATTTGTGACAAATGTCAAACTTGCCGTTTCCGTTCCACTTCCGCCCACATTGCGTTTGGGTCTTTACTATATTCCATGCGCTAGATGACAGCGAGGCTAGAACTAAAAAGCGTACAAATTAAGAACGGTCAGATTACCGGGGATCCACGGTACTGCTGAAAATTTAACAGCTAAGGAACTACCAAAGGCGAAGCTACCAGCTGGAAGTTGATAAGTATATAATAAGCTACTGATCTTTGAAAATCTTTTTAATTTTCACCTGTAGTGCACAGCGTTGGAAAAGATCGCGATATTTCACGAAGTTCACCAAGGGAAAAGTTCGCGAGTCATAGTGAGTTTTGGTGAACTTTTCCAACACTGGTAGTGCATTTCCGGCCAATGTTTATTGTTGGTTGTGAACCAATTTATAAAAATCATTCAAAAGCACATCTACCGTTAAGCATTCTATACGAAATCCCTACTTGGGGATTGTATTGTTGAATTTCATTTCGAAACATTAATGTGTAAAATTTAACACATTTCGTGAAAAAACGCTTCTTATATGCCTTAAGACTAGTCAATTTCCCAAGTATTGACAGAAGAGTGGTGAAGACAAAGGCCTAATAATCGCAACGTTCATGGTTCGAGCCCAGTCTGTTTCCTTTTTAATTTTTTTGAACATCATTCATTCCTTCCAACCATCAAGTAATTTCTACCCAACCAAGCGCTTTGTTGCGAGTACTTAAAATTAATTATATGATTTGAGTAGTAGCCTATACTGAAGATCCGAGAGATGTCGCCCCTTCATTGGTAGGAAAATCATTTTTGCATTGTACTAGTCACCTTTCGCGTCACTAGAGCCGCTACTATCGGGAAAAATTGTGTCTTGGGGATAATAGAAGAGTGAACCATATTGTTAATTTATAATATTTGGTTTGAACTTCCTTGGAATTAAACTCAAAACTACTGTTATATAAACTCTCCTTGACGCAATCGAAAATATTAAATTCACCTTAAGATGCCATTGGAACCGAATCAACTGCAGATGCAGATTTCTTTCGAATTCTTGTCACAATTCTTTTGAAATAATTCTCAGAATTGCTTTGAATCTCTTGTTGGAATTTCTTTGGAGTTGTGTTTTTTTTTTTAATTTTATTGAACTATCCTCTGAGTTCTTCTGAGATATTCTTTGAAATTCTTCTAGAAATTTCCTCACAATGCCCTTGGAATTCTCTTCATAGTTGCCATGTAGTTCTACTTATTACTACCTTCAAATTGCCCAAAGCATTTCAATTCTTTCTTCAACCTTTCAAGAACTACTTTCTAGTCTCATCGAAATTCTTTAAGAATACTTTCCAGAAATTCCTACGAGTTCTCTTCGAAATACCCATTGGATTATGCCAATTCTTATCGAAATTCAATTTTATTTTTTTCCTGTAAATTCATCCAAGTTCAAGACCCAAGTTTTTTTTTCAACCTCAAGGTTACTAAAATAATTTCTTACTACAATCTTTCACTTTCCAAAATTCAATCGTGTTTACCATGGCGTTCAGCCTAGCAGCCTTCGGATAATTTGCATGATTCTGTAGCTCGGAAAACTTCTTAAGTCTTAATAGGCCTTGTAAATCTTTCGAGATATCCAAGTTCAAAATATTAACTGAATTTTAAAGCTCATGAAATCGGTTATAGATTTTTAGAAACAATATTTTTAATGATTCGTGACCTAAATGGTTTTTCAAGATCTAAACAAGTAGAAGGGTCTGTGCCTAGGGGCACGAACGGAAGCTTGGCGTAGGACCGCTAGTGGACGGAACAAATATGTTGAGCCTTTAGTTCTTTTAATTGGTCGATAATCTATTATCGTAACGCTTTCCGTTTTTGAATTGATGGCCGTGAAAAGGGTCGGTTGTTTTTCAAATAGTGGCCCTTAAAAGGGCCATTGTTTGGTTTTTTTCTGGTGTCCTTTTGATCGTTTGGGACCGGTACCGTGTAGCTGATGAAAAAATAATGATTATTAATACCTGTAATTTTAAAAGTTTGTTTGGGACATTAAATTCTGAATGATGACAAGAGAAATAGGTGATGAATACTTTACATCTAAGATCTGGAATTTGTAGCGCAAAGGCCGTGAGCGGTCGGAACAAACGTGTTTGCTCTTAGTTCTTTTAATTATTCGGAAATCTATTGTATAACCCCTTCTGTATTTGAATTGGTGTCCCTGAAAAGGGCCTTTTGTTTTTCAAATAGTGGCCCTTGTATTTTTCTTGTGTCCATCGAAAAGGGTTATTGGAGTTGGCCTTTTGACGCTCCTTTTATTTTGGCGGTGTGTGTTGATATTGCTGTTGTATATGCTTCAGTGGATGGAGAACTAACTCGAAATGCATAAACGTGCTACCAATTGACGCCTGTGGGAAGGTTTAGAGCTGGATGATTTACGCAAGTTTATTCTCTCACGATGACTCAATGACCCAAAGCTGATAGTGATTTTCCGAACACTGCTATTGGCACTGATTGATGATACTTTGCTGTTATTTCTCTCCATGCTTCAAAAATATTTACATTTTGTGAACCTGTTTTACCCACCATCTAAAGATCTTAAAAGAAATTCTATAGCGTAGAAATATGGTGGCCCTGAAAAAGGCCATTTGGGATCCAAGAGAAATACATGCTGGTACTTTCGGGATGAAATTTTGGGTGAACTTCTTAGCAGTTCTAGATGAAATTTAGGAAAATTAGGAAAGCTCCGGGAGCACTTTCTCTAACAGCTTTCGGAAAATGCTAAGGGAACAGTCACAGATATCTGAGAGGAATTCAGAAGTGTTGCAGGGAAACTTCCGAGGGAACTGCTGAAAAACTTCAACAATTTCTGAGAAAACTGCTTAAAACTTGCCCAGCATTTCACGAGGAACTTCCCATAAATTCACTTGAAACATCCCGAATAATGTTTTAGGGTTCGCTAGAATAAAATTTCCAGAATGTTCCATGCACATGCCGGAATTTCTTGAACTTCTCGCCAGATTCGTCAGATTCTTGAAAGTTTCGTTGGGTTCTCGAAAGTTCCGTGAACTTCTCTGAAATTCTGTAAACTTATCTGAAAATACCTGAGCATCTTTGAAGATCCGTAAACTTCTCGGAAAATACCTGAAATTTCGGTAACGTATTTGAAGAACCGTGAGCTTCTATGAAGATCCGTGAGCGTCCTTAAAGTTCCTTGAGCTTTTTTCCATTTGTGCCAACTTCCCTGTCATTCCATTAACTGCTTTGAATTTACGTAAATTTATCGGCAGCTTCGTTTGCTAGTCGGAAGTTCAGTAAACTTGTCGGAAAATCAGTGAACTAGTTGGAAGTTCCTTGAAATTCTCGTAAGAGGAGAAGTTCAGAGAACTTCCGATAAGAAATTCAGAGAACTTCAGAGCACATCTGACGAAAAGCTCAAAGGAAGGATAGCTTCAGAGAAATTCTGACGAGAAATTCAGAAAACTTCCGAGGAGAAGTTTAGAGAATGCTCGACAAGAATTCAGAGAAATTCCGAGAAGAAGTTCTGACGCGATTGTACCTGTCTCATAGCGTTCGTATGAGAAAATGGAAGAGTTGCCAGTCTTCTTGATTTGTTGTCTTCGATTTGATTGAAATTATATTGAGCCGGCGCCGGTGGTGTAATGGTAAGCGTGACTGCTTTCTAACACCCCAATGGGTCTGGGTTCAATCCCAGCCGAGGTCGGTGGGATTTTTCGGAGGCATAAAAATCTCTGGTCACGTCTTCCTTCGGAAGGGAAGTAAAGCCGTTGGTCCCGGCCCATGTGTGTTGAATGGGTGCGATATCCTACGCAGGTGTGGAAGCTGCCTTCCTGCACATTCGATTGCCGTCAATGGATGGCAATCGATGTCCGTCGGTGATTGGCACTAGATTGCGGAACAGAGACCGACGTTGAATAAAGGAAAGATGAAGAAATTATATTGTAGAAAAGAATGATTGAACATCGCCTCTTCTCTACTTAGCAACCTGGCCTTTCTTCCAGATAGCAGAGTATCACTCGACAAGTGCTGTTAAAACGCTAACTACTACGGCATCTGATTGAAATTGGAACGTTCGTTTACGGTATGAGAAGAAAGATTAGTCTAATACACCTATCTAATCCCTGGAAAGTGCAGATCAGTTTGAAAACAAAGATGAAAAAACTATTATTCAATTAACCACTTCCAAAATTAGGTAAACAGTATATAAACAGGTTGGCCAGTGACTTTTCATTTTGAAATTCCCGGTTTTTTCCCGGTTTTCCCGGTTCAAATCTTAAAAATTTCTCGGTTATTGATATTCAACAAAAAACGAAATTGTACGCATTTTTTAAAACGTGACCAACTGTAAATTTGCGTTGATTATTTGTGAGAAAAATAAAAGCCAAATTACAGAAAGTGTTTTCTAAAGCTATAGGAAAAATTCAGCTCTATGAGTCACTTAATGTATTCAAAACAATGTATTGATCTTTCGAGATACTTTGATAAATCGAATTCTACCACTTTTTATGCTCGATACATCTAGGATTTTAAAGCCCTAGAATTTATTGAATGACAGACATTAAGGTCATTGGGCCAAATGCTATCTGGATGAATAGGTTATAAGACAGAATTGTGAAGAATACCTAAGAGATTTATTTAAAAAAATGTTTCAGAAGAATGAACTTGATACAAATGAGAATTAGAGCAAATTGATAGTGCTTTCGGAAAAAGAAAATTTGTATTCACTCCATTGTCTATACTAACATAAACAGTAACCTTTCAGTACTCGCGCTGATGTAAAGTTGAAGACGAAAAAAAAATATGTGAAACCTACTGACGTTTGAACTCGCTCAACGTGAAACTAAACATGGATCATGAAATTTAAAACGCGCGACCAATAGACCAACACCTGGAAAAAATAAATTACTGAAAGATTATTTACTAAAAATATAGATTCCCAAGATTATGGAGCTTTGAAATTTGTGTAGAGTCTGAAAATAGACATTTTCTTCAAAATTTGCGATTAATAACAATCTTCGTGATGCAAGATTTGGAGAAAAAATAGTTAAAATGTGAGAGCTTAAAAATTTACCAAGGTAACAGATTTGAAAAAAAAATATCATATTTATTAAATAGTCGTGCAGTCATAATTGTCTCTGAGACTTGGAAGCATTTTAAGGGTTAAAACAAATTACAGAACAATCGATAGAATCTTGCGGACAAACCGGATTGGATGGAATTTTTGAGTCAAATTTAAAACTATTCAAAGTGTTGTTTTCTAACAACTATTGAGGATTCCCACAAAGTTATCGAAGGAGAAGTTCTGAGCAGAATTCCAGAATTATTCTGACATGAAGTCCTCAGAAATTGTTAGAAGAATTTGGAGGGATTTCTGTGGAGAAGATTGCAAGTTCTAAATTAAATTATCTAATCTAAATTGAAGAATCCCAAGAGACAGACACAGAGTTCTTAGAGTGTTCTGGCGATTATTTGAACCCTAGTGTGAAAGATTCATCAAAGAGCTCCAACAATATTTATTGCAAAAAAATTGCTAATAATCAGAAAGAAATTCTTTAAAATACTCCAAGGGGTTTCTAAATAATTCCAAATTTCGAAAGATTTATGCTGTTTTGAATAGAGTTAAAAGAAAATTTTGAAAACGATTTCAATTAAATCAAAGTCTCCGGATAGGTTTAAAGGAATTCCAAACAATTTCTTGGAAGGGGTTTCAAGGAAATCCCAAAAAGAATTCAACGGTAATTATTACGCAGAGTGCTTTCTGGTTAATTTTAGAAGAATTCTATAATAATTCAGAGCAGAATTCAAGTTCATTCTGAAATTCATATCATGAGAATTTTGAATAAAATTAAAACCCGGGAAAAGAATAGTTCACCCAACAAACAATTTGAGTTGATTAACAGCTGAATAAGCATTTTTTTTTAGCTAAAGAAGCTTATTTTTGCCTGAATAAGCTCTTATTAAACATTCAATGTTTGTTTGGCAGTTTCAGTTTTTACAAATATTTGTTTCTTAAGTCCAGCATCTTCAATATTTTGTTTTAAGGCCCATGCACTTTACATCTGAAATTGAATCAGAAAAATCAATTTGAAATATTGCTGAGTGATTATCTGGAGTGAATCTGAAGAAAATTATGCAGCAAATAGAAAAAGACATTCATTTGGTAAAAAATCACTCTGTTTTAATGGTTTATTTTGAAATTCTGTTTTAAAAATTTATTCCTATGGTGTGGCTAATTTTTTTTTCCCGATTTTCTCAACGAATTCCCGGGTTTTTCCCGGTTTGCTGGCCACCCTGTATAAACCAATATTTAAAAGATGCAATCGAATTCCCCGGTTAATTCCAGATTCTCCCGGTTCAGTGGCCACTAGAGTGATGCAAAATTTGAAATTTTCGCTACACAATACTTAAACGATTCCAAATCGGATCCTGACTAACCTCTCAAAATTTGAACCCATTTGGTCAGAAACTGAGATGGCACAAACCATTAGAAGTTTGTATGATAATTACTAACCAAGATTTTTGTTCATATCTATCTAATAATTCACCATATCGGTCTGCTTCATAAACTTTCAATTGTTCTTGTAGGAAATTTTCCCAGCTACAACTTTGCTCAAGACCGCTTTTTGATTAAATGCAAGGATCGAAAGTTATCAATGGTTCAATGCGCTGATGTCTTATGATCATGTTCAATCAACTGCTCAGCATTGAATAGGACACAAAAATCATGGCTACTATGTCACACTGCAAAATACAGTGTTGCCTACAGAGCAGCTGCTTGATTATGTCATAAGTTTACCAATCTCTTAAATAATTAATAACTTTTTCCTGTCTCGTTTTACATAGAAACGATCTTCAGCAAAGTTGTAGCCGAGAAAATTTTCTATAAGATTGGCTATCGAACTGTTTCGCAGCTCAATATGGAAAAAGACTAGAAGGCAATGAAAAAAAAGTTGAGATTCCCCATAGTAATTTACATGTAAACTTCAAATGGCTTGTGCGAAGTCTGTTTCTAACCAAATGAGTTGTAACTTTGGGAGGCTAATCAGGACCCGATTTGAAACTATTTAAGCACTGTGGGGCGAAAAAGTCAATTTTTGCATCAGTCAGCCACCCTGAGAGAAGTGTTTTTTGTCTTTTTGATGATTTTTGATAGATGAAAGTGAATGGTATAATTTGAACGTTATAAACCGATGTGTGAGAAAGCAAACCTAATGGTGTTTGTGATATAAAATTGATTGATGATCCCTCTGGGAAAGAGTCATCCGACTTTGGTATGTTAATTAGCGTCTTGATAAGAACGTCGGAACTTGGAAACAGTAACCTTATATAAGCGCATTGGACCTTATATCAACTCTCCTAACTGGTTGGAATCGTGCAGCTAAACCCGAAAAGCCACCACCAAAATCCAAACACCAAATGTCAAGACCACTCGCCCCATGCATTTATGTCATTGCGTGAGACACAGCCTAGTTTTTGCAGAAAAGTTAAATTCGCAAATATGCACGAGCGTTGCACAGAACCACCACGCGCGGTGTTGCCAACCCTTTCTCGAAACCGAAGACCAAACTGGTTCACCTCATAAACACTACTCAAAAGCGACAATCAAAACGATGAAAGTAAATAATCAATAGGGTGCAGCAGTACTTCGGCACATCGGATCCGTTTCCATCAAACGCTCCAACTGAATTGCTACATCCAACATGCATGCAATACATTCTTTTCTCACGAGTTAAATTACGAATGCTGTTAAACACTTTCGGCAAACCGATTGAAAGATGGTATGCCGAAGTGAAGTGAGGTAGGCCGAAAGCGCGCCGCACCCTACCTACTCCAGTCCCGTTTCTGCGGCCACTCTCGACTTTCAAGACAACGAACCTTTAGATTTTGCGCGAACCATGTAGAGTAGACCTTCGCTCGTTATAATTCGCGTTCTTCTCGAGTCGAAAAAGTCAACCACACAGCAAGCAACATCAAAGTGGAAGGACAACTTTCTCCCCGTTACAAATTTGCTTCCCACCGTGCGCAAAGCTCTGTCGTTAAGTTAAATCGAGTACATTTTAATCAGGTTATGTAAGAGTTTTACCTGGATTGAGTTCACCACTCTCTGTTTCAAATGTTCGATCCTCAGCAGAATAAACATTCACCTTCAATCTTTGGTTCATTGGTCAACGGTGACTAACCAAATCGAATCGTACATACAACCCATCGACGAAACCTTGCTGGCGGGAAGTGAAAAGTTTTGAAGAATTTCAAGTCCCGTTAGCGACGGCAATCATCATCGCCGTTTTTTAGTATGCCAGTCATACATGCTGTAATATGGCAACAACAACAACAACAAGCCAAACCATGCCGTCGTCGTCGTAGCGTCGAGCGCAATATTGTATTTGTGACGAACTCCACCATGACCTATTTATTCTCGACGTACACTCGCTCGGAACGGAATAGTTTTGTTTTGCTGTTCATAAATTGACATGAATCGACAGTATATCTCAAGTTGATCCAACCCCCAGGCAACTACCCTAAGAAGCTTTTTTTTTTTGTCCAGTGCTGGAAAATTGCGTCATAGCCCATAGCACGACGAATCAGAGTCTGTGGTACTCTGAGAGAGCATGTCTCCGTGGTTCGCAAACAGGTTCCCTTTCCAATTTGAATTTCAACCGCTTCAGCAACTTGCCTACGTCGGCAGTTTTGCCAACCACGTGCTTTTTTATCAGTTTCGAGAGAAGTATAAAACAGAGAATGCCGTGTCTACGCCATACAAACTCTCGTTGCTTATTGTAGATTCTGAAATGTCTGAGTGCTCGCTCCACCCGGCCCCGGTCGTCGTTATCGACTCGACTGAAATACCGGTTTACTGCATACCATGGTACAAAATAGTAGATACTGTGTGTGGCAGGGGCTGCTCTAGTATGCAACAGACTTGATTTTCAACGAGCAGAAGGAAGAATGTGATTGAGTGTGGCCGACAGATAGAAGAAACCGGTCACCGGACAACGATGGAGATGTTATGCCCTACCAATTCTGCCGGCATAGCTGCCGGACATTGAAATGCTATCTTATGTGAAGAATGAACTTCATTTAATGAGATTTTGTCAAAATGTTCTTTCGCTTCTTCGAGCTTTATGGCCGCCATCAAATGGAGCACAGTGATGCTCAGTGTTGGGAAAATCATTCTCAAATTTCATTCATTGGGCTCTCCTGAGGGAATACATTCCTGTGAGAATCTGCAAAGCAAATCTAACGCTTGACATTGTCATACATTTTCACACACTAGAACTCACAACGCCAAAAATTCATTTCAGTTTAAAACGCATAAAAACAGCTAAACGTCAATTCGACAGTGAGCATGAATAAGGGCGTATGCGCGATGATCGATTTTATCTTTGCATTGCTACAGCTAAGCGAAACAATTTTACGCCCTTGTGCATGCTTAATGTCGAATTGATAGCATATTCAAACATGTTTTGTTAAATTTTCTATCGAATAAAGCAAACACAAGACTAATAACAATTCTAGATAGAGCTGGAATTGGGGCCTAACAGCTTTTGTAAACAATGACTTCAATCGATGATTTCTAGAAATTCAAGGCTCGCCCACGCAAACCAACATCCTCATCGGGTAGGGAAAGACTTCCCCTATCCGATGGTTATGTTGGTCTCCGTGGACGTGCCTTGAGTTCCTAGAAATCATCGATAGAAGGCATTGTTTATAGCAAAATATTTTCAAATATCTGAGATCTCGAAAAAAAATCTCAGATCCTATGTAAGTCTCCCATACTCTCAAGATCAATATATAATCAGAGCTGCTTGTACGATTCGAACGAGGAATATCCGGGAAAATACGGGAATTTGATAAATGTACCAGGAAAATAATCTTGTTTCTATCATTTAAATCGCTTCTGATTGATTGAATAAGATCAGTAGAAACATGGCAACTTTATCCCAAAATTTCAATTATTTATTAAATTCGTTTTGATCTCATGATTCTGAACAAACATAGAAAAAATCGCAAGGTTCTAGGACAATTTTTATAATGTGGCCACTTTATCGGTCAATCCAGATTATCCGGAGAACCCGAATATGGCCACTATGCCCCAAATATAGTTTCCATATTAAATACGCTTTGATCTCTTGATTCTGAACAACATAGAAAAAAATAACAAGGTTCTAGGACATTTTTATAATGTGGCCACTTCATCGGTCGTTCCGAATCCTCCTTAAGGCCAGTAGAGTTTCCCTGAGGGCGTATGTTGGCTTCGTATCACTCCAGGAAAACATTTGAATAGTGGCACGAAGCTAGATCCGGCCAGAAGATCATAGAGTTCTCGTGTTGCTTAAACAGAGGAAGCAGACGCTTCTGTGTGCACTCCTTGAGGTAGATCTCCCCGTTTACAATCACGGTAGTCACGAACGGTGCACTCCGTTTGCCACACAAGCAGATCGCTTGCCAAATCATGTATTTCATGGCGAACTTTGAAAGTTTCTAGTTACTTACTTCCTTGTGCTGGGCGGAACAGTAGGAAGCTGCCGGAAGTCCGCCTCGACGTAAGTCTCATCATCCATGATGAGACAATGAGGCTTCGTAGCATCAGGGTGTGCAGTTTCCGGGCCCGTGACCCACCGTATTTTGCTATTCGTCACGATTTGGAGCCTTCTGCACTTTGTACGTATGCAGTCCCTCCCGGTCCTTGGCTCTCTGAACGATAATTTTCATTATTATAGCAACAGTTTCTCATTCGTGCAATTTTCAATAGTGACCGTTTGAAAATTGATAAAGTGTTCATTTTAGCAGATTCGTAGATGACATTCCAATCGATTGGCTTGTTTAGAATTAATATCCATCCGCTATTGACAAAGTTATAAGTGGTTAAAATCTGACCACTTTTCGTAATGCGGTCGATTTTGGTTTTTTGAAATTGCACCCCCAATATGTTGCCGAAAGACGTAATCCTACGTCAAAATCACACCGGCATTTTTGCCTCATACGTTCTCAAAGCGTCGTTACCTACCACCAAATTTGAATTAGGCCATAGAGCGAGAATCTGCATTACTAGTGCCAAAACTGGCGCACTTCAATAAATTTTGAGTAAATGACAAAAAGAAGGAGATTTAATTGAAATTGAATAAAAATATAGACTTCTTCCGGAACAATCATATCGCTAATAACCTTGAACGACGCAAATCTCTAATCTTCGTTACTAAAAAAACTTCTAAATAATCGTCCACTCGGACTCGATTATCAAACGGGAGCTCCATCGTTTGTGATTATCAGTTTTCAGAATTACCTCTATGTTGGGATGTTTCTCCCTTGCCATATATTCCCAGCATTGTCTTTTAACAACACACGCCGGCTAGTGTTGCATCTTTTTGAACCGCACCAATCTTATCAACGAGTTTGATTTACGGCGAACGAAACTGTACGGTACACGGACGAACCGATTCTGATCTGCTGTGTGTTTTTTATTGAATCATAAAGGCACACACAGAGAACTTGGCCTATCAACAGCACATAACACTTGAACAGGTCGGAATTTCATCAGTGGTCGTCGTCGTCGTCAGACGGGCGTGTTTGATTATGTAACCTGTTGCAATCGAAGGGTCATTTGCGATCCAGTGAACTGAAACTGGGAACCCGGAGAGGTGCATGGATCGTATGAAAGTGCATTTTGGACGTGGTGGTGACGGCAGTTAAAGTCGTTCCAGAGCGTAATTTTCCTCTGCTTGTTCAGGGTTCACATGGCAGTAATTACTGGTTGATGAACTTATGTTTTTACTTCCAGGGATGACCTTGTAGAATAAGTAGTTTTGCACACGCTAACAAATCAACCGCAGGGACATTGGCGTAGCTAATTGGGGCCAGGCCCCTTACCCATTTTTTTTGAAAACTAATATATAGTGAACTCTCTAGAACTCGATATTGAAGGAACCATCGAGATGTAGAATTATCGAGTTATATAATAATAATCATATACAAAATCGCTATCATAGTAGCCATGAAATTCATTTTTACTATGGTAACTCGATATCGAGTTTGTGGACATTGAGTTGTGGAGAGTTGACTGTAGTTTAAATTTTCGGTATTAGAATCACCAGAAAATGGGGGGGGGGGGGGAGGCACCCTAGGCACCCCCATTAGCTACGCCAATGGTCAGGTGTATAAGTGTATAAACGAGTGTAGTACTCGATGGTAACTATACAACTCTTCCCTTGGATGGAATCATGTTATTGCACATGAGACATGAGGCTTTAAGTTGGTGTGGCTCGTGTATGATAAGGTTAAAAGAACCTCGTGCTTATAAGTGCTTGATGATCAATCACCGATAAGTAAATGTGGATTATTCCAGCTCGTGTAGATTATTGTGCCGGTTATCTGGCACATCTACCCATTCCTAACTATTGAATTTTAGAATCTCCTCTTAGGCTTGGGATTTGGAAAATATTCTCAAGCTCAGGGAAATTGACTTAACTCAATTGATCACTGAAAATTTAAAGGAATTTACAAAAATAAAACACTGTGTGGCAGTTTTTTTTTCGCTTAGTATGCATTTATTTGCTAGGCTCAATGTCTCTTGCAGCTAAACGGAGCCGGTCCCGTACGGTAGCAAGTAGCAAGCGTCGAAGGGATTGTTGTGACCATAACCTCTTCTGCCGGGAGGAACATGAATTGCTCAGTTGTCGAGTTGATCAGCGATACGTGACAAGTTGTCCACATCAAAGCTGTGCACTATCAATATGCATCTACTTTCTGTTTTTTGCGACTTGTGTGATCAAACCAAGTAACCTCTAATCAGATTCATCCAAAAAAATTGCTTGCTGATTTCTCAAACATTTACAGGGGAATTGCACTTGGTACCGTCGACTGCCATTTTCTTACTTAAAAATCTTCGGTTTACCTATAAGACATGAAAATGAAAGGGTTAATTAGAGCAGATTTAGCAGTTTCTGATGCATTGATCCGCCGTACCTGAACGAATCCCTAAATACAATCCGCAATGCGCAAATTTAATACTTTCTTTTTTAAGCGTTTGCTTTATTTCGCCATATGCTTCGATTGATCTGCACATTTAGTCTTTTTATTTTTATTTTCTTCGATCGACCGAAACCGATTTTTACGGTTTCGTAATGCCTAAAATTCATCACACCGTGAGCTCTACTTTCGATTCCCCAGTAGGTAGGGACCTGCCTACCAACTTACCACCACAAAACCACGGCAGTCAGGCCCGGTTCAGTGGTGTCTGGTATGGCGAAAACCTCCACAGCAGTGCCTTTAGGCACAGGTTGTTTTTTTTTTCTTTTGCAACGAAGCCATTGCAAAGTAAATGGAAGAGCTTCGCTCCATCGTCACTGCGTGCGACAGTTTCGATTCATCCCTCTGCGGAATATTAAATACCTATAGGTAATTTTCTAGAACTACTTTCGCAACAACACGGCAAATTGGATCACATTCCCCGTGCGATATAAATAACCTTCTTGCATCACTTGCAACACCAAACCTTTCTGGTGCGTCGATTGCGTCAATCGAAAGGTCCTTTTGTTCCAAACGGTCGGCGAAATCCTTTAATTGAGTTATGCAACCAGCAACACCCAACACGTACGATAATGACCATATTTTCTTCGTTTCTTTTTCTTCCTCGCAGCCGGAGGAGTGGCCCTCCAATCCGGACGACTTTATGGACCTGTTCCAGTTGGACACGAACTTGCTGTTCAGCGATGGTTCTGCCGGTGCTGCCGTCGGCGGAACGGACGACATCACGTCCAGTTTGATCAATAACCTGCAAAATGGTTTCAACTACGGGGATTTGTGCGGACCGTTGAACGACGGAGGTGTTGGCGTGCTGGAGCATCATGCCATGTCGCCGTCGTCGTCGCTCGGATCCGACCGGGAGTTCCATGGGTTCCCCAGCAGCAGCAACGGTTCGATGGACGGCAGCGGATACGAGGATGATTTCATCAGCGGAACGCCGCCCCGTATGGTGACCGGTTCGCTGGGTGTCAAGATCGAAGTGGACGAAGCCATGAACGAGTTTAATGTCTTCGAACGGACCGCGGAGCATCAGGCACTCTCATCGGCGGCTTCGGACAGTGGTCTGTCGAGCGATCATTTGGATTTGTGAGTATCTTGTCGAGCGAGAATAATCTCGCTTCATTTGCAATTTTCTTAATCGCCTAATCTAGACGTTATTCGCGTGAAAGTAAACTGACGACGAACTAGAGCGTGCGTAATCTGTACTCTATGAAAGTGATACCGTATGAGCCGTACGAACGTACCTAACTCGCATATGAATAGCGTGTAGGTATGTGTCACCTTCCAAATTGAAAATTTAAAGTAGAATGTAAAACCGGCTGCCGCATGACGGTACACGATAGCTATCTATCTTGCCTCGAAGTCTGCTTAAGTATAAACATTACTCGTCTTGTTCGAGCCTTGGCGCTCGATGTTTGTTGATGGTGATGACGATGGTTTGAAAGTGTGTGCTCCGCTGGTGCTCGCTAAGTCAGTACCCGGCTGATGACTACGGCATGCTGCATATCACAAAGGAACAATCTAGGTCATCACTAATAATATTAATAGAAGCTATATGCGTGATCATGGCTGATGCAGTTCGTTCTTCCGTTGAGACAGAGTGCAACTTTCTTCCCTGAAATGCATGCAGTTCCATTTCGACCAGGGAAAGTGGCTTTAGAGTAGTTAGTTTGAAAGATATCCTTCCAGATTGATAAAAAATCGGCATCATGATGTGGAATTACCCTTCAAGTCTCTATTCTGGTCAACATGAACAGAAACCAACAATTCATCGCTATGACCTTGAAGGCAGCTAACATAAGTCATACTACTATGAGACATTTTTTTTTCAATAATGTCTGACAACCACCTTGAAATTTATAAGCAATACGTGGCATTACTTTCAAGTAAACCAATTCAGTATCTTGACCTACTGTAATCCATAAAGTATATGGGACAAAAAAACATATCACATCAAGAAGATCGTCACTATCCTGACTGCTAGAAAAACTCTTTATACCCTGAATTATCGTCGAGCGGAGTTTTTTGTTTTCACTGAAGTCGGATCCTTATCCGATGACATTCGGTGACCATGGACGTTAAGTGACCTAATGCAGGGTGTCGACTCCCTGAAAAAACCTGGAAAATCAGGGAATTCCTTTTTGGACCTGGAAAATCAGGGATTGTCAGGGGATTTCATTCAAAGTCAGGGAAATATTTCTTTATAACAGAAACATAGGGTAGAGGACTACTTCGGCCTAATCGCCCATTTTGGGCCTATCGAGCAGAAAACTTCAAATAAATCCATGATTTCAGAGTTATGAAGTCAATTATGCGTTTGGTACGATACTTAAGTTAATAAGCTACGGAACGAAGTCAATGAGAACGCGTGATATAAAGGTTTGCACCCATTATTCCCAAAACCAAAAGGAGCGCTCCGACCGAATCAATTTTTATCTTCATCCGATAGGCCGAAGTAAATTCATTGGCGTTTCAATGCGTTAGGCCGAGTTTAGAATCCGTAGGCCGAGTTTGGCGTCAAGAATCAGTGTTAGACTTTTGACAATATCTCAACGATTGGTTTTTCTTTATGAAATCTTACGGTACATACGGAAAGGTAAATAAATTTGGAAGCCATCAGTAATAATAACATTCCGTTTGGTGCTAAACTGCGCTAGATTAAGCAAGACTAAGTGCGGGTTGTACTTAATAGGCCGGAAATGGGGTAGTTAACCCTATTAATAAGTATGACTGACTTCGCTAGTTTCAAACAACTTAATAACTCGTTGTAGTTTGAGGATACTTACTTACCTTAAGGGGTGCATAGGGCCTTTGTGTAAGATTTCCATCCTGGGTGATTACTAGCTTTGGCCTTGACCTGTGCCCAAGTCAAATTTCGGTCAATGTTCTTAACTTCGCTGTTTAGGCTCCGCCGCCACGAGCCTCTGGGTCTGCCTACGATGTCCTACTGGATTCCAGTCCAGTGCTTGCTTGCAGATTTCGTTTCCGCTCCATCATAGTGTGTGGCCGACCCACCTCCACTTCCGTTCACGAATTTCTGCCTCTATCGGCTTCTGATGGCACAAACGATGAAGCTCGGAATTTGAGATCCAATTGTGGGGCCACCAGGCACGAATTATGTACCGCAGGCATCGGTTCCCCGCTAATACACACCATGTTTCACTGGCGTATAACAGCACAGACTTCACGTTCGAGTTAAAAATTCGGATTCTGGTGCGTCGACTGATCTGATTCGCTCTCCATACATTTCGCAAACTGGCAAAAGAAGCCCTGGCCTTCTTAATTCGTGCACCTATGTCGCTCGTGCTGCCGCCGACCGACGCTATCTGGCTGCCAAGATATTGGAAGCTTTTGACTTTCTCCACTGCCTGCCCAGCTACCGTGAAATTGGAAAGGTTTTCCGTGTTGACATCCAACGATTTGGTCTTGTTGACGTTGACGGTTAGACCTGCTACAAAGGAGCGTTCCAGGTCATCGAGCTTACTCTGCATGTCAGAGCGCCGTTGTGCTAATAATGCCACATCATCAGCCAAATCGAAGTCGTTGAGATGGATGGCATCATTCGTACGCCCATTCACGTACGTCGGCGTAGACTTCTTTAGGCCATTGACTGTGAAAGTAGTCAGGTAGCCTTGTTTACATGTTTGACGGTACGCGCAGTACATGTTGAAGTCGCTCACAGCCTCACCACTGACTCCGGTGTGAAGTGCATGCGGCGATTCATATGCCGTCGAGGTTCTCCGGCCGAAATATATTCGGACAACGGCACCAATTTTCAAGGCGCCGAAAGACTACTAAATGAGCAGATCGAGCAGCTAGCCGTTACATTCACGGGTACCAACACGAAGTGGATCTTCAACTCTCCAGGACCACCCTACATGGGCGGAGCGTGGGAGCGGATGGTGCGCTCCATCAAAGCTGCAGTGGACGCAGCATACAATAACAACCGCAAGCTAGATGACGAGGCGCAGGAGACATTCATGGTGGAAGTTGAAGCGGTCGTCAACAGTCGTCCACTCACGTATCTACCGCTTACATCGGAGAAATACGAGCCGAAGGTGAAGCCGATAACTGAAGAAGAACTGGTCTTGATAGTTGGCGATGGGAGAAGGAATGAGTGGATAAGAGGTCGTGTAGTCCAAGCAATCAAGGGGGTGGACGGAAGAATACGGCAGGCTATGGTACAAACTGCGAGGTGGCTAGTGCGTAGGCCGGTGGTTAGATTGGCGGTCCTAAAGGTTGATGAGTTGAGTAAAACTGGACCTGGTGGCCTGTGTTTGATTTGTATTTGTATTTAAAA
This sequence comes from Ochlerotatus camptorhynchus, assembly GCF_037179485.1. Taxonomy (NCBI): domain Eukaryota; kingdom Metazoa; phylum Arthropoda; class Insecta; order Diptera; family Culicidae; genus Ochlerotatus; species Ochlerotatus camptorhynchus. The sequence continues at coordinate 169,118 of NW_027040823.1, read as the reverse complement.
TAATTCATCTGACAATTTAGTCTTAATGAATAAATTAGAGCTAATTTAACACAGACCTAATCCGATTTGCAAAACGTTCGGTTGGTTCATTGAACTCGAAAAACTCTTCGACAGCCGTAAACGCACGAATACACGCTGAGATTGGTTCGTTGTTCCCAAACATGGTTCGGTGAAAACTTGGTTGCAGTAGCGTTGTATTCCGAAGAGATCTGCTCGGCACACGAAAGTTCAACATCGCAAGCAGGTCGGGGGCATCAGTTTCACCATTCAACAGCTTAGCAATAAGCAACGATTGCTGTACTTTACGTCGGCATCTATTGGGATACGGCGGCTAATTGTCAGGATCACTCCACCGCAAGTTTCTCAGTGCCAGACGAATGAACCGTTTCTGAACCCGTTCGATCCTTAGGCACCACGTGACATGGTGAGGATGCTAAACGACGGACACATTTTCCAAAATTGGACGGACAAGTGCACAGTACAATGACTTCCAACAATGTGGATCCGAAAAATCCTTCGCAACTTTGGAAATAAAGCCCAACTGTCGCGTTGCTTTCGATATGAGCGCTGAACGGTGTAAATCAAAAGTCATTTTTGTGTCTAGTTGAACCCCTAGATCAGTCACACTGGTAACTCTGGTAAGAGTATCGCCGTCGATATGATAGTCAAACAAAATTGGATGTACCATGCGGTGAAACGTGATTATCTGACATTTTTCCACACTAATAGTCAGTTTGTTTCTCTGGCACCAATCGGCAAACAAAATCAACGAGTTTTGCAGAAGCCAACAATCTTCTTGTGTGCGCACCACAATGTACAGCTTTAAATCATCTGCATAGACCAGTTTGACCAGGGAGAATGTTGGCACTGGGAACACTGCTTGTGACGGTATAGTAGCGGCTCGGGCGAAATGTCAACGAAACTATCACAGTGACAGAACCGAAAGAGAGAGTGTGAAGATCTACAGAGAGAGAGTGTGAAGATCTACATTGTCTCGTTTATTGTAGATCATTCTATTGAAGTCAATCTAGTAAACGTGCTATCAGAAGCTAATAATCATACCGCTAAACCTATTATTGAAATTAGTTGTTCCTACCTAAAGTTTTATACAAATTCATGCAAATTGAAAAAGTGAAAAGTATTGTCTAGTACAAATGAATTGTCCTTAAAACTACACATGTACACCGATTTTTCTAAAGTTTGTTCCCAATGTTTGTTGGTCGAATATGTTCCACGGTACGATTTCTACATTATAACACAAATACCGTCGTTGTGATTTGCTACAAGAAATCGTACCGTGGGACATATTCGACCGACAAACATTGGGAACAATAGTAATAGGCTGCCACAGCAACCCACGGTTCGGTACACGGTCAACGGCTCCAACCATGATCTCGTCGATTACGATGAGGAACAGTAGCGGTGATAATATCCTTGCCTCACACCCGCGATTACCCGAATCGGGTCAGACAAAGCTCCGTTGTGCAACACTCTGCATGAGAAAGCCTCGTACTGCGCTTCGATGAGGTTGACGATCTTATCAGAGACTCCCTTGCGTCTCAGAGTGCCCCACAAGTGCTCGTGGTTTAGTCGGTCGAAAGCTTTTTCGCAGTCAATGAATACCAAGTACAGGGACTCTTGGAACTCATTGACCTGCTCCAAGATGATGCGGAGCGTGACAATATGGTCCACACAGGATCTTCCAGCACGGAATCCTGCCTGCTGTCGTCGGAGAGTCGCGTCGATCTTCTCCTGTATCCGATTGAGGATAGCATTACACAGAACTTTGAGAACAATACACAGTAACATGATGCCTCGCCAGTTGTCGCATACAGTTGGATCCCCCTTCTTGGGGACTTTCAAAGTGCTCAAACCAACGTTTCAACTGGTCAGTGGGGTCGGTGAGCAACTGTCCAGTCGCTTCATTTACGGGCATCCTTGGGTTCATCCTTGCCCCGCTCAGGCGTCGTGAAACATCATAGAGGAGGCGGATATCGCCGGTTACTGCAGCTTTCTCCCCTTCATCAGCCAGGGAGTCCACCCACGCTTGCTTGTCCCGTATACAGGAACGCTTAACTTCCTTCTCTAGAGCCGAATACCGCTGACGGGCCTCGTTCTTGGCTCCTCGGGTCCTTGCTCGCTCTGTCGCGACTTTTGCTTCTCTCCACTCCTCGATCTTCCTCCAGGCATTCTTGATGCTCGTCCACTGTTCTTCTACGCTGTCACCTTCCGGAATATTAGCTGCGCGAGCCTCGAGTTCTTCGACGAACGATCTCTTCACTGCTGGGTCTTCCAGTCGGCGTGTGTTGAATCACCGCCCGAGTCTCTCCTCCCACCGTTGAACCCGCGCAATGCGTAGGCGGATCTCGCCGACCAGGAAATGATGGTCAGACGCGATGTCAGCGCTGCGTTTATTCCGAACATCAAGCAGGCTCCGTCTCCATTTTCGGCTGAAGCAAATGTGGTCGATTTGGTTCTCTGTATATCCATCACGGGAGACCCATGTGACTTTATGCACTGGGCGATGGGGGAAGGGACCTCCGATCACCATGTCGTTGTTGCCACAAAACTCTGCAAGCAGCTCGCCATTCTCGCTCATATCTCCGAGACCATGGCGTCCCATAATGCGCTCATAGTCCGAGTTGTCGGAGCTGATCTTCGCATTGAAGTCGCCTGTGTAGATCTTGATATCACCTCTTGGAGTCTTATCCACGACAGCATTCAGTTGACTGTAGAAGTTATCTTTGTCCTGCAATTCGGCAGCATCGGTTGGCGCATAACATTAGATTATGGTAAGGTTTCGAACCCCTTGTTCGGAATCTGGAAACGATTATTCTCTTATTGATAGGTTCCCACTTGATGAGCGCAGCCTGTGCTTGGGCGCTAAGCAGAAAGCCAACTCTACGATGTCGCGGAGCGTTTTCACCTCGCATACCAGAATATAAAAGTACCTGTTCCGAAGGCAGCTTGTGTTCTCCAAAGTTCGGCCAGCGTACTTCACTAAGTCCCAGGATTTCTAGCTTCATACGGCGGGCCTCACTGGCGAGTTGTGCCAGTTTACCCTGTTGGGCTAGCGTCAGTACATTCCATGTTCCAATTCTTGTCCGTTACTTACCGCTAAAAGTCGTTGCCATAAAATCAGTTCGTAATCTTTCACTATAGGTTTCTGTAACAATTTGAAAGTTTCGCAGACAGGAGGTGGTTGGCCTAAGGTCTCCTATCCGCCGTGATGGGACTGCCATCTTGGGTATAGCTTTAGAGGAGAAGCATTTCGTATTCAGCCGCTGGATGTCAGTCAGACGCTATTTGAGCCGCCCCTAACATGGAGAACAGACGTTCGGGTTTTGTAAGCCACATCCTCCGAAAAGGATGCAGCTCGCCCTTCCATGTCAGCATACGACCAAAGTTCCCACCGGGGTTGGTTACCCGATCTTCCCTAAGGTTACTCGTACCCCAGCCGGCGCCGCGGGGAGGAAGGGATAGGAGTTACTGGGCTGGCTTTCAATTTAATTTGCTCGATCCAGCTGTGTCCAACAAAAATCAATCCCTTGAGTGCATTGGAGCGCTTTTGAGCAAATGCAAGAATGATTAAGAGTTAAGCTGGGCTTAGACAAGGCAAGTCATTGATTGAACTCAGCTGAATTCAATTGGCTTGAAAAGTTGAGCCTGGTTCAACTTTTTTTCAGTTCAAGTCAGTTAAATGACATAGTTTACACGTTCAAGTCAGTTGAATTCAACTGAGTTGCTGATAATGATTTTTTTCTGAATACTTGTTCTTGTTCCTTATTGTGTTCTTAACAGCTTGATTAGCTCAGAGAACTAACTAAATGAGAATTTAGGATAATGGTCTTGCTTGGGAGTTTTTTTTTAAAGATTGCTTGGAGTAGCACTTTTATGATTGAATAATGATTCAAAGGTACTTAGACAAGCATTGCTTTGACAGCATAGAGTGGCTGTATTAAGTATTCTAGGTCTTCTTTGTAAACCTGGCTAGCTCGTAAAATTAGCTTCACAGTAATGTTTTAGTATGGTAATGTTGCTGCTATTGCAATTAAGATGGAATTAACTTACAGAATTTTGGAGATGAAAGCGTTGTTTTTACTATTTCCCACCGGAGGAATCCGCCCGCGAATTAACTTTTGGTTAAGCAAAGCTTACGGAGCTGGGTCTCAAAATGTGCTCAAGGTAAAACAAATATAATGGGATTAAAAACAAGTGTTTCATATGTGAAATTCAGAGTGACCAGTGAACCGGGAAAACCGGAAAAAGCTGGTTTTTGAAGTCTTCGGTAAAATCTGGGGGGGGGGACGTGCTGTCAAATCAGCCTACTGATCATCTTGTATGAAACTGGTTCCAAACGTAAACAAACGCTGTAGGTTTCTTATGGCTTGTTTACATTTGGAACCAGTTATGCGAGGTAGGCGACGATTGTTCGTATTTGACAGCCAAATCCCCCCTTGGGGAAAATCCCATGAATTTAGTTGACCCATCTGGAAAAAGTTCTCTCTTCGAAAGCAATAAGATTTCAAAACCCTTGGACTGGTCTAGGTTTTCAGGATAACTACAGTCACTCTGAAGAACTATTAAGAGAATTTTAGATTTTTTTTTCCAAAGCAAATTTGAGCAGATTTTAGAATGAATTCTAGAGATAACATCAAGGTATTTCAGAGAATATTTTCTAGGGAGCTTTAGGAAAACCTCTAGGAGAGTTTTTACTAGATCTCCCAAGAGTGAAGAAGATTTCAGGATTCTGGAAAAATAGCAAGGAACGCGAATTTTGAGGGAAGAATTCTAAAGTAATTATGCGTAGATCTAAAGGGATAGTCCGAGTATAATTCCAAGCGCATTTCGAAATGAATTTCTAGAGAATGTTAATGAGCATTCCATGCAATTTTCAGAAGAATTTAGAGGAGAACTTCAAGATAATTATGAGCAAAATTTGAAGACAATTCTCGGCGGGAGAATTTCCCCTGCCAGATGGTGTTGGCAGAGAAGGAGGATTACAAGTTTTGCTCACAAAAGCTAATAGCTAATTTAAATTCAAGCTCCAGTGACTTCTTAGAAAGAGTTTATAATTCGAAGAAAGATCCAGCAAAGGTGCTGCTGGCTTAAAAATGACCCATTTATCCTTCGGCTTCATCGCTTTCAGTTTTGTGCTTAATTAAAATACCTAAACCGCGATAATTTCCAAAACCTCCGGGAGAAAAACGGGAAAATTGCTAATCGAGATTTGCTGGTCACCATGAAGATGATTTGGAGATTTGGATGAATTTATGCCCCTAGGGTAGAATGCGGATCCTTCCCGTTTTTTGGCAACACGAGATTTTTGTCTTTTTTCCATTCTTCATGGGTTAGAGGTCCGTGTGGTATTTCATGAAAAAATGTCCATAAAGCACTAATATATTCTGAGGAAAGTTATAGCTGATGGGGTTGTGTTGCCGAAACCGGTTAGGCATTGCATCTGGAATTTTGTTTTTTGAAAATTACTGGAAAATCAGGGAATATCAGGGAATTTTGTTTTGTTCGTTGAGTCGACACCCTGTAATGTCCTCTTCAATTGCAAAAAGTCAACATGCGATCGTCAACGGACGTGGACGATCGCGTCCGGGTTGTTTGCTGGCGCGCTTGGCATAGAACGCCACAGCGAATCACGAAGAGCTACTGATTCCGATCAGTAGCGGTGTGGCTTCTAACTCCTTTTCCGGTGAAAGGACGCTCATGTGGGCTGCAGCTCGCTGCTTGCGGTTGTGTACTGGAGAACAATGTTCAACGCCACGCGCCGAAAGCACTGCTGCTGGAGTTTCATATACATCCATGGAGTGTCATATACACATGGGACAATTATGCTCACTCTAAAATTATCTTAGTATTCTCAACAATTCTCGCGATAATTCGCTTGAATTTTTCTCCATAATTCTATTTGCAAGTTACCCTTTGGAAATTCACCCTTCGAATATTTTCAAGAATTTACTTGGATTTAATATCAGACTTGTCTTGGAAATCTAAACAAAATTATCTAGGATCTGCGCAGCATCCTCTTGAAATTCCCTTTAATTTCTCTTCAGAACTCATTTAGATTTTTTTCATAAATTCCGTCGAGATTCTTCTAAAAAAATTTCAAAGATTGCTCAAGGCTTTCAGCTACAGCAAAAAGCTGTTGACGCACTCAATTAATCAATAGATTGTTCCACATAGTTCGAGAAATTCCATAATATTAGGACGACCGTCTTATCGCGTCTTCCCCTACAAAACGTCAACAAAACCCTTGTTCTGTCACTAAATAACTACCTACGGCAACTAACCTGCATATTTCCGTTTCGTTCTCTCATTTCAGCGATCCCACCGCAGACTACGAAGCCCTGAGCCCGGCCATCTCGTCTCCCGGACCATCGGTCAGTGAACGTGGTGGTCTAAACTCACCTCCACGCTATGTTAAACCGATCCAGCAGCAACAACACATCCAGAAACCGGCACAGCAGAAAATCATTGTCCAACAGCAACCGCAACAGCAAACCCTTACCGTCCCCGCATCGGCTGCCACATCAACGGTAACCAAGAATGGCAAAGTATATCAAACGGTTAAAACCGTCGTTACCAGCAGTGGACAGCAGAACAGAAAGAACCCCACCAAGGTCATTGTCGAGAAGGTGACGCCGGAATACGACGGTCCCGGTGCCGGTATGGTCCTGAGCAAAGACCAACCGCACACGACTCACCTGGCCAACGGGAAGGAAGTCAAAATCTATCGTGTCGCTTCGCTTAAGAACGGTCAAACGGTAAATGTAGCTTCCGGTGCCAATGCCAACAAGAAAGTTACCCTGCAATTGAAGAACGGATCTACGAATACAATCACCGGCAAAACTGGTGGAACCGTTTTCCTAAACAATAAAAATGTAGTTTTAACTTCTTCGCCTGGAAACGGTCAGACCGGAGTACGCAAGATTATTCGTGTCCAACAGCAACAGCAGCAGAATGGTCGGTCGATCCTGGTTCCGGTTTCGATCCAGGATTTGCGTACTATCAAGATTGTGAGTTCAGCTAATCTTAAAACCAAATCCGCAAATATCAAGCTGGCAGCTGCTAACTTACTGCAGCAATCTAAGCAAGGATTAATTCAGAATAATGTCGTTCTGCCCAAGGAACAGCTGATGGTTGATGATAGCGATGCAACGCAGACTTCCGACAGCGAGAGTTTCGTTTTCGAGGACATTATGCAACAGAGCAGTTCGGTAATAGACCAGGTTGAGCGCCAGCAGAAACATCAGCAGCAGCAGCAACAACAGTTGGTCAGCGATTCGGATGCCGACATGGATCAGGATGACGATTTGGATGGGGATGACAACGAAAGCCTGTCCGGCGCCGGAAAGCAGACCGCTTCCGGGGGATACCAGAAACTGGTCCTTACGAACGAGGAAAAACGATTGTTGTCAAAGGAAGGAATCAGTCTGCCGTCGTGCTATCCGCTGACCAAGCACGAGGAACGCGAGCTGAAGCGGATTCGACGAAAGATTCGCAACAAGATTTCCGCCCAGGATTCGCGCAAGCGGAAGAAGGAATACGTCGACGGGCTGGAGGAACGGTGAGTTGGGATTTTTTTTAAGTGACTTATGCAATCTATTCTCTAAAAATTTCAAAATTCCACTGGATTGTTTCCTCTGATCGCGTTGTCTCCTTTTCCTCACCTATTTGTCTTATTTTTGCTTCGATTCTGTTACACAACAAACATTTATTTTTAAATCCCCCGTAGCAAATGTTCCCTCACTTTTCCTCTCTTATACCATTATTCTAATTCCTTCTTACCTCTTCCCGCTTCATTCGCAGAGTCAAACAGTGCACCGAGGAGAACCAGACGCTGCTGAAGCGTATCAAAATCCTCCAGAGCCAGAACCACGATCTCATGAGCCAGATGAAAAAGATCCAATCGTTGCTGACTAAAGGAACGGGCAAAACTACCCAACCGGCTACGTGTCTGATGGTGCTGCTGCTCAGTATGGCCCTGGTGGCCGTACCGAACCTCAAGTTGGGCGGTTCCCATCAGCAGCAGAACATCCAGGATTCGATCGAGATGGCCGAACTGTTGCAGGATGCCGCCAGCGAGAAGACGCAGGTTCCGACACAGGCCCAAAATCGGCGCTCGCTTCTGTTCGACACCAAGGAACAGCTCGGCGACGCACTGGTCGATGAGGAGATGAACTTCGATGAGATCATGTCGTTCAATGTCAATGCATTGATCGCCAGCGAGCATGATTATTCCTCCGAGGAGGAACCCCGGGTCAAGAAGCCGAAGACCCAATCCCTGGTGGAGTACGATGTGGACGATGAAATCTGGAACGGAAGCAGCAAGATGCGCATTAAGCTGGAAATCGACGAACCAGACAACGGATTGTTCAATCAGAAAGCGAAACTTTTCCAGGAAGCATTCGAACAGAAGGTGAACCAACGGAGTTCGGAATACAACATAAAGTCGGAGCATACGAGCGAAGTGATCGTCGATCGTGACCTGTTCGATGCTATGTCCAAGCACGGTTCGGCCGCGTTGTACACCAGTTTGAATCTCGACACATTCGTGAATGCGGCGTCGAAGGACGGTGGTGCTGGTATTGAACTGTTGGCCACCAACGGAGGTGCCTCGGCAACGGCAGGAAGCGTAGAAGAGGTAGGTAGAAAGCTGAATGCTTCTCAACAGATTCAGCAGCAGAATAACAAAAGGAAACTGCTCCTCTAAGAAGGTGGAGATCCTCTATTTGCATTCTACCTATATGTTAATTCTTTTTCATTGGGCTGTTATTTCTACATGTGTAAATAAGTTCTATTTAGTTAAGAACCTATACTGCCGGTGGACGCATAACTGATCCGTTTTCTGTGGAACTTCCATATAACATGGGACAGTTAGGTATCCACACCGGCAGTATACTGATTAACACAAGTTTAGAGGGCTCTAGACTATAATTTTACACATAGTGTAATCGTATTGCGAATGGAAAGCATTTGTGCTATTGGTCGTTTTATACCGTTTAGGTTTACGAAATGAAGGATACAAACATTACACATTTAGTATTGAGACGTACTGGTATAAGTTTTGAAATTTTCCACCTGTTTATTTCAGATTAGAAAAGAATATCTGTTAAATCCTTTCCTTGTTGCTTGTTCCAAACTATATATTGTTTAGATTCTAATACTATTATCATTGTGCAATTCGACTTTACTTTCCTTACTCTATAAGCACTAACACACTTGAAGCTTCTAGCCACTTCTAGTTGCTTGAAATATATTTTCCTTTAATTAAGAAATATCATCTAGCTACATGAACTATTCTTAATCCTGCAAAGGAAATGAACGCACGGGAAATTATCGTCATATTAAAGAAAGCAGAGTAAATAAGTTAAGTTACAGACAGCATCTCTTTTCTAACAGCAGTTAAAACTTAACACAACAACTGGTGGTAAAATACAAATCAATTCCTAGCTTATGCAGATTTCTATTGTTTTCCTCACTTCGAACAAGTGAGCACCGATTTAACTATCTACACCACACACACGTTTGTTAGATAAACTAATTGGGAACTTATTACAGCAGATTGTAAAATTTAGCCACAAGTGTCGTGGGAGACATAGATTCGTAATTTTTAAACAAATAGAAACCGAATAGATGTAATGTTATCGTACACTACACACTACCATTTAATATATATCGCTGTATATAAACAGTAGGTCGTACCGGTATCACTACTAAAACGGTATCCGAAAGCCTAAGGGTGCGCAGTAGAACTCCAAGCTTTGCTGACAAGTCACTTACATCCATTTCCTCATAATCGTCATGGAATTTCCCTTGGAAAAGATAGATTCAAAGATTGACACAGTGATATCTGATAGTGCATTCGATGTATCTAGCTTGATCGGCTCATCAACGGTATCCTGGGCACCTAAAGTTGTGCAATGGGCGAACGTTAAAGACTTCCATCCTGGGGCCTGCTTGCTTCAGTTTTAACCTGGGCCCACTTGCCGACTTGCTTAATTTCCTCACCGCCGCTATGAGCCCCTGGGTCTGCCTCTGCTGCGATGTCCTGCCGGGTTCCAATCCAGTGCTTGCTTGCAGATTTCGTTTCCGGCCGTTTGTAAAGTGTGGTCAATCCACTTCCATTTACGTTCTCGAATTTCAGTTGATATCGGCTTCTGATGATGGTGTACTCCACTGATATGTACTATGTTTCCGGACGTGTCTGTCAACTCAACATTTTGTGGTGAGTTCTTTTCGGGACGTGTCTGTCAATGACATATGCCAAGACATGTGAAAAGGTTTGCGCTGCAGCCTCAACGTCATCTGGATCAAGGATCAAGGATGTTCTCCCATACTATGCTAGACAATACATCTATGATGCTACGGTGGTCAGCTTTACGGAAGTCATAAGAAACCGTAGCAGGATAATCGTCGAGTTTGTCCTCAACAGTGACAATTAAAGCAGGGTGATGTGGAATTAGCTTAGTTAGTGCACAAGGAGCCGAGGAAATTAATGGAGCCCTATCCTGTGTGCTCAGGAAGCAGAGGTCCAAACTACGATCATTTTCGTTAACTACATGGTTAATTTGAAAAAGCGTCGCTGCGCTGTAGTTGTCGAGAAGGCTTATAGCTCCTGCGTGAAATATACAACTATCAGGATCTGTATACAGGAACCCGCTATGAGATGGACTCCACGAAACGGCTGGCAGATTGAAGTCACCAAAAATGAACATCTCATCAACTGGAGTGGCACTTTCGATAACTGTGAAAACTGACCGACAGTGAGTATCGATTAGTTCATTGTCCCGGACTCGATCAGGTGGAATGTACAGAACGCATAGAAATAGTGTGCGATCACCCAGATTGATGGCTGTCCAAACCTGCTCCACATAGTTCCATGAATCGTTCTCGATGGCCTTTGCCTCCAACCACGGACAGCTACAAGGACACCTCCACAAGTAGATTTACGGCTGTTGTTGGGATTCCGATCGCAACGAAAGACCTCGTAGTCAGGACCAAAGACTTGACTGGAAAGCGTTCGATAATCGAACCACGTTTCGCACAGAACAATTACATCGTAACAATAATCCGATACAGCTTGGCGGTACTCTTCAACATCAGAATTCATTCCACCGGCGTTTTGGTAGAAGATCACGACGTCCTGCTTGCGGCAAGGAATCGAACGACTGCTCTCCCTGGAAATCACAGATACATCAGGCAATAACTGACCATCATCAAGTCTCATTAGATACTCGCCATAGTGAGTGGGTTGGAAGACCAGCCCCCCCCCCCCCCCCCTCCACATTCGACAGCAGGTCCAGAACGACTATGATGAACGGAGGCTGCTGATGGCAGGACTGAGACGGAGGGCTTGGGGGCTTCCATGGGGCTTTCTGAAGGAGATCGAAGCAACTCGGTGAAATTATAATAATCCTAGTATGCTATAAATATCAGTACTGCACCAATAAAGTTAGTTTAGTCTCATGTTTCAACCCAACCGGTCGTTTTTTCGTCCCTGGAAAAAAAAACAACTGAAATTTTTTTCACGATGGAGAGATTGGGAATAATGAAACTCAACGGAGCGAACTACAGCGTCTGGAAAACCAAGGTTGAGTTCCTGCTAATTAGAGAAGACCTGTGGCAGTACATTACCGGTGACGGACCGGTGGACACCACGGCCAATCTGGCCACTGAAGCTACCAGGGCAGCGTGGAACAGCGGTGACCAAAAGGCGCGGGCGACGATCGGCCTCCTGCTAGAGGATAACCAGCTGAACCTAATCAAGGACTGCAAAACAGCGAAAGTGACCTGGGAGAAGCAGCGGGGACGAGAAGGCAACACTGACGTCCAAAGTGTCGATCCTCAAACGAATCTGCGAGAAGCGCTATTCCGACGAAGAAGACATCGAGCAGCACATTTTTGAAATGGAGGGTCTGTTCGAGAGGCTGACGCTGACTGGAGAGGAACTGAGCAAGAGTCTACAGGTAGCTATGGATCTGGTCAAATCCAAGGTGGTCAACGAGGTGGCAAACCGTTGCTCGAGCGGCGGACTGGACTCGGTGCTCAAGACCCACGTGAAGCGCTTCTGCAACTTTTGTGTCATTTTTGCCAACAACCGGGGCACAAGCAGAAGGATTGTCCATCTCTGGCCGAGAAGCGGACAAGCGAACGGAAAGTATCAGATGGCCAGCGTGATAAGCGAAACCAACCACGGGTGCGAGCAGCTCGCGAAGAAACCCCGAAGAAGGAGTATTCGTTCGCGACGAGAGGAACTGCAACGGTATCAAATTCATGGATCGTTGATTCCGGCGCAACGTAGCACATGTGTGTGGAGCGGGCAATTTTTGTTGAGCTGAAAAGGAATCATACGCATGACGTGATTTTGGCCGATGGTACTGCGACGAAGGCGGAAGGCATCGGTTCATGCCAGGTAACTATGCTGTCTCCGGAGGGTGAGCCATCAATAGTAAGGAGGTGCTGCTGGTACCGAATTTCGAATCGAGCTTGGTTTCCGTGAAGAAGCTGACGGCAAACGGAGTTACGGTCATTTTCAACGTCAACGGATGACGAATCTTGAAGGACAAGAAGGTGATTGCGGCAGCAACGATTTCTGGGGGACTGTACTCCCTGAAGGTACCCCAGGAAGCACTGGCCGTGAAGCACCATACGTCAAACTGTCAGCACACTTGGCACCGTGAAGCCGTCCGTGAGCTGGTGACCAAGGGTATGGCAACTGGAATCGAGATGGAAGAGTGCGGCTGCTGAGTCGCCTGTGAATGCTGTCTTGAGGGCAAGCTGACACGTCTTCCGTTCCCCAAGAAGTCGAAGCCAAAGTCCAAGCAACCATTGGACCTTATTCACACCGATGTGTGTGGACCCATGCGAACCGTGACGCCCGGTGGGTGTCGTTATTTTCTCACCATGATTGACGACTTCACCCGGTTTACCGTCGTATATTTCCTGAAGCAGAAGTTCGAGGTTTCCCAGCGTATTCAAGAGTACGTCAAGTTCGCCCAGACGGAATTTGGAAAAACCCCGAAGACCATCCGTTCCGACCAGGGAGGTGAATTTCGGAGTGACGTGTTGGATGCGTTCTGCCGAGCGCAGGGGATACGTCAGCAATTTACCATCGCCTACACTCCGCAGCAGAACGGGGTTGCGGAGCGGAAGAACCGCTCACTGGTGGAAATGGCGCGCTGCATGCTACTGGACTCCCGAATGCCGTTGAAATACTGGGCGGAAGTGGTTAACACTGCGAACTATCTACAAAACCGTTGAAGAAAACGCCGTACGAGCTGTGATATGGCACGAAGCCGGACATGAACCTCCTCCAGATGTTTGGTTCACCGGCGTACGTGTGGATCCCTGGAGAAAAGAGAAGCAAATTAGTAGCGAAATCTCGGAAGTTGCTGCTCGTTGGTTATTCCTCCCAACACAAGGCGTACCGATTCATGGATCCGAACAACGGCAAGCGGGACTGCAGGTTCCTGCCATTGGACGAGGTTTGAAGTGCCGAACCTCAGAAGGGAAGTATCGTTGATTATCCATTTAGACTCCTAGAGCAACCGAAAGCTGAGATCCCGGTTATTCCAGCAAATTTGAACGAGAGCGAGGACAAGCTGTTGTTAAGAGCTACTATTTATTACGTCTATCTTGGTTGGTGGTCGGATAAAGAATCAATCTCTAACTTATGACAGTCAGGCAAGGCCTACAACATCTAGGCCTACTACATCTCCCCCTTTTAGAAAATGTCATAGGAAGAGAGCCATCTTGGAATTCTTGATTCTCGTACAGAACGTCGAATAATGTCTCCAACTGCTTCAGATGACACGGGCTTTTGTGTGGACTGAAGTTCTCCATCTTGAGCAGCAGGTTCATGATCGATTATCGAAAAAGGATTTTCGCCAGACGTACTTGCCACTTGACCATCAGCTTCGAGTGATAGGGAACCAACAGGAATAGGGACATCGTGATTGAATGGCACTTCTGGATCCAACGGTACAGCTTCATCTTGAATTTCATCAAGCAGGAAAGCCATACTCACGGATCTGCTCGAGAACAGCGTAGAGACTTCGATCGTGGTCCTGCTTGGTGCGACCAGCGATGAGGATGTCGTCCAAATACGGCTTGACTCCAGGGATGCCGGCCACCATGCTGTCGATGATGCGCTGGAAAGCGCCGGGTGCCGACTTGACTCCGGGGGTAGTCGGTTATACTGGAACAGTCCACGATGCGTGTTGACCGTGAGTAGCTTTCGCGATTCCTCCTCGACCTCAACCTGTAGGTAAGCGTCAGACAAATCGAGATGAGTGAAGTAACGTGCTCCAGCTAGTTCCGCAAAGAGGTCGTCAGGATGAGGCAGTGGATGATGGTCACATTCTAGCGCGTTATTCAGCCCCGTCGAATAATCGCCACATACACGGACTGATACATTGTCCGACTTGCGTACGACGACTATTGGTGCTGCCCAGTCCGAGAATTGAACTGGAGAAATTATACCGTTTTGCTGGAGCCTCAAGTTCTGCGTCCACCTTGGCGAGTGCAGCGTACGCTACTGGTCGTTTCGGGCAATATGCAGGACGTGCGTCAAGCTTGAGGTACAACTTCACTTGCGCTTTTGTGCATCTACCCAGCGTGCTTCGAAAAACTTCCGGAAACTGTTGCTTGAGTTGATTGGTGAACTGATCAGAACGTGGGTGTACGACGTTGACCAAGCTGCTTATCGGCACAGACCACAAATCGAACAGATCCATAGTCTCGATTCCTAGAACGTTGAGTTCAGCGCTGCTTGAGATGAAAATGCGACCAGTCTTGGTAACATTCTTGATGGTGATCTCGGTCTGGAACTCAGCGAGAAGGTTGAGATTGCCACCAGAAGCTGTAACTGTAGATTCTTCCGTCGGTTGAGTGGGTGGCTGTCCGATGCTGATCCATGTTTCTTCTGAGATTATGGTGATGTCGGACGCCGAGTCGTGTTGAAGTTTGACTGCTACACCATTGAGCTCGACCGGGATGAACTTCCGCTTGCTTCCGATGTTGCGAACCGTGTAGATGCTTTTTGTCTTCACGTTCTCTTTGGATTTGGCCTGTTTGAACGGTTTCGACGGCGTATTCTTGTTGCTGTTGCAATAACCTACCTTGTGTCCTTGTTGCTTGCATCTGGAACAGGTGTGCGAAGCGAACGGACACTCACGAACATAGTGCTGGTCGCCACACTTCCAACATGGCGTTTTCGGCACTTTTTGGTTCTTTTTTGAGGCAGGATTATTCTGGTTGCGAGAAACAATGTTGACGTTGCGTGCTTCTTTGTTCTCCACCATCAATGTGTCCTGCTTGAGATTGGCCACGCGATGGCATTCTTCCACGAGGTTCTCCAGGGTTACCTTGCTGGTGGCTTCTCCCAATTCGTTGACTGCAGTTTCGTCGGCTTCCAATTTCGAGATCATCCTAGCTCGTAGATCCGCATCCGCGATTGGAGTCCACAGACGAAACGGAGAGCTTTGAATTGGTCCGGTGTGAGCTTGGACAGCTGAAACGCTTCACAGTGTTTATTCACCATGGCAGCATACGATGTGAAGTCATCCGCGTCACTTTTTGCATACTGGAGGCACTGGTAACGGGAATGAAAAACCGACTTCTGTCGACCGAACAGTTTCTTCAGTTTCGTGACGGTTTCGTCCAGGGTGAAGTCCCGGGGATGCTTGGGAAGAATGGTGTTGACGTACTTCTCGTGCAGAGGCGTGCTTAACTTGCGAAGAAGCAATCTCACACGAGTGGCGTCATCCAGGGATTGGCCGTCCTTTGTAAAGACATCCTCGTACCTCGCATACTAGCCATCGAAGAAAACTCCTCCGTCCGGATCGTACTGGAAATCCTGGATCCCGCTTGCCAAGGACTCAATAATCTTCTCACTGCCAGCAGTCGGATTTCCCCGATTTTCCAGGTTTTCAATCTGCTGCTGCTGCCTCGCAATGAGATTCGTTAGCTGCAGGATGGCGTTCCGAAGATCCTCGTCAGACATTTTCTTGCTTCGAGGTTCGAGGTGCTTCCAAAATTTTCCTCGTCGCCAATTGTTATATCCGTAACCAAGGCCAACAAGTAAAACAAGCTGTTGTTAAGAGCTACTATTTATTACGTCTATCTTGGTTGGTGGTCGGATAAAGAATCAATCTCTAACTTATGACAGTCAGGCAAGGCCTACTACATCTAGGCCTACTACACCGATCTACTCGGATTTGAGACCAGCTACGACAGAAGCGCAGGAGGAGCAAGACGTCGTCGGTGAAGTTAATGTACCAGTAGTCCGACGATTGGAGCGTACCACAAAGGGCATCCTGCCAAAACGGTACCAAGACACCGTGCGCAGCAGCGCAATATGTCGACGAGCCACGCACATTCGAAGAAGCAATTCCTAGCTCCGAGCGCAACAAGTGGGAGGCAGCCATGAAGGAAGAGATGAAGGCGCATGAAGAAAATTCCACATGGGATGTCGTCCGTTTGCCGCCAAACAAGAAGGCTATTGGCAGCAAATGGGTATTCACGAAGAAGATGGACGAGGGCCGAAACCTGATCCGCTATAAGGCAAGGCTGGTAGCGCAAGGATTCAATTCCAAGCCGGTAGGATTCCATAACGGGGTCAAGGACAACGTACTGCATCTACGAAAAAGTCTCTACGGTCTGAAGCAGGCTGGAAGGGTGTGGAATGGAAAAATCACCGAAGTCTTGAAGCAGCTGGGCTACGTGCCATCTGAAGCAGACCCATGCCTGTTCGTAAAAACCTGGAAGAAGAAGAAGACGTTCATATTACTATATGTGGACGTCATGCTGATTGTCACTAAAGGGTGATACGGTCAAAATTTGGTCAATATCAACTTGACGTATTTCTTTCAATTTTGCATTTAAAAAACCTGAACACCCCTCATTTTGAAGGTGTGTGTGTGTGTAGAATGTTGCTCCTATTTTGATTTTGGAATTCACTCTTCAGTTGTCAAAATGCCGTCCAAGCAAGAAGAGCAGCGTATCAAAATTTTGCTCGCGCATCGCGAAAATCCGAGCTACTCGCACGCAAAGTTGGCAAAATCGCTAAAAGTTGCCAAATCAACCGTTACAAATGTAATTAAAGTGTTTGGGGAACGTTTGTCGACAGCCAGGAAGTCTGGATCGGGGGGAAATCGAAAACCGGAAGCCGCTGAGACGACAAAGAGAGTTGCCGGTAGTTTCAAGCGAAACCCTAACCTCTCTCTCCGAGATGCCGCAAATAAGCTGGGTGTATCGTCTACAACCGTGCATCGAGCCAAAAAACGAGCCGGACTATCGACTTACAAGAAGGTAGTGACTCCAAATCGCGATGATAAACAAAATACGACGGCCAAAGCTCGATCCCGGAGGCTGTACACGACGATGCTGACGAAGTTTGACTGCGTGGTAATGGACGACGAAACCTACGTCAAAGCCGACTACAAGCAGCTTCCGGGACAGGAGTTTTACACGGCAAAAGGAAGGGGAAAGGTAGCAGATGTTTTCAAGCACATGAAACTGTCAAAGTTCGCAAAGAAATATCTGGTTTGGCAAGCCATCTGTATCTGTGGCTTGAAAAGCAGCATTTTCATAGCTTCCGGGACTGTCAACCAAGAAATTTATGTGAAAGAGTGTTTGAATAAACGTCTGCTGCCTTTCCTGAAGAAATACGGTTGTTCCGTACTGTTTTGGCCGGATTTGGCATCTTGCCATTACGGTAAAAAGGCCATGGAGTGGTACGCCGCCAACAACGTGCAGGTGGTTCCCAAGGACAAGAACCCTCCCAACACGCCAGAGCTCCGCCCAATTGAGAAATACTGGGCTATTGTCAAGCGGAACCTAAAGAAGACCAAAAAAACTGCTAAGGGCGAGCAGCAGTTCAAGGCAAACTGGCTTTCTGCGGCGAAGAAGGTGGACAAGGTGGCTGTACAAAATCTGATGGCAGGGGTCAAGCGTAAGGCCTGGTAATTCGGATTTGGAAAAGCGGAAGCCTAACTGAATATTTTTCCTGAATTTTATACTAATTGAACTTGAAAAAGAAATTTAATTTGATTTTTTAAATAAACGATTTCACCGATTTACACGCGTTTTCCCTTGACCAAATTTTGACCGTATCACCCTTTAACACAGAAGCGGAATACGAAGCCGTCCGGAAGCATTTAGCGGAGCACTTTACCATTACGTTTCTTGGAGACGTGCGACACTATTTGGGAATCCGAGTGACAAGATCCGGCGGACAGTTTTTCCTGAACCAACAAACCTACATCCAGAAGGTAGCCGAACGGTTCGGACAATCAAAAGCGAAGCGCTCGCCGATACCGATGGATCCCGGGTACCCGAATGTACAGCGAAGGACGAGGAGCCCATGCCCAGAAACGACGAGTTCCAGAGTCTGGTGGGTGCTCTTCTATACATCGCGGTCAACACGAGACCGGACATCGCCATAAGCGCCTCAATTCTGGGCCGCAAGGTGAGTCGACCAACGGAAGCAGACTGGACCGAAGCAAAACGGACGCTCCGGTATCTCCAGTCAACAGTGGATTGGAGCCTACGTCTAGGTTCATCCAGACCGCTGGAAGCATACGTCGATGCAGACTGGGTTGGTGACAAGACAGACCGGAAATCAAACACCGGTTTCGTCTTCTGTCTTGGAGGACCAATCAGTTGGGCAGCCCGAAAACAACCAAGCGGAGTACGTGGCGCTTTCCGAAGCCAGCCGCGAGCTGATGTGGCTGATGAAGCCACTGAAGGACGTCGGAGAACCAATTCTGGCGCCTGTAGTTGTACACGAAGGCAACCAAAGCTATATTGCAATGCTGAAATCTGTCGGCGGTAGCAACCGAACAAAGCACATCGACACTCGCTATAATTTTGTGAAGGAGTTGGTCAACAATAGTGGAATGGACGTTCGCTATTGCCCCAGTGAACAAATGGTTGCCGATGGTCTAACAAAACCATTGGCTCGCGTCAAGATGGAGAAGATGCGGCTGAAAATTGGTCTACAGCCCGCCGAGCTTGAGGAGGAGTAATCGAAGCAACTCACCGAGCTTGAGGAGGAGTGAAGCAGATCGAAGCAACTCGGTGAAATTATAATAATCCTAGTATGCTATAAATGTCAGTACAGCATCAATAAAGTTTAGTTTAGTCTCCTGTTTCAACCCAACCGGTCGTATTAACTCCCTCCTTTAAGACTTTCTACGGCGCTTTCCGGGTTCCCAGGATTGGGAGTTACAGAGGCATCATCACAATGACTAACATAGTCCGAACTGCTGAAAATTTGATCAGCATCAGGCAGTGAATAGGCCTGTAGAGGCAAGGTGGAAGACTCCTGATTCATATCCAGCCACAGGTCCAGGACGACTATGCTGAACGCTGGTAGGAATCGGCACGACGGGGCTTGAGGAACCAGGCTTCCAAAGAGCGGTCTATTGTGCGTCCCGGAGATGAATTAGGATTGTTCGAACAGTAAAGCGGATGTTGTGAATCAGCAGTATCAGAAGTGCTTCTCAGCTGGAAATAGCCGGCAGATGCTTGAGGCGTTGCACTGGAACACGGAAGCTGATCAGGAAAATTACTGTAACTAACGTATGCATACTTGCCTGAAAACGATGGTTGGGAGACCCCACCACCGAACTCGACCGCAGGTCCAGAACGACGCTGAAGGCAGGAAATAGAACGACTTTGATGGCGGGAAATAACTAGTGCGACTGGATCGAGGTCTCAACGCGGCATTCAATTCTGAATCAGCATACTGTAAGAGCAACTTCACGTAGTTTGGGAGCCAATCCGGCTTTGTACGATATGTAACTCATACGGTTGATGTCGGTTCCTTTTTTAACTAGCGGCACAATCTGATCATCGCACAATCGCACTGTACACAACCTTTGACCAGCTTCTCGATTGATTCCGATTTCACGCTAGGATGTATACGAGAAAGATACAGTCAAAACAGCTCGGTGGGTTCAGGGACAGTAAGGACCTCGGTAACGACATTGTCATCCGTTACTGCTTTATTACCACCTACAAGGTGTTTGCTGGTGAGCGAGCCTTCATCGCGGCTGAAGTGTGTTGGAGTTGTCAATGCGATTCGTTTCGACAGCTGAGCGATCTGCTGTCCTTGCTTAGTCATTTCCTTCCTAAGCTCAGCGTGTGCGATTTCCTGTTTCTCGGGGATAGAATTAATCGCACTACCAAACGACGCACATTTCATCAGCTTCGCGCACTCGTTGCACATCCAAAACAAGTTCGGGCCAGTGTGGACAATGTTCAGAAAAGCCTTGTTCAACTTTGTGCCGCCGTATTTCAGGTGAATCATCCTGTCGCACAAAGCCATGCAGGAGCCGGATTCTTCATCGCCTTTAGCTGGTTTAGCGCATTGGTCACAGGCGGAAGTCATGCTGACTCAGTTTGCACATCTAATTTAGAAACAGCGGTGGAGATGCTTTAATACGCAAGGAGGAGTTGGATTCTGGAGAGCGTCTGATATCGACAATCACCCATATTCTTGTTTTCGTTCGAACCGTATTTTCCATACAAAAATTCTTTTTTTTTTTGTATGGAAAATATGGTTCGAACGAAAACAAGAATATGGGTGAATAACTGCTGACAACAGAAAACACTAAAAGATGACCGATTGGATAACTTTTTCACTGTTTTCACAACACGGAATATGCTCCAAATAAACGATTATCATAACGAACTGCACTTCCCACTCGATTGTGACCAGTGCTGTTAATTTTCATATCATTCGATTGAAGATGAACCATTCTCGAACGAATTCTCGTCATGACCATAATTTGCTCATCGTCACTGTCAATTGAGTCACTTATTATTATTATTTGATATACGACAGTGGAGTATGGAAGAAACCCAGCAAAATGGTCCCGAACAGACAAGTCGACCCGATGTCGGATCAATGTAAGGCAAATCTAAGGTTGATGTCGACCCAATGTCGTGTTGTTGTCGGGTCAACATCGGGTTGGAGTTTGATAGAAGTCAGGTTGGTGTCGGGTTGGCTTAGCTTTTTCGTCGGAATGTCGACCACAGCTCCGTTTATGGGTAGGTTACACTCAATTGAATGATATCAAGCGTTTCTCAAATGAGAATGATCCATGCCTTCGTCAAATGACTAAGCAGCTGATATCACCCATTCGAAGGAGGAGGTCCCTTTTGATAGCGGATAGCTGCTTTTCTCATTTTCATCAAAAATATTCAATTGATTTTGAGAATTTACAGTACTGATTGTGAGGATGATTGCAAAACAATTTCAGAGAGAAGTTATAAGATTATTCTAGGGAATCCTCAGTGGAATATTCATCATTTGTTAGTTATAGAACGCCTAATCGTTAGTGTGGCACACTTGCCTAATTTCAGGTTATTGAACGCCTTAATAGACGGAAAGTCTCTGCCCAGGTGGAGTGCGTGGTGGTGGCCCATCAGTCCACTGCAACAGTGGACGATCCGCAGAAGAGGGCTGAAATAGTGAATGGAAAATCAGTTGAGAAAAATAGCGGCTCCAAACAGGGTGGTAAGCAGAGCGCTCCCCCGAAACCCCCGGACAAAACTGCCCCCAAGAGCAGCCCTGCCCGGAACAGGAACAAGATGAAGGGCGAGGCTCTCATCTTTAAGACGGGCGTCGAAATACGCGGAAGTCTTGAAGAAGATGAGAACGGACGAGCGTCTTGCGGAGATGGGCAGCAACGTGCAGAGCATCAGGCGCACTCGTACTGGCGAGATGCTCCTGGTGCTCAAGCGTGGCGCTAAAGACCAGGGACCAACTTACCAGAAACTGGCAAAGGAGGTCGTTGGTAATGGAGTGCAGGTGAAGTCGCTAGGCTCGACGATCACTATCCAGGTCAAGGACCTGGACGAAGTGACGGAGGCGACCGAGATAGTCACGGCGCTCAGGGAGCAGTGTCAAGTCGAGGTATCGCAAACAGCGATCACCTTGAGGAAGGGACTGTTTTCCACCCAAGTGGCTGCCGTCAAGCTCTCGGCAGCTGATGCCAGAAAGGCGGTAGCCACAGGGAGGGTGCTAGTGGACTGGTCGGTTTGCCCCGTGTGTATTCCCCGACCGGTTACAGCTTGCTTTAGGTGCTTCGGCGGAGTATATTTAAGTAGCTGTTATGCTCCGCCCAGGTGGTATGTCGAGCAGTTCTCGCAGATGGTCGACAGACTCACTGCGGTACTTGTCGGCCGAAGACCGGTGGTCATTGCGGGCGACTTTAACGCATGGGCGGTGGAGTGGGGCAGCCACCACACCAACCAGAGAGGATGCATCCTACTGGAGGCAATGGCCAAACTGGACGTTGTATTATCCAACACCGGCTCGGTCAGTACCTACAAAAGGAATGGTGCAGAATCCGTCATCGACGTGACATACTGCAGCCCGTGTTTGGAGGGCAACCTACACTGAAGGATCGATGAGGGTTACACCCATAGTGACCACGGTACAGTGTGGGGCCAGGTGAGAGGCGAGTGGCAGGAGGAAATCCTTCCTGCGCTCGAGGCTGGCAGACGTCGTTCTTCGAGGAAGAGGTCTTCGGCGAAGCACTGAGGTGGGAGCGAATAACCCCAGATCTGACGGGGGAAGAATTGGTAGCAGCGCTGACAAGGGCGTGCGATACAACCATGCCTAGGAGAGCCTATCTCAGGCATGGCCATAGACCGGTGTACTGGTGGAGCGAGTCGATTGCTATCCTCAGGGCGTCTTGCCTCCAGGCGAGAAGGAGGATGCAACGAGCTCGTACGATTGAATCTCGGGAGGAACGCCGTGTCGCTCTTCGAGCGGCTAAGGCGGCCCTCTATAAAGAGATCGCCAGACCAGCATGCACTAGCTCCAAATTCCCGGAGGACTGTACAAGATTCTGGAAAGCTACTTCCAGAATCGTGTGTTGACGTACGACACAGAAGATGGCGAAAAATGCGTTAGAGTCACCGCAGGAGTGCCACAAGGCTCCATCCAGGGCCCGGTGTTATGGAACGTCATGTACGATGGACTGTTGAGGATAAGATTCCCGGTAGGCGTGAAAATTGTAGGTTTTGCCGACGATGTCACGTTGGTAGTCTACGGGGAATCCCTCGAGGAGGTAGAGCTGACAGCGGCTCACTGCGTCAAGCTTGTGGAGGAATGGATGAGATACAGGAAACTGGAGCTTGCCCATCACAAGACGGAAGTGGTCGTAGTCAACAATTGCATGTCAGTACAGCATGCGATGTTGACAGTCAGCGGAAGCACAATTAGGTCTGAGCGCTATCTGAAACTCTTGGGGGTTATGCTCGATGATAAGCTCAGCTTCGGCTGCCACGTCGAGTACGCCTACGAGAGCGTCTACGGCTATGGGGGCATTATCCCGCATGGTGTCAAACAGCTCGGCAGTGAATGCCAGTAAGCGCAGGCTCATCGCTTGGGTCGTAGTATCTATCCTCAGATACGGCGGCCCTGCGTGGGCTGCGGTACTGGATATTGACTGCCACAGGAGGAAATTAGAGAGCACACACAGGCTAGTGTGCTTGAGGGTGGCCAGTGCATACCGCACTATCTCGAGAGAGGCCGTCTGTGTCATAGCAGGGATGATGCCAATCAGCCTTATCATTAAGGAGGACGTGGTGTGCTATGACGTGAGGACCGTTCGAGGGGTGCGCAACAACGCGCGAGCTGTGTCGACCGCGAGATGGCAATCGGAGTGGGAAAACTCCACAAAGGGGAGGTGGACTTACCGCTTGATACCTTCCGTATCAAGCTGGGTCAACAGGCGCCACGGGGATGTAAACTTCCACCTGACACAGTTCCTGTCAGGCCATGGCTGCTTTAGGAGCTACTTGTATAGGTTCGGACATGCAAGTACTCCCACCTGCCCCAGGTGTGCTGGTGTCGAGGAGACCGCCGAACACGTTGTGTTCGCCTGTCCACGCTTCGAGCCAGTATCGAGCGCTATGCTAGCGATATGCGGAGCGGATACCAGTCCGGATAACATCGTTCCTAAGATGTGTGGTACCACCGAGAACTGGAGCGCGGTGGTGACTGCGGTCACCCACATAGTTTCGGAACTACAACGACAGTGGCGAGCCGAGCAGCAGTTGCCTACTGCCCGGCTAGATTGATAGAGTATTGATAGAGAAGCGCCATAGCGCTACAGCGGCCCCTCCCACGAAGTAATGCCTTCGGGCGCTTCCAGGGAGGTCAAGGGTCAAGCGCACAGGGTAAGGTTTAGTGCGTCGGGAGTGAAATTATCCCATCCCCACACCCTGAGTTTCTTCTCATGTGTCTGTGAGCAGATTCCCCCTGTATAAAAAAAGGGTTTTTGAATGCCGCCTCATTTAATACATTTAACTTTTATGCTGAAGTTTTTAAAATTTTAATTAGATTGATAATACACAATAATCTGGTACGTCAACAATGCGGTCGTGTATCGGACCGTGGGTTCTGCCCCATCCTGCACGTATACATTTTTCAGGGAACAATTCTTTCAAAGTTATCACCAACTCTCAATGGCACATTTGTACATAAAATTCAGATTCATTAGCCATACCACCTACCTATCACCTGAAGCCCGCCCTTAGCACCCAACGACGCTTTCCAGCAAATCACACCCGGACAGCATGGAATCCGAAGCGAGCACAATTTTAGTGCCGGTCAGTTTCTCCACCATTTGACAGGCAGCTACCTCCGCGTAGCTGAGTCCTCCGATCACAAACACGAACATCGTTTTCACCTTCAACGGTAGCAGCTGGTTTACATCACCCTTGGCACTAGTTATAGAGAGCTCCCGGATCGTTTTGGGGGCGAAATTCCTTCCGGATAACTTCAACCGTTCGAGGTGACCGAACCGGTTGTTCAAATCCTCGAAGCTGGTTGCATTCAGAATCATGTGACCGAGCTGAGCAATCAGTGGGATGTAGTTACCGTTGAACACGTAGCTTGGGCACTGCTTCTTTCCGCTCCCGGCAGGACCCGTTGGACTGCTCGGGGACACCGGCGGTTGGTTGGTTTCATTCGTATCCGTCGGTAGCAGCTTCAGTTTGTTCGATTCGATTTGGAATGGCGTTTTGAGAATGGGAATCGAGATTTGCGAGAGAATTTTAGCTTTCGTTAGATTGGTTGTGTCCGGGAATAGCTTCGCTTGAAAAAGATTGTTGAACACGGTGAGATGCTGGTACCCGAAGGCATTCAAATAAGCGGTCATCAGTTTGGTCATGTCCTCACTTGTTAAGCCTATTGTCACGTGGTAGAGGCAGATTAGTCGTAGTGCGTTGTATTTGTGGGCGTCAGCCGCTAGTAATTCGTCGATGTAGGTCATAATCTGTTTGCGATTCGTGTTGGTCAGGATGCTCTCTTCGATAAGTTGAAGCTTTTCAAAATTTGCACCGATTTCCTCCATGATAGTTTCACAGAGCCGTAGGTGTTTGAAGAGTTCTTTCTTCTGGGCGGCTACCTTCGGTAGCTTGTTGGTAACGTAATCCTTCATCTCCGAGAGCTTCATGTCTTTCGAATACATCTTGCCTTCCAGACCGAGAGCTTTCGCTTGGGAACTCAAAAGACCGATTACTTCGGAAAAATGACGATAGCAATTCTCTTGATAGATCAAGTCCTGTGCTCCGTTCATCCTGAGGCTAGTAGTTTCCTGCTTCGGTTTAGCCTTACATTCGCCTTGAAAAATGGTGAGCTTTCCATTCTGGATTTTATTCCCAGCCGAATCAATGGTCAACGAACCGGAATTGTATTTGTGAATTTCGAGCAGCAAGCCTGAATAGATTACCGGAGTCAACAGACAAGATGGATAGTCTTTATCCCTGTCTACTATGAGCACTGCACTGAAGTCTGGAACATCCTTCGCTTCGCCACTTTTCACCTTCCGATCTGTTTCGATTTTATGCATCATTTGCAGAACTTTCTCGGCGTTTTCGCCCAAGCTGAATACGAGGTTGGGCCTTCCCATGACCATGTTAAATATTCTCATGCTTTGAGCTATTGATCCCAGCAACGAGCCATCCTTTCGCACGTAAACGTCAGCAAAAACGTTCGGTATCTCCAAACTTAGCAATCCCTGATCCAGTGCTATGAAATCCCACTGGAAACTGTACAGATCCACCGTACCGTACAGTCCTTCTTCTTCCAACAGTTGCTCAAAGCTTGCAAGCACCTGTGGAAATACCACCACATGATACTGGCGGCTGCTGCGGTCCGATTCCGCTGCCAGCATGCTGCTGGAAGTTTGGCTCTGATAGCTACTGATTTGATCCAGGGCACTCTTGAATGTCAACAGGTTGCTGGTGAGAAAGTACAGGAACTGCTTCCGCTTGGGAGGGGCATTTTTCGGGTCAAATTTGTAGATCTTGTCGATTCCTTTCTTCCTGGAACGGTTTATGGCAATGTGCAGAATTATGTTCATGAAATTAAAGTCAGCGCTGAAGTACCTCAACCAGGAAGCTCCAACGACGTTCTCGAGAGGCTTGATAAGTGCAGGTTCGATAATGAGATCCTTGTCCAGTGGGATGGAGTACAAAATGTTTTGCAGCTTTTCCTGGGCAATTTGCCGGAAACCAAGAAGCTTTTTATTTAGCGTTGAATCCATCTCGAAGAATTTTTAGCGCAATTCAACTGTGGATTGTTTGGTAGATTGCATTATTGGAATGGAGGAATTTAAATCGATGATTGTGATGATTCAGTGACAATGTTTACTTCGTTCTGTTGTGTGGTGTGCAGCTATATGCAAGCGTAAAATACCGGTTAGGATGTGTATTAGTGGAACTGAATGACAGTAGGAAACGTTGTTAAAATAGTTCGAACTGTCATTTGACGGTCGTCTTTAGTTTAAATTGGTAAAGGGCTTATTATTTTATCTTTTTTTTTTTTTTCCTTTTCTCATAATATTATTATTCACTATTATAAAAGTCCTGTACACTGAGAGCAGTTCCGCAGTTGATAATACTATATTGAAGGGTTGTTTCAAATTCATAACTCCACTAAATTTGTACATATGATATTCTGTTTAAAATTTGTATTTTACCATGACAATCATGTCAATGCATTGGAGTTAAAACTACTATGCTTCATAGTGCTCTCGACAATAATTCCAGGTTAATAGTTTAACCACGGGACTGACATCAAATGTTTCTACTGAAGAGCCTAAATTTAAATAAATTCAGGCTCTTTAGTTTCCACAATGGGATTTCACAAATTTGACAATACCCTCTTAACTGGTCTATAAATGTATAGCCCATAACAAACTTGAACAACACATACGAACTTTGCGATTGTATTGCATATTTTACAGCTGTCGCTTACACCACATGTGTTTGTTTTGCGTTGGCTATAAGTGTGTGCTGCTTAGCAGCCCCTTGAGTTTAACCTTGCGTTTAAAACCAGCACGTTTTTAAAGTAAACTTAACTGTGGAGTATGGTATATTTTAAAACAAGGGTTGTTTTTCTTGGTATAGAAAAAAAAAGTTTTTTATTTCGTTGTTATCATTAAATTCACGATTCATAATTTATTGTTTATTTTTTTTATTGAATTTGAAACTTATTTATTCAACTATGCTTATACAATATGACATTTAATTGATTACATAAATAAGTTCTTAAGTCTAATGTAACTGTTTCCCTGAACATTGTACATATGAATATTGGAGATCCATCAAATAGGTCAACATGGAGTATATGAAATAGTGACGTGCAGCTGTTCACTTTAAAGGATGCAAAGTGGGTTGAATATTCTTGGATCTGCCATTGTTGACATGCAACATTTAAAGCATTGTTTGAGATTAGTAAATCTTTGATTTGATGTAGTTCTATGACATTCATATTTATGGTTGATTTTGTTAAAAATTTACCAACTCTATACTCTGTAGGTTACAGTGCATGAAGCATTAAAGCACAGACAAACAGACATAACTCTTAGAAGAAAATTCTTCAAGAAATATCTTCAAGCGTGTTTTGCATGCGCACTAGCACCACAAACGAAGTGACAGACGGAGCGGCTCGAAAACTTTGGTGACTAACCTGCTATTTCAATTTTTCAGTGTACAACATGGCAACACCACTACTACTGGATTGTACCACATGGCAATACTACTACTAGATTGTACTAGCATTTTCACCAAATGTATTAGAATGTTTTGTTTCTATCTCTTTCACTCTACTCAAAACTGAAATGCATAAAAAAAAGACAAAATGATACACTCTTTGCACACTGTCAAAGAATCATTATACACAAAATCAACTTTGTTCAAATCAAAACAAAAAAAACTAACCCATCTGGTGGATGATGGCACAAGCTTCCAAGAAAATTCTAAAACAGTGAACCACATTATTTTAATGGATTTCTTCGCCAGTTAGTCGTCTGTCACTTCGTTTGTGCTAGCACCATAGAGGTAACTCTAAGACCAGAAGGTTCCGAAGAAACGAGTTCAACTTTTTGGCTCAGCTCTGGTACTATCTTCGGTCCCAAGCTAATCGATTCACCTCTCGAAACATAGGAAAATCCACTAACCCCTCATTTTATCTGTCAAACTTTCATGGAAAATCAAAACAAACATAGTGTAGTACTGGAATTTATACTAGAATGGGATACTTTAGTCGATTTGCTTGGGACCAATAGGCTAGTCAAGTAGTGAGCCAATTTAAAATCGTTAGTTTCGTATTGATTGTTGCTAGCACCAAAGATGAATACTGATGAATCTGTCGGAAGAAAAATTTTCAATTTTAGTGTCCTCTTTTACGGTCCCTTTCATCCAATGAATACCCCCAGTATGCAAGGTAATATTGTGGTTTTGCTGCCCCCTCGGTAGAGATGAAATTTTGCGCGCTTTTTTTATCAAAACAATCACACCAAAATCAGAGATGTCGCATTTTTTAATAACTCGATTAACAACTAATCGAATATTTTTTGTTCGCTGTGCTGTCCTGTTTCCACTAATAAGAGTGCAAAACTTGTTTTAAACGATCGGTTATGATCCTCTGCAGAAATTAATGCTTATATCGGCATGATATAACCGATTACAAATATTTTACTGTTCGGTTCGTTAATCGATTAATCGATTATTCGAATGAAAATCAGCCATCACTAGATGAATGTGAAACGTCATTTCAAATATAAGGACCGTACATAAATAATGATACAATTTGAAAGGGACCGGGGCTAATCACAAATTACTTCCCCACGGTAACTGAAATAAACACGAGTGTTCACCGGTTGCTAGCACCATCTATCATCCACATTCCCAAGCATTGATGTGCAACTAGAGCATCCCTCGTTCATGCCATTTTTTCACCAGTTGCTTTTCCCTCGTTCTGTCAACGCGTCAGCTGTGTTGAATAAAAACAAAACAGATGGAAGTCAGTGATGTCGGTTCTCGGTTCCGACCTTTAGGTGTGTACTGCGTGATGTACTCTGGGAGGTTTTCATGGTAGGCCCCGTACATGAAGCAGCAGATACGACAGTGGTAGTTTCCGGCAGATCGCATCCGAGTATGGTGTGTCGTACTTCTCTGGTCGTGTCACGCCCTCGGATTCCATACACGAACCTCACCGACGACTTGAAGCATCGATGCAACTGAGCATTGAGCGCGGTGGACAGTCCTGGGTAGTACACGACGTCGCAGTATGCGAAGAACGGCATCACCACAGCTTGGACGAGCTTCATACGAATCTGTCTGGAAAGCACTTCACGAAGCATACGAAGAGTATTGTAGATTTTTTGGTGGCTTCGTTTATCTGGTCGGTCCATTTTAGGTTAAAGTCCATAATGAGACCAAGATTGGTAACTTTGTTCGACAAAGTAATGGTTTCATCACAGAAGCGGATGTCATTTTGAGGGATTATGGCCCCATCTCTACAAAAGACTATAGCTTGCGTCTTCTTCTCAGTGGCCCAACGTTCGATAGCGAGGAGATCCTGGTTGATTGCTTCGATGAACCTGTTAGTTTCGCTTGCGGGGCCTGATTTGATTTAGATTTGGAGGTCGTCCGCATAGAGGTGATACTCGCATTTTAGCACACCAGGCAGGCTGCTGATGTATAGGCTAAACAGCAGAGCGCTCAGACAGGATCCTTGTGACGTACCGTCGGTGAGATTCCGGGGATTCGAGGGAGTACCACCCAGGTCTACAACCTGGCTTCGTTGCTCCAGGAAAGATGAAATCAAAATACACGCGGAGTTTGAAAACCCGAATTCCCTCCTCAGCATCGTTTCAAGTAGACCATGTCTGACACAGTTGAATGCCAACGAAAAGTCGACAAAAACCATTACTGTGCACCTGTTATCGTCAAAGTTGTTGAGGATATCGTGAGCAACCTTGACTAGAGCAGTCATGGGGTCGTGGTACTGTGGTTTTTCCTGTATCCTGACTGGTGTTTGGCAAGACGAGCGGGTGTGGATACATCGAGATGATCCGTTATTTGCGACAGTAGAATCTTCTCCAGTACCTTAGACAGCGCAGGTAGGACACTAATGGGCCTGAAGTCCTTCGGTGAAGTAGGGTTCGATGATTTCGGCACAGACAAACAGACATAACACATTGAACATTTCTCATTGTAAAACATCGTCGCCAAAACATATCCGCCATCTGTTGAGTACACTGTGGTGGGTAGTACGCTGAACAGATGGTGGTAGTGTGAAAACGTCAAACGCAAGGGAATTGACTATGCGCGACACAGGTGGTGGTGCTACCAACTAACATACTTTTAAATTGACCGATAAATGCTTGTTCGATGAACATCTTGCGAGTATTATGTCTGTTTGTCTGTGATTTCGGTATCGGGGTAACGATGGCCTTTTTCCAGACGGAGGGGAAAGTTTGAGCATCGATAATCGCATTGAACAGGTGAGTCAGGAGGGGGAGGATAAACGGGCAGAGCAGCTTGATGAATGAGATGGGGATTTCATCCGTCCCTTTCGCGTTGGTCCCAAGCTCGTAAATTTTCCTGGTGACTTCGTTGACGTTAGTGCGCCTGAACTGGAATTGGCCGTCGGCCACATTTGCGGGTGGTCGATCGGATTCTACGTTCGCTTGCGAAGGTACAGCCCTATGCTGTAACATGTGATGGCCTTCAGCAAAGATCTGATTTAGTCGGTCAGCATCAAATTCCTCCATGGCCGCATTCTTCTTTGCATTGTTATGTATGCCCTCTCTCCTCAGGTTGCACTACAGCCAACAATCAATACGAAACTAACGATTTTAAATTGGCTCACCACTTTAGTAGCCTATTGGTCCCAAGCAAACGATTAACGTACCCTATTCTAGTTGAAATTCTATTACTACACTATGTTTGTTTTGATTCGCTATGAAAGTTTGACAGATAACATCAGGGGTGTGTGGATTCATGCAGAACATGCAGGGGTGAGTGAAATAGCTTGGGACTGCTTGGGACCGTTGTTCTGGTACTGAGTGAGCCAAAAATAATAATGATTTTCTTCGGGACCCAGTGGTCTTAGAGTTACCTCTATGCTACAGCTGCTTAGCCAGGAAGATCCATGCCAAACTGCGAATCAGCATACCTTTTCTTAGCAGCACCAATTAGGGTGCCGGCCCTACTTTTTTTGGAGATGTAGTCTCGCCATTGAGCATCTCCTCTGACACGATTCAGATTTCGCACATAGAGAGAATAGGCTAGGTCCCGTAAGGTGATTGCAGCTTGGATTTCGTTCGTTATCCATGGCGTGCGTTTGTCACGAACACTAATTATCCGCTCTTTAGACTTTTTTTTTTAGGGATTTATTTTGTTTGTTTAGTGTGCTTATTCTTTTGTTGGAAACAAGTTTTTGGTAATGTATTACTAATTAGTGACCTTTCTACCACTGCTCATCACTTTAATGTGTGTACAGCAAAAAAAAATAATATGTATCAATCAATGAAATTCATGGTGAAGTATTGAACATCAATAACTGGTAAAAGGGGTAAAAGTTGATAGAATATTACAGTCATCAACACGATTTCTTCTAGAATTCTGTGTTAATCGTACAGCGTAATATTAGGAACGGAATGACTAATGTGATGTAATATTCAACAACTTTTTTTCTGTATTCGTCAGATGTGGTATGTGTCTCCAGTGGGATGCCTTGACCATTTATCATTTTCAAGAGCTAACATCTACTAACTAGACGTGAAAAAGAACTGGCATCACTGATAAGTTCGAAATTTGGTGGCTTGCTCAATGCTTCAGTGGCGCCACCATGACAAATGCAAGCACATTCCCAACTAAAACATTATTTACGATGAATGTGATTGTGAGTGTTGTGTCTGTTTGTCTGTGATAATACGTTAAATAGCCAGAAAAAATAAAAAAAAAATCAAAATTTCATTATTTCCTCTGCGACATGAGCGGTGAATGGCACTTGCAATGACATGTAATTGTCTCGAAAGAAATTCCAACAGCATTGTTTTGGATGTTTTATATTTTTTCACATTCTTATGATAATAACCTTCGAGATAGTGCAGAAATATGCTCAATATGTGTAACTATTTATGAAAAATAATATTGCTAACTATGTAACAGCGCTAGTACAATCATGTCTGTCGATGGCATTAGAGCTAGTTTATTTTTTGGGGAGGTGCACAACTAGACATGAATAGCAGCAGAAACTATACGCAGACTGCAACGCAGATTAATTAGAAAAGTTCTTTCACTAATTACAAATCATACATTTGGAATTTGTTCAACTTGCTACTATTGTTATATTGGCCTACAAGCTTCATAATCACATTTCCTACGGAGTAACGCTATCACCGACCAGTCACCCATCAGTGACTAGACTTTCCCGTCATGCCAGGCACTCTATATAGGAACTCTCCATCGTCGTCGTAGAAGCAATCGTCCAACTGGTAGGTTGCACCCTTCTTGTATAACTTTCGAGGAATTTGAATGCTTTCCCTGATATCTGGATGCACACTGCTTGGTGTGTTGCTCGCATCGAAAGAAATCAATTCCGATTCGTATTTCTTCACATCAATGAGATTATCGCGGCTTGAAAACACGGAGGACGTATCCGACTCGTCGCTGTCTTCTGCCGCTGTTGACACACCAAGTTCCCGCTTTACCTGTCGAAGTGTCTTCGGATATCGATCGGATACGTCCTTCATCACAAACATGTCCTGATTTGGTGCTTTGGCTGGAATCTCGGGAATCTCATCATACGCTCCTTCCATCTTACCAATCCGTTTTACATCCGTCTGTTCCGAAGCTTGGGCATACTTCTTGCAACTGGTGATAATTCGCGAAAACTCCCCGTCTTCCGGAACTTGCTGTCGTATTTCGTAAAGTCGCTTATGTTCCACTTTCGGCTTCTGAACCTCCTGGAAGTTTCGATGAACAAACTTGTTCAAGTGCTCTGCAAATCCACCGTCAATGTTCTTGATTCTTCCAGATTTAAAAAGCTCCCAATTTTCCTGAACCGTTTCGTCGTGCTTCTGGACCCTGTTGGCATCCCGTGGAATCCATTTGGCCTTGATAATTTTCACGATAGTATAACGATCCGCCGGAAAGCTCTCCACCAGCTTATCGATGCTCCATTCTTCCGGGTCGAAGTTATGCAAGTAGCGTATCTGTTCCTTCTCGGACCAGGTCAGAAAATTAAGCTGCTTCGTTTTGAAATACTTGTTCCCAACAATCCAACTTTGCAGTCTTTCCCGGTAGTGCTGGGCTTCCTGTTCGTACTGTTTGTGGGATTTGTGAACCTGGCTGAAGTCGGCCTCCTCCAGCTGTTCCAAATCTTCCAGTTTGGTATGCAGCTGATCCTTGTTCAGCAGGGCCATCCGTCGATCGACACCGGGATTGCGAGCGCGCCGGGCATAGTTTCGAGCTAGTGATTTCTGCTTGCTATATGCGAGTTTGAGAATTGTTCGTAACATTTTGAATTGCTATGATATTTTGTTGGTAAGAAACTTTGACGCAGTGTCTGGAGAAAAAAAAATACGATATGAATAAATAAATAATGATTCTAGTTAGCACGCGCGTTTGTTTTGACTGGGTAAATAGAATGCACGGCAACACAAAACAGTACCTGCTGGAACTGAAGTATAATAATGGTTTATAGCGAATCATTTGTCATTTCACGTATGGGAGCAATAAAATTGATAGGTCCATCTTCGGCAGATTCAAATGGCGTTGACGGCACCGCCGAGAAATCGTCTCTTGTAGCAAAGATTGACAATTTCTTATGGGAATTTTTCAGTGGAGTGAAAGGATAGTACGAAGTCCGCCATGTTTCATGCACAGTCTGACGTTTGTTCATGGATTTTACCATTGGAGTAAAGAGCTACAGAGCCGCCGTCAACGCCAATACGCCCTTTACAAAGATAGATAGTTGATTAGAGAAAATTGGCTGCATTCTGCGAGTTATATTAGGTCAGGTACACTCAAATATATAACTAAACACTGATATATTACAATTTATTCATTTTATGATTATGATTTTTGATTTTTTGATTTTGCGAGACAGAAGGGGGTCTTATGAAGGCCAGATCTCAAGTCTCAAGGCCAAATTCCAGAACTTGAGTGGATCATGGTTCTCACGTCAGACTATAATGTCTAAAATGAACCACATGCCCCAACCAACCCCTAGAACGGCTCCCATACACTCTCCATGCTGAATCGTGAGTCCCCCCTTTTCCCATACCATTACATGCAAAATAATAACCCGATGCAGGTCAATTGAATATGCCTAATTGAATTAGTTGCAATGATAGTGTTAACAGTAATGACAGTATAATATAGTAATTTAATAAAATGAATATTTACCTGTTAATAATGATCGAGGTTGGTGAAAATATTTAAAATAAATAAATTCATTCTTACCTTTTTATGGTTGTTTGATTATTAATTGCTATTATTACCTGCTTAGAGTTGGCTCCTTTAAAATACTGTGTAGAATTTACCTCATTATTCCTCAGTTCTATCGATTTGTGATAGAACCACGCTCAGCATATTATCCTGTAGTACGACTTGGGCATGCACCATGCAAGTAAGTCATCTCTCGTCAAAATGATGGGATATGGGGTGATGATGAAGGGATATAGAAAACGAATAAAAGAACAGAAAGAAAGGTATTAGTATTGGTTACATTAACCACCCCCCCCCCCCCACACACACACACACACAACGAAAAAGAAACATAGATGCACAGACAAACAGAAATAACACATTTAATATTTTTCTCCACAAAACATAGTCACTAAAACACTACCGCCATCTGTTGAGTATCATGTGATGGATAGTACGCTGAACAGATGGCGCTAGTGTGCAAACGTCAAACGCAAGGGAACCGACCGTGCGCGCCACAGGTGGCGGCACCACCAACCAAAAACACCCGAATTGACCGTCAAATGCGTATTCGATGAACAACCTGTCCAACCGAGTGTTATGTCTGTTTGTCTGTGATAGATGGGTTATTAGGAAAGTACAACTACATTATAACTATTAGTGCAATGGATGAACGTTAGTTTCGGGGTCATGTTAGTGTTAGAGTTTT
This sequence comes from Ochlerotatus camptorhynchus, assembly GCF_037179485.1. NCBI lineage: Eukaryota > Metazoa > Arthropoda > Insecta > Diptera > Culicidae > Ochlerotatus > Ochlerotatus camptorhynchus. The sequence continues at coordinate 133,639 of NW_027040823.1, read as the reverse complement.
GTTAGTATTGACCCGTATTCAGCCCTGTCGGCCCCTCGAACACTAGTCACAGGCAGTTGTTGTTAGGACATGCGACACTGTCACCACAAACGAAGTGACAGACGACTTTCTCCGAAGAAAATAATTAAAATAATGTGGTTCTCAGTAATAGAATTTTAGTCCACCTTCCGCCCCTCACCGCCAGGTTCGTTAGTATTTTTGTTTTGAATTAATTCAAGTTGGTTTTGTGTGCAATGATCTGGCAACTCGCGTTCTCGCTCGCGTTGACGGGGAGCTGTTTTCTCACTCATCGAAGGAAACTTTGATTAGAGTGAGAAAGTAAGGAACAGTCAGCGCGGGAACCGTGTGCGTTACTATAGGTGCGGCAGAAGGAATGTAGTCGACACTTTCGTTCTCACGGTGTTCTTACGCATGATCCAACGTTTCGTCACACTAGATTATGCATAAGAACGTCGTGATAATGAAAGTCGGTTTCAGGTGCATTATTTGTGTCAGTGATTGCTGACGTTTATCGTACGCACACTACGTCACGTATACGTATACGCAAAATGTTTTCATCGGGAGAAAAAAAAACTTCATAGCGGAAAATTTTCCCCATGAAAACAAATCACTGACACAATCATACTTTAGCAATCTCTATACCACCAGTCCAAACACTAGAAGTTTTGGAAGGTTCTCCCTCAGTACCTGCAAGCAACGTGATACCAGCTGACATTCGCTTCATATGTGAAATCCGGAACATTTTCTCACTTTTGAGCATCAACGTCAACCCGGTTTCGAATCGCATTCCCACTGAGGTGGCACCGTTGGCAGTAATCTACTGAGCCGTGGGAAAGACCTGACTAGCGCTGGAAAATTCGCCGTCTGAGGAAGGTCGCCATTAAAATTAAATCAACCTAATTTTCTTCGCTGTAACGTACTCCGTATCAGACTCGCTGAGGGACCGTTTTCGTGGGACGGGTTTCGACCCAAAAAGCTTCAATTAGCTTTACAAAAGATTTCTGTAAGGCGTCTTGGGACGCACGATTTCCTGTCCCACCGAGGCATCCGTTAGCGTGTCCGTGTCGGAACGGATGACCTCTTTGATCGACTGCACTTCTACCATCGATTTTTGTTTAACTTCACACGGTTGACGATCCGGAGGAGGATGCTTCGTCTTCATTGTCCGAAGAAGTCGACGATTTGATCTTTTCCGAGCTGAGCTTCTCGAGCCTTACGACCGGTTTGGCTCGAAGCAATTTTTCGACGGAAGTTCCTCGTGGCAGTGGAATCTCAAGTGGAATCTTCTTGACCAGTTCCTCCAGACTGATTTATTCCCCATTTGAAGAAACGAGCAAGGAAGAACTAGACAAAGACGTGGACAGCCGTCGCTTCGACGTTGGTTTCTTTCGTTTAGAAACCAGATCGAAATCGCTGTCGTCACTGTCTATTGTGGTTTGTCTTTTCGGTCTTTTCGGTCTCGGAGTATTTCACCTTACCCACCAGCACTACGTGCTTATCGCACCACGACTGGAACGTATCGACGTAATGCGACAGGCACGGAAGCACTTCTTCGCGCAACACAAAACGTTCGCATACCGTTTCTTGCAGATGTAACACTTTTGTCCTCGCATACGAGCTTCCTCATTTCTTAAGTCCTTCTCCATGTATCCGAAGATTCCCTCCTCGTCTCCAGGTAACAAGATACACGTAGCAGGTATAATCCCCCTTATTCTGCGAGTCACGTGACTCTCTGTCACCGGTGAGGTGACAATTGTCACCTCGTGTGAGGTGACTCTCCATGTAAATCAAATGGAGAGTCACCTCACACGAGGTGACTATTGTCACCTCACCGGTGAGAGAGAGTCACGTGACTCGCAGAATAAGAGAGAATGACTAGTTTTTTCACGTCTAGTAGACCGGTCCAGAATAGAGCATCGTACCGCAATCATGCTCAAACGCTTGACATACAGCATATTTAGCCGTAATAAATTAAAAAAAAAAATCGGTTCCATCTGATCCTCCTTCATTCTCACCTCCAGCACGTGATTCGATGGATCTCGACATGATTTTGGAGTAAATTTTCCTCTTTCAAATCGCCCTCGTCGAGAGCTTCCGGTTCCGCTACGGAGGAGCAAATGCATACCGAGTATGGCCGCAAAAAAAAATATAATTAAATAACGAAATTACAATGATTTTTACGGTTGAATTTTGGGCACATTAAAAATTTATTGTTAAATTATTGGACGGGAGAAAAAATAAATTTCGTTTTTAACGAAACAATTATCAATGAAAATTAATTTGATGAGATCAAATTTGTTCGAGAAAAATCATTTCTTTTATTGTTAGGATGCTTAACAACCCCCCTTTTTTACTGTACATTTCTCATATACCACGATTTTCGTTGTGATTTTATGGTAGGGGTAAGAGGGGCATAGTGAGGATCCCATGCCCCAGCTTGGTCTTCCGGCCGTTTGGAACAAATTGGTTGGTGGTAGGATCAATATCAACCTACTATCAGTTGATTTCGACAGTGAGCATGCATAAGGGCCTATACTCGATGATCGATTCTCTTCGTCGATTTCTCTTTTGTTAATAACTCGCTAGATTTAACGTTTCTCGGTGCGTTTGCTGTTGCTTTTGATAGCCAATACAACCTGTTACTACTCTGCATTGAACAAATTCTTGAAAATTGTTTCGCTTAGCTGTAGCAATGTAAAGAGAAAATCGATGAAGAGAATCGATCATCGCGTATTCGCCCTTATGAATGCTCACTGTCGATTTGTTTCATGCAGCTGGAGATTCAGAGCCAAAGTGCGGAATGCTCATTATGCCCCTCCTACCCATCAACAAAAATCTCCATTCAAAATCATTGGTTTTTTTTACGGGCAGGTCCTGTTTGGCGTCCAACAACGATGTCTTCTCGGTCGCGAATGACCGTGGCTTTGGTTAGGAGCACCGACTGATGAAATCTTTAGCAACAATTGCCGCCAACAAGCACGAGTCATTGACAGCTCAACATCGTTTACTTCTAAGCAAATGTTTACTCGATGTGTTTACCCCTTATCATTTCGGCCTATGGTCTTCCATTATACAAAAGAAGTGCAGATAACAATGAACACAACATAGTGACATGCTGTTTGACAACAGGCTTTCCCTTTCAATTTTCGTTAGAGAAAAAGAGATAACAGGCGGTGCCTCAATAGCATCAACTACTTTAAGCTAGTACATATGAGTAGATAGTGTTGCCGTGAGGTACACTCGAAAATTTCAAATGAAAGTGCGTCAAATCAAACTTCGAGCCGCTCCGTCTGTCACTTCGTTTGTGCTGTCACTGCTACTATGTTATGTTATGTTACAAAAAAAAAAAAAACTGTTTGAACTTTCTTATAAATTAATTTTACACTCAAAGCAAACTATTTACCTTAGCATTACAAAATATTAAAATTATGATAAAACTACAATTTACGGCTCCGTGAAATTAACTCGCATGAACCTTTCAAATCAATGAACTGGAGAAAAACTACAATTTTATCAAATCGCAAAAAAAAAAAAAATCATAGCGACACTTGACAAATCATCATCAAGCCCCTCATCCTTGGACAGGGACAATTTATTCATTTTATGATTATGCTACATTTATACATTGCTCCGATTAAAATTTTTCTTTAAAATTATACTCCGAATAATAGTGTAAAATTCGTTCAGTGTATTGACTTTTCTGACGTTGCCGGCGTTCCCCGAGGAGCTCCAGGCTAAACTGTACCAGTCGAAGCAAGAAGAGTGGCCACGGGGTGTTCGTCATGCATCCTGCCGGCGGATAATTGCCGGATTTGAACAGGTAATTACGAGTGCTGGGGTTGGACTTCGTCCTTCTAGGTAATAGGAAATGCTCTTTTCTTTCCGTTATGGCCCTGGCCATATGGACATGAATAGGTCCACCAGTGGACCTCATTGAGGTCACCTCAACATCAATCCGGAATATGCCTTCGTCGAGGAGTATCAAATCGATGAGTTAAACACAATCAAGGTACGGTTCTAGAATTACTTCTACCTATCGGCGCGTCACGTTTGACCACCAATGCGAAAAAGTTCAACGAGTTAAGCACGCCTGAATCGAGACAGAGCTGTGTTTGAGGATATTGGGTATAAGTTTACTCGGTTATTGGTCGGAATGAATAAGATTTAAATTGCGGCGCCGGTGGTGTAGTGGTAAGCGTGATTACCTCTCACACCAGCAGGCCTGGGCCTGGGTTCAATCCCAGTAAAGCCGTTGGTCCCCGGTTCAAGAGTTGATGTGTCGATAGGTAGGGTCCAGGTGTGGGAGCTGCCTCCCTGGCGTCGGTAGCATTGGTGCTCAGCACGGAAAACAAGATCGACGGAAAACAAATCATAGAAAAAAAAAAGAATAAGAATTAAATCGTTTTTTTTTTCGTCACAAGCATGTAAACGACGCGGACGTTCCTGCCATGTACCATCAGTACAGTGAAAGCAACCGACTGGGACCTTCCATCAGCAGCTACAACGGACGCCTTTCCCCTAGTTCAAGAATGTACACTCTGTCCAGTTAGCTTAGGACCTGGGACTTAGGACCACCAAATATATATTTTGACCATACCCTATTATATTATGTTTGTATCAGTGAACACCGCATAATGAAATAGCAGTGACAGATGTACACTTCAGGATCTGTGTTTATTCTGACATAAACATGTTTTTCGGTGTCCAGTTAAGTTAGAACCACTTGCTCTTTTCGTAAGTTTGGAGTTATTTGTGGCGCTAATAATCACAATGTCGAGGGGAAAAGCACTCACCGACAAGGAAAAAGGAAAAATTGAAGCATTCCGTCAGAAAAAAAGTCGGCATTAGAGAAATAGCACGCCGGCTTGGTCGATCGCATCATGTGGTGCTCAACTACTTGAGAAATCCCGAAGGATATGGTCAAATTGCGAAGAAGACTCGCCGATCGAAGCTTTCCGGACGAGACAAACGTAGGATTGTTAGAATCGCTTCGAATTCTGCTAAATCTCTGATGCAAATCAAGCAGGAGCTCAATTTGAGTGTATCCCGGGAGACTGTTCGTCAGGTTTTAGTCAAAAGTCTGTTCATTAAACGGGCTAAAAAGGCAAAAGCTCCAAATCTGACTCCATCTCACATCGAAAAACGCTTAAACTTTGCACGGAACAATATGAATCGACAGTGGGATACGGTAAGTTATCAGTCAGACTCATGATGCTGTAGTATTTAAATTTGTGAATATTGCACGATTAAAACAATTGTCTTTAACACTTTTTATTTTTGCGCAGACGATCTTCAGCGACGAAAAGAAGTTTAATCTGGACGGCCCCGATGGATTTAATGGATACTGGCGCGATTTGAGGAAGGAGGAGCAATATTTCACGACCCGGAACTTTGGAGGAGGTTCATGTATGACATGGTGTGGCTTTTCTGCATCCGGTAAACTAGAAATCGCCTTCACGTCATTCAAGATGAATAGCAGAGATTACATCACGGTTCTGGAAACACGTCTGCTACCTTTCATGCGCAGATTTCGACGCAAAAAGTTCACATTTCAGCAGGACAACGCTGCTATTCACACGAGCAAGTAAACAAAACAATGGATGATGGACCATAAAATAGATCTGCTCGACTGGCCAGCCCAGTCCCCAGACCTAAACCCAGTAGAAAACCTCTGGCATTATGGTTCGCAGAATTTATGCTGAGGGACGTCAGTATGTCACTGTATATGAGTTGAAATCGGTAATATCTGAGGCATGGGGAAATATTGAGAAGGCTGTCCTCCAAAACTTGGTTAACAGCAGGCCGAACCGCATGTTCCAAGTTATTAACCGGAACGGTAAGGCAACTGATTATTGACATGTCATATTCACTGTTTATAACATTAATCTGCGTTTAAAACGCAGCAACCTGATCGAAATCCGAAGTGGTTCTAAGCTAAATTGACTGCAAAAATTAACAAATATGCTCTCAAAATACATATATAACTTTAAGTTTTAACTTAATGACTGCAATGTAATGTATAAATAATGAACTCAATAAAACATCAACAGTTGTTTTAAAACTTCTCAAATAACGTTTGAATTATCCCAAAACATAGGTGGTCCTAAGCTAACTTGACAGAGTGTACGTCTGATAAGTGTGGCTGATGTTCGTTTGATTATAGAATTGCCTAATACTTTTTTCTGTTCTTTGCAGATCTCACCAACTGGTTTCCGGAAGGCAACTAGCATGTCGTGTTGGAGAAGGTTTGGAAGTGTGTCGACTCAGAACCATTCCGAGAGCCATTGTCCCGACTGGAACGACTTGTGTCGGAGGGCTTATCATGTTCCCCGAATTCACATATTTTTTAAAAATCCTGGATTTGGCTGACTGAGTGGCTTTTACTCAGTTTGACATTTCTCGTTTACTCAGATTTTGACAACATAATGCATTAGACGAAATTGAGTACGATCGACTCACCCGGTGATTAAGCTGAAGTAAGGCTGTGAACCATTTGCCGAGTTAAATTTAACTCGTGGTTAAAAGTGACATTTCGAAAGTTTTTTTCTATGAGCTTGAGCTTGAGCTTGATTGACCGCCCACGGTTGCTACTCTGTTATTGCCAGATCAGCTGTAATTACACAGAGAACCAATAGACGATGCTTGGGACTAGCAATCATCCTCAATGTGTAAAAACTGGTGATCTTAAATTAGGCAATACCAGCGCCGGCCGCGCCCGAACACAGGTCAAGAAAGGAATGGGAAGGATTGTGTTGACATGACACTCGCTTTGATGGAAGCCGAGAACACCTCTGCACTTCCACGAGAAATCACTGGGATGTTGGATAAGAGGGTTGGGTTTGCAGCAGGGTTCGTTTTGGTAAACGATAAGCTGAATTGATGTCCTAACGATCATATAACGCGAAGGAGCTTAGGACTAAACCCATGGTCTTCTGCTCAGTAAGCAAAAACGTTTACCACTAGGCAGACGAGCACCTTTTTAATGACTGAGTTGCTGTTATTACCATGTAGTCATATTAACAAATAAAACGATTGACGAATCTTGAATGTGGAGATTAGACTCATGATGTTCTGCTCAGTAAGCAAAAACGGTTGCTCTAAGGTCACCGAGCCCCTCATATCACATAATACCGTTGCTCAAATTTTTGTATCTATTCAAACCCGGAACCAACGACAACAACGAGTTTCGCAAAATACACGATACACAAGCGATTTTACCATAAATCTCTTTGATATGTAAGGACCTGGGACCGCGTTTTTCTGCTCAGTAAGCAGGACACTGTAACCGACGATCTTTCAAATCCGAAAACTAAAAACTACGAAAAAGTACTTAGGCCTTCATTAAGTTCCACTTTCACGCGACGTTTAATGTTTCAATTTGCTCTTTACGTATTGTTCAGGCTATAAATAGGCTCTTTTCAAAAGTTACGCGAGAAATACGCACAATCGTCGCCTATACCTCGCAAAACTGGTTCCAAACGACAACAAAGGCATAAGCAACGATGGATTGTTGAACTTTGCTGGCTGGTGTAGTGCTGCTGAAAAAAGATAAGTCTATTATTTTGGTTAGTGATCGTTTGGATTTGGGTCACCCCACGTTGTGTTTAGGTTAGTATAAATAAATAATACTATTTAGTCATATAAATCACCACAGCTCATTATCTTCAGCGTTATCGGTTTTCTTTTCTGGATCTTTAGTTGCCTCTGTGATATACTTACTTGCGGCATACTATTTTGAGAGTGTATATGAGCGTGTACCATGTACGGTAGCTCATCTCTCATCGTGATGGTGGGACATAGTAGACAAATTAGAGAGAAAACAAGGAGGTATTAGTATTAGTTATATGTAAACAAACAAAACAAAAGAAGAGAAGCAGACAAATAAAAAAGGGATGAAGTAGATAACAAATAAAAGAAACGTAGGCAGATTATTAGAAAAGGCATTATCCGAGACTCGGCAATCAAATGTCACTCCCGCCGAGATCTCAGCGAAACCCCCTCCCCGCCGAGACCCACACAGCCGAGCTCGGTAGAAAAAACTAAGTGTGTAGATAGATTAGTAGGAAAATAAATAAAACTACTTTATGACTCAAAGTGCAATGAATGAGCGTTAGTTTTGGGATCATTTCAGTGTTAGAGTTATGTTAGTTTTGATCCGTAATCAGCCCTGCTGACCCCTCCAACATTAGTTGCAGGCAGTGGTTGTTAGATAATGCGGCACTGTAACTACTACTATTTTAGAGGTATGATTCGTCAAGTTTATACAACTCAATGTTTCAATTGAGCCAAACTATCTATCTTACAATTACAAAAGCAAACCGAAACTTACAATTCAGTGCCAACATTTCAAAGGGGCGTAATTGCTTTTGTAAACAATGACTTTAGCCATCAATTTCTCGCGAATGAAATCTTACCTCTTCAAAATAACAATGCTAGCTGGTAGAGGAAACATTCCTCTACCTAATGGTGTCATTATTTTTCATGAGTGAGCTTTTATTCGCGAGAAATCGATGGCTAAAGCCATTGTTTACAAATGCAATTACGCCCCTTTGAAATGTTGGCACTGAATTATATGTAAATGCAAAATGAAACTTGACACATCATCGTCAATCCCCTTATTACAGGGCAGGGCCTGACGATTTGAATCTAATTTAATTTTGATCAGTGAACGGGCACCATATGGTACATTTTCTCAACATGAACCTATCATTTCCAGCCTATCTGAACTATTTAATAAATGGAAGCCTTAGCATGGGTTACGCTCCCCCTAAGCGGGCCCTCCGCATCCTGTCTCTGTCTTATCTCAAATACAAATACAAAATGCCAATGGTATGAATGTATCTATATATATTGGTCAGGCTTCAGAATCGTCCAGTGGGCAGTGCGCTCTACACTCCAAGTTACCTTTTTTTCAAATTTACCGCAAATTTGATATTTTACCCATTGAGTGTTGATTAGTCACAATGAAACATTGTGACAGAAGTTGAGGTTACTAGTGTATTAAATAATCTAGGTCCTATTTAGGATTATATCTGAAAAATCCAAATCTGGCCAACGCCCACCCTAAACCTAAACCTGTTCTAATCCACCTGAAATGACTAACGTATGGAAGACTTTGACTACCCAGCCATGCAATAGTCTCATTCCGTGCCTTATGGCAACTTGATGATTCTATTGCGCTCATCTTCTTGCACCACCCAGGGGAGACTTGGTCCTGTACCCAATGCTTAACTTATCTCCTTTCCACTCAGCAACTCGCAATTTCTTGTGATATAGTGGGCGGAATATTATTATATGAGACAATTCAATGCAGACGTCTTTCCAAATTTGGCAGATCGACAGGTAATCGGTGAGTTACCACGATAGTTGCTATACAACAACTCGACAACGTCCCATCGTCAACACCTGCTATGAGAATTTCCCATTGCAGACGCCAACGAAATGACGTCATCGAGCTATCGATCAACTACCCTGGTTATCGCCTGGTACCTTATAGCACGATGCTAGGAGGCGAACCGGAAGAATCGATGAGCTACCTCCCCCCATTTCGAAAGTTATTTTCTATGTTCGAAAATCCCCGTGCTGTCGATCGACCGGTTTTCGACCCACTGTTCTCAAAATTTAACTTCTTGTCTGTCAGAAATAACGTTCAAAAGTTAAAAAAAATCGCCAAATGGTTCAGAGCCTAAGTGTGCAGAACATTCAGTTACTCACGAACAGGCGACTCATACCGCTTGCTTTCGTTCACACAGCATGTAACACAAGGATTGGGTACCATCACGGAAGAATAAACGTACTGACTGAGTGCTCGGCTGTCAGTGACTTGTTTACTGTTCAATCATTCAAACTCTCACGAGTCAGTGAATGATAAGGCGGATGCCAGTTCCTATTCGTATGAAAATGACTCATTGGCGTTGACGAGAGCTCTGTAACTCTTTACTCCTATGGAGAAATCTCATATGTAACTGTCAGTCTATGTGTGAAACATGGCGGACTTTTTCTTATTCTCTCACTCCAACGCAAAACCCCATAAGGAACTGGCAAAATGTGTATGAAGAAATGTCACCTCGGGACTGGTGTCAAGGCGAATTGAACCTGTTTTGCGCACTGTGACAAACACAACCAGAAACGGTTATGTGATCAAGTTATTAACGAAAGAGAAAGTCGACGAAGAGAATAGATCAATGTTACTGAGGACCTAATGTAAAGTTCAGCTTAATTTTAGATGGATTTATTTGTGCTTCTCAATTTTCAATTTGTCGAATTTGAGATGATTATAGTTCAATCGGTTAATTTTCTATTGGTCAATTTTAATTTTTCATTTAGTATATTTTCAATTAGGTAGTGAATTTCATTCGGTGATGAATAAACTACGTATACAGAATCCTGATGAATGTGGACGTCTTAGTGGAATACCTGTATAATGTGAGAGAGAAGGATTAGTATTTTCCATTTAATTCCACTACTTTATTTGCTTATCCTTGACAGATACGCGTATTTCGTCTACAATGTGCAGACTTCTTCAGTGTCTTGTACTAATACTCGACTGTATTAGTACAAGACACTGAAGAAGTCTGCCCATTGTAGACGAAATACGCGTATCTGTCAAGGATAAGCAAATAAAGTAGTGGAATTAAATGGAAAATACTAATCCTTCTCTCTCTCTCTCATTATACGTAGACAGCTTTTGGAGGACCTACATTCGTTCTAGTAGACAAGGTATCCATACCAACCAGCTTACATCGATCATCATAAATTGACGAGATATTGCTACCCTTTATTAAATCAAATTGGAAGATTCGTTAAATGATCACAAGTGGTGTGTTGTACTATAAGGAGTTCGTTTGCCCAAGCTCCTTCGCGTTAGGGTCAGGTGGGGCAAAAGTGCCACCTGCTTGTATCGAAGCCTGAAATACATTTTTGATATTTCTTATTAATGGGATGCTATAAAAAGCCCTTCAGATATACTGCATCAAATTTGGTTATACATTATGATGTAAATATTATCAAAAAATCTAAAAAACTTACACGTTGTCGAAAACTTCAAAATGTTATAAGAAATCGATGACATAAAATAAGCTTTTTCTCATCATTTTTCTAAGAAAATTTAATAATACGATGTAGATTTTATTGTACGGTAATACATTTTGCGACCCTCAATATATAAATACTTATTGTTGCATGTAGATCCTCAAAAAACGTATTTGAAATTCGTCTTCTCCACGGGGGCAAGAGCGCCATACTTGCCTTGGGCAAAAGAGCCATAGTAAACAAGACATATAACCTCAAAAAGTTGTCGCCTCAGAGTGAAGTTTCGAAGTGATGGTGCGTGTCTACAAGCGAAAATCGTTGCGTAAATCGTGGTCGGAACAGAATATGGTTGCGGCCATACGATCCGTGACTAAATATGGGATTTCTGTGCGAAGAGCAGCAGTGGAACACGGTGTCCCTCGCAAAACGCTATCGAAATATGTGCTGCTGGCGTTGGAACCTGGGTCGCAACATTTGGGGCGCTTCTAGCAAGTTTTTTCTGTGCAACAGGAACAGGAACTAGTTGAGCATGTTATCAAACTGGAAAGTCGGCTGTATGGAATAAGTCATCCATTCAACAGGGAAACTGGGCTTGCCGGAACTGATTAAATCTTTCACCTTGTTGACTAATTAAAAAGTAGTTTAAGAAGAATATGAACCGTTTGATTGCGAAATTTTGATGATTTTCTTGTTATTGAGTTATATGGCCGTCTTGCCCCATGGGGGTGGCACTTTTGCCCCACAGTTTTTTAGCCTTTGTTGATAAGGCATATGAAAACAATTAAGAAAAAATATTTAACGTTTACATATTCAGTTTCAGATACAACAGGTTTAATCGAGAAGACCGCGAGTAATCGGTTCCAATCCTTTAATTTTAGATTTAAGACATTTATAATATATAAAGAAAATGATAACTTGGCTCTGTAAAGTTTATTCGATTGAGCCTGTACAAATAAAGTAATTAACAAAAAAAAAACAAAAGGTTTAAGTGGAGGATGTTTAAGATTCTATGTACATCATTTGTTAAAAAAAAAAGTTAGATTAACCTATGTTTATTGAAAGATTTTCTTAACGTGGCACACTTGCCCCACCTGACCCTATATGATCATAAGTTCAGGTTATCGTTTACCTACCACAACGAATCATGCTGCAAACCCAGCCCTTTTATCCAACATCCCAGTAATTCTTCGTGGAAGTTCAATGGATTTCTCGGCTTCCATAAGAGTTCCTAAGAGTTTCGACAAATTGACGTTTGAGTCTTTGTTTACAAAATCAGAGAATTCATCCTTGAAATATGTTTTACTGTGATGATTATATAGAAATTACCATGTGGAAACCAAACTTTCTGTTTGTTTTTCATTGGCACTGTCATCAGAATCAAATTTGCGACATCCTTTTTCCTCTCCAATCCTTTATTCATTACCATTCATGCACACCGCAGTTGAATATTGGTAGGTAGGTACCTATGTTTGTTTTTTTGGGTGAAGTCAGCAACCCTTCTACTTTTTCTAACGTATTCTCAAAACTGGTCACATGTTATAGCCCGAACGTTGAGTGTAGTACAATTAGCTTGACAAAGACGTCCACTATCGACACAGAAATGACCCAAGCGAGGAAAGATAAAGAACGCCATGTATACCAGCTTCTGCGGACTAATACGACCACCAGTATGTATGTGTGTGTGTGTGTTTGTTATAGGTATGTTTATTCTTAATGCAAGAAATTCAGTTCGGAAACATCGCATTAATGTAACTTATACTTAAACCTAATCTATATTGTGTGTAAAACTGCCAATCATCGACGATTATCCTGTTTTTGTCCGTATCAAACAAAAATGGTGCTCCAAAACATCTCTTATAATTTTTTTTTGTAAACCATACGAAAACCAGAAGTGAAATTTGCAAACTTTTAGTCAATGAAAAGGTACACAACGCCGTGGATTCAACTAAAACACAAACGACCAAAGACTATCGTTTAGAACCCAAAATCTTCGAAGTCCGACTTTCCTATTGCTGATGAGATAAAAGTTAACGAAAGACAAATAAAATCCAACTATGCAACGGACAATCGCGACCAATTTGGACTGTTGGGAAAAGAAAGCGTCATTCCTATTGTGTATAGTTGCTTGCACATTCCTACGCGAGAGACACAAAGATTGACTCCTTCTACTAAAATGTATAGCTAATGTAGCTCAAAAGGGTTATGTTCTCTGTTGGAAGTGAATACGAGAGCGAAGGGCCCCCCTCCAATTACTTAGAAGAAAGTGACATCAACTGTGCGACCGTCGAATCGAGAACCGTCCATCAATTCTGAAATTTAGAAAACAAGCGAATTAATGGAAGTGAATTGAATGATTGCGATTATCGAACAACTTACTTATGGCAACTTCAGCGTCTCGCTCCTTAGCGAAGCGAACTACACCAGTGTCCTGTCCACGAATTTCAGCAAATTTGACTTCTCCGACGTCGCGGAACTTGTCACGAAGGGTCTGCCACGTCCAGGTGACAGGCATCTACGAATGTAATGCACATTTAGGAGAGGGATTCAATAGAGGACCATCGAACGGTGGTATACTTACGTTCCGAATAACGATCGTATCTGAAGTCTTGCGATTACCATTATTGATACCGCCGTAGTTTCGGCCATAGTCATCGTTCGGTGCTGTGCTGTAGTTGCGGACATTGGAGGATCCCAAGTCATAATCGTTTCCACGGTTTCCGCCACCACTGCCGCCACCAAATGCTCCAGAAGAGTAACTCTGATTGAAGTTACCACCGCCAAGACCGCCATCGTTGCCTCCTCCTCCTCCACCAAGGGAACCAAGACCGCCCAATCCTGAGCCACCGGATCCACCGAGTCCACTGAGACCGCCGCCACCTCCTCCACCGCCGAGATTACCCAAGCCCGTTAAGTTCGATAGACCAGCTGCGGCATTAGACAAGAGAGAATTCTGCAGACTACCGGTCAAATTGGACAAGCCAACCACGTTGCTTAGCTGAGCAGCAAGATTGCTGCTCAAGCCGGACAGGTTGGTGCCAGCAGCGCTCAACAAATTGGCACCGAGTGGAGGTTGAACTGGAGTCGGAGCAGTGTTTTGTATGGGATTGTTTTGAACCTGATTATTCTGCTGCAATGTCGGAAGATTACGGGCCACGTCCTTCAATGGTTCACCGTTCGGACCGAGACCGATGCCGATACCCTTCAAACCCTCGGGCAGACGGTTAAGCTCACCTTTCTCCGGTACGCGATCAAGACGAACGGTCATTCGGCGATCGAACAACATTTGCCTGTCGAACATCGAGATTGCTTGAACGGCCTCGACAGGGTGATCGTACTCAACGACTGCAAAACCCCGACTGTTGCCATCTTTGTCGACAGACAGGTCCACATTCTGGACCTTACCGGCCATCTTGAAGACCTGCTTGAGCTTCTTAGCATCGACCTTGTAATCAAGCTACACATATCGGCGGAAAGCGTTCGTATTTAAAAAGAAAGAAAAGCAATATCCGTACGATTAGCTATTTGGGGGAGAAAGCTACTGCTGGAGATCAACTGTTTTGCGGGATTTGTTACGATGTTCACTGAACAGAATGTTATAAAATCCAATTGTCCACGTAATACGAGCGATATGCTTCATTCATTTGCAGCTTTTTTTCAAAACCTAGAATCTGCCGTCTCTATGTGGTTATTAAGCAATGAGAGCATAAACAATTAACAGGAGAGGACAGCAAGTAAGAGACAACTTGTATAAGCTATTACCAATCTAGAGTTGCTGGTAGAGAATTCAAAAATTTTACCATGATACTACCGTAGAGGGAACAAGGCTCGAAGATTGAATTAATGTTCATTAGTGAAATATATTCAGTTTCGATGAGGAACAACATTCAGCTTACTTCAAGAACCAGCAAATTAAGTACGATAAACTTGATTACCAATGTACAACAAAGACCGAAAGTGATTTCCCCTTCTCTCGATATGTGAACCTCTTCCGAATATCATAACAAATCAATTGACCCATCAAAACAGCTAACAACGTTTGCAAAGTAAATGTAATAATGAGATTGTCTACACAGCAAAACCATACTCACATTAGCAATGAAGATACGGGTATGCAGAGGTCCCTGAATGCCGAGACCTTCCAAGAACTTGATGCTGAGACCGTAGGTATTGAAGTCCGGATTGAAACCACCGCCATCATCACGTCCCGACCTTTACGACGAACCGCGAACAGCATTAACATACAACAGAAACAAAATACAGTTCAAAATAAGAATCGAACAACACTGGCTACCAGAAGCTCCTTGAAGGACAGGTGACGGGATGTGCGAGAAAAAGGATTAAACAGTAACTCCAGAATAAGGAGGAGCTGAGACTATGCTTCAAATATTAGGACTTAGGAGTACTGCAAACATAAAGAGGAATAACTTGCAAAGGAAATCTATTCGAGGTAATTCAAATTGTAAATAATGACATTCTACTCCATGTTCTTTCCCCGGAAACATATCCACTTCATGAACCGTCAGACTTCGAATAAATCCCCTTCCAAGGAACCGTATAATCTTACGAACTACAAGATACCAATCAGACACGCACATTCGATCATCATCCCGATCCCGCCGACGGCTGCTATCATCGCGTTCTCCGCGGAACGATTTCGGCACAACTCGACCGTACTTGTCCCGTTCGTTTCCATAATCCTCCTTGATGACCAATTGGCGACCGTTGATGTCGAACCGGTTCATCTTATCCAGAGCGGATTGCACATGCTCCGACTTCTCAAACTCCACAATTCCGCAGCCTCTTGGCTTGTTGTTCTCATCGTGGAACAACTCAACGAACGATACATCACCCACTTCCTTGCGGAATAGGTCCTTCAGATCCTGCCAACGATACTCATATGGCACGTTCGAGACATAAATGCGACGGCAATCGCCACGTTCACGGTCGCGATCGCGGCTACGATCCCGATCGTTACTGAATCGAGAACTGTTGCGGCCACGATCGTTCCGACGGGAACGGTCCCGGCTGTTCTGGTCATTGTCGTTATCCATCATTTCGCTTCACCTCAGTTGTCCCAATTACCACGACGAGATGCGCACCTTTCGAGAATCAATCACAAACTAGTCGCTAGAAAACAAATCAAGAAACTTGCCGATTAACCTGCGGAACCAACGACGCAGCTAGGTAGAAATTGTAAACATAAATGAAGGTAAACAACGCTTTTAGGTTAGGTACCTATGCCGAACCGAAAAAAATCGAAACAAAGCGGAAAAAGGAACATGGCGGAGCGCGAGCCCCAAAATTTTCACTACGCAGAGGCGGAAAATTTACCGAATTTGATTTTTACTGATTTCCACAAATTTAACACAGATAGCCAGATAAATTCTATCACAAATTATACCTGGACACAGCAGCTAAAGAAAATCACCTATTTGGGCACTGGAAACAGTTTTATCCGGGCGTATTTTTTCACTAATTTACCGGCACTACACGCGAACACGCACTCCAGCCGAAGAAAAGCGACCAAAAGTGGCAAAAAGATGGCCGACCAGTGAAAAGGGAGCGTTACGCTAAACGTTACGTTTTTTGAAAGAAAATAAGCATCAGACAAAGCGTTTCCGAAGGGTACACTGGTTAGGTCGCCTTTTCGGTACACTCAAAAATATTTAATCCAACCAAATGTGTATGGTTAATTTGTTTAACAACGTTTTCGGAGTATCATCCAAACCATTTGTGGAATAGGTCTACCATTTGGGTTATTGTTCATTTATGGTATTTTTTAATTAGGGAAATATTGCGATATCAGAACAGCAAAATAAACGATTTGAGCCCGGGACATGCTGCCTACTGTCAAACGCTGCTGATGGTATAGGCCTTGTCACTGGCCTGTCTCATCGCCGTCACCGACTCGCAAACAGTTACTGTCCGCAGCATATTTAGCGCAAATAGACGATCTCCGGAAAAGAATAGAATCCGAAACGTTGGAGAGGCCTCGGGAGAGGCTCACGGATAAAACGCTGTACAGACTGGAGAGTTATAACACAAACGAAGTTACAGACGACTTTCTCCGAAGAAATTAATTAAAATAAGGTGGTTCTCTGTAATAGAATTTTAGACCACTTTCCGCCGCTCACCGCCAGGTTCGCTAGTATTTTTGATTTGAATTAATTCAAGTTGGTTTTGTGTGCAATGATCTGGCAACTCGCGTTCTCACTCGCGTTGACGGGGTGCTGTTTTCTCACTCATCGAAGGAAATTTTGATTAGAGTGAGAAAGTAAGGAACAGTCAGCGCGGGAACCGTGTGCGGTACTATAGGTGCGGCAGAAAGAATGTAGTCGACTCCTTCGTTCTCACGGTGTTCTTACGCATGATCCAACGTTACGTCACACTAGATTATGCATAAGAACGTCGTGATAATGAAAGAGCAAAGTTTGTATGTTTGGGGAGCCTCTCGCATTCAACCCCCATTCCCCCACCATCCGATTGAAACGGACCAGATGAAGTGGGTTTATGTAATTGAATTAGTGATTTCAAGCTGAACATTGCATTATGTCCTAAGTAACATTGACAGATTATCTACGTTGAATTTTTCTTTGCATCACCACGGTCATGTAAAGACATTCCCCGGTATTTTTAGCACACAGATCGATAAAAGAAGCTTTTGTCTAGCATCTAATACGACAAACACATCAATAAACGGTTATGTGATAAAGTTATTTACGAAAGGGAAAGTCGACGAAGAGAATCGATCAATGTTACTTAGGACCTAATGCATTGTTCAGCTTGATTTATTAGCAAAATAACCGGCAGCAGCAACATCAGAGTGGCAATGGCGAACATGGGTATCAGTGGTCGGTCCGAATGTGGTTTCTTCCCGTCGTCGTGGTCCTTCCCGCTCTCCTGGTAGAGAACGAGCTGTGGTATAGAAACTAATAGGCTAGCTTTAGACTAACGACCGATCGGTATCGACACGGAAACGGTAGGTTCGAGACCGGGTTCAAAATCGAAATAAATTTGACGTCTTTTACCTGCGGAGTTATTGTTCGAGTGATACACAACTTCGACGAGACATTTTAGGAACGTGGTGCTTCCGACTGGCACTTTAATTTTATTGACTGTTAATTAGAACATCGTCGTCGTCTTCATCATCACCATCATCATCAGCAGCTGCAGCAACATCTTCCTGTTTCGATGTATCGCTCGTTTGGAATGTTTGCGGTTCATTTCTGGTTTCCGGATCGATCATTGAGTTCGATAGTTCAAAAGCAGACGGGTTAAGTTAATTTTAGTCGTCTAACAAACAACTATAGAACATATATATAGAGGAGGACAAGGTCGGTTCTTTCCTTCATCTTCGATAACGATTTTTGGTATCAATTACTTCGGCAACACAGGTCATTATAGGGGCACGTCTTGCCATGTTGGTTGCGGTTGCCGCAGTGTAGGTAGAACGGAACATTAACCTTATTTGTAGAAGTGGTCCTTTGGCCCTATCGAAGAGGATGCTCGGCTTGGGTGCGTATGTGGCTTGGGTGAAACATTAGCATTGACTTATCGACATGGATCGGGAGGTGTTCGTAGCTTGCTACTCGTAGATTACGACACTCCGATACGTTGATGGTCATCAAGCCAAAATAAATACACCGCTAACTTTCAACTGCAGCATAAAAACAACAAAACGGAGGAAGCTCCCTTTCACAATTAATAATTAATAATTATTATCCTCAACCGCTCTGACGGAGCTCCTTCGGGGATAAAAGGACGAAAACCGCAAAAAATGGGATATAAATTTTTATCCTGCGCCAAGAACTATTTACTCGAGGAAAAGCCGACAAAACAGGAAGTTCGCTGTTGGGAAACATAAATTGTAGCACCACTTGCGAACCTCTTCGTTTTTGAAAGTAAATTTCACGCACAGTCTGACGTTTGCTTATGGATTTTACCATAGGAGTAAAGAGCTATAGATTCGCCGTCAAGGCCAATAGCATCAACTATATACTTTAAGCTAGTACATATGAGTAGATAGTGTTGCCGTGAGGTACACTCGAAAATTTCAAACGTAAGTGCGTCAAATCAAATTTTGAGCCGCTCCGTCTGTCACTTCGTTTGTGGTTATAACTCTGTAGTCTGAACGTACTATTAAACGCTGTCCAGACTGGAGAGTTATAACATGTTATAACGGTTGTCAAATAATTGCAACACAGAAACCACCATCAAGATAGCGCTATAACATGTTATAACCATAGAGGTAACTCTAAGACCACTGGGTCCCGAAGAAAATCA
Organism: Ochlerotatus camptorhynchus; assembly: GCF_037179485.1. NCBI lineage: Eukaryota > Metazoa > Arthropoda > Insecta > Diptera > Culicidae > Ochlerotatus > Ochlerotatus camptorhynchus. The sequence goes on along the minus strand of NW_027040823.1, from coordinate 114,325 downwards.
TTATTATTTTTGGCTCACTCAGTACCAGAACAACGGTCCCAAGCAGTCCCAAGCTATTTCACTCACCCCTGCATGTTCTGCATGAATCCACACACCCCTGATGTTATCTGTCAAACTTTCATAGCGAATCAAAACAAACATAGTGTAGTAATAGAATTTCAACTAGAATAGGGTACGTTAATCGTTTGCTTGGGACCAATAGGCTACTAAAGTGGTGAGCCAATTTAAAATCGTTAGTTTCGTATTGATTGTTGTTATAACTCTGTAGTCTGAGCGTACTATTAGATCAATAATGCTAAAATTTATTGGTGTTTCGGTGTTTTCTCGCATTATTGCAGAACACTGTAAATGAAATAACCGAATTTCAATAAATAATTTCATTTTAATTTAACGAAAACGGTAAACATTTTTACCGGCAGCCCGCATAAGCGCGAACCATAAATTGACCTTACCTAAAATGGTTATAAATTGTTTATAATCCCTGCTAAACTTCAACTGAAATGGTTATGGAACTTTACATGAACGTTTAATGATAAAGTTTTAACCTTAAGTATTATAGTTTTTTGGAAGTAGACCTTACAAATAATGGGTTGTTAAGAACCATTACCATTCAAAATTCTTGTTTTCTCCATACATTTTCGGAAAGAAAACTATACTAAGACCTTTTAACTTATGGTTTGAGAACATTAATGGTAATGGTTATGGTAACCAGTAAGGTCCATGAATGGTTTTGTAACATCGATCAACTTTATGTGGAATATATCGCGAATTGGTTGCCTGTAAATTACTGATTACCAATTCACGATATATTTCACGTAAAGTTGAGCGATAATACAAAACCATTAATTGACCTTACTGACTACCATAACCATAACCATTAATGTTCTCAAACCATAAGTAAAAACGTTCTAATACAGTTCTCTTTCAGATAATGTATGGAGAAAACAAGAATTTGGAATGGTAATGGTTCTTAACAACCCATTATTTGTAAGGTCCGCTTCCAAAAAACCATAATACATAAGGTTAAAACTTTATCACACAAACGTTCATGTAAAGTTCCATAACCATTTCAGTTGAAGTTTAGCAGGGATTATAAACAATTTATAACCATTATCGGTAAGGTCATGTGATGGTTCGCGCACAGACAAACAGACATAACACATTGAATATTTCTCACTGTAAAACATCGTCGCTAAAACATTATCGCCATCTGTTGAGTACACTGTGGTGGGCACTACACTGAACAGATGGCGGTAGTGTGTAAACGTCAAACGCAAGAGAATTGACTATGCGCGCCACACGTGGCGGCACTACCAACTACGATACTTTTAAATTGTCCGTTAAATGCTTGTTCGATGAACAAATTGCGAGTGTTATGTCTGTTTGTCTGTGGTTCGCGTTTATGCGGGAGGTCTATAAATCAGGTTCGTCACTAACTTCGATGAAATATTTTACTGAAGTTTCGGTAAACAAAGCGTTCCATTACTGAGTTCGGTAACGGTCTCGGTAAACGTCAAATCCACCATATTGTGATTCTCGATCGACTTTGAAAACGTTCGTGTTGAAAATAAACGTATTTATTTTTGTTTGGTTTGACAGCTATACGAACAATAATAAATATTTTTATTTTAAACATGCTTCTCATGTTTGAAATAAACATACATATTTTTAAATTATTTAAGTAGTTGAGTGCAGGGTAAAGCAAAATAAAACGATTTGCAAAGAAATGAAAAAAAAAGATCTTCGGGCAGGGCATCTTAATTCCTGCTCTTTTTCGGGTGTGATCTGTGGGTGTTGAGGATGCGAGGACCCGTCGGGGTGGGTGTCCGGGGGTTCCAGTTCAGTGGAACCGGTGCAAATTTGTGTTATTAGCGTCGTTTTGCCGTTTCTGCCTCGGTTTTTGCCACTGGTCCTCATATAGGTTTCTTTCTATGTTCGGTGTCGGAGGAGGATCCGCAATGGATTCGGAATGGATGGCCGTTTTCTGTTAAGGTTGAGCAAAGCTGGGGCAACTTTTTTCGAATGTAACAATAGAAGGAACTAAAAATGCATGACACGCTAAAAACCGTTTACCCAAATCCTATATTGTTGAAATAAACATGCTTTTGAATTTAATTCAACCATATATATTTTCATTTTATACATGCTTTCAATTTAGTTTGAATAATTCATATATACTCTATCATTTATATTTTTGTTTTAAATGAACAAAATTTGTATCCGTGTTCCCTATTTTCAGTGTAGCGCCGAATCCTTCCGACAAAAACTTGTTTTTCTTCATTGGTGGAGCAATTTGCAACACTAACACACTGATCACGACTGCAGCCAATTTTTTACATGGGTTGCAGTAACCACCACCTTGAAACAATATTAAAGCAAATTACAGTTAAGTCGGATACCTTTTTAAAAAATTACAGATCTCTCGGTTTTCGATTTGCATCACAGTTCTCCGGTAAAGCTGACTAAAAATCAAGCAATGCACATCGGTAAACGTTACCGATCGATCGGTAAATTTGACAGCTAATTTCGCTGATCCAGTTTACAGATTTTTCGGTAATGTTCTCGATTACCGAAAACATTACCGACCGTTCAGCTGTTGAGAATTCGGTAAATGAATGACCGAAGTCGGTGATTTTTTTTCTAAGTGTGTAGGCTGTGAAACATTTGCCGAGTTAAATTTAACACTCACGGTTGAACGCGAGGTTAAACGTGACATTTCGAAAGTTATTTTCTATGTTCGAAAATCTCTGTGCTGTTGATCGACCGGCTTATGAGAAGAACTTAGCCACGGTTATCAAAATTTAACCTCGAATTTAACTTCTTGTCTGTCAGCAATAACCACGCTCGGATAGCAGGGTTCATCGATAACTTTCCATCTGTCAAATTTGATCCAAATGTTAAAAAATCCACCAAATGGTTCAGAGCCTTAAAGCTGGCGCACAATGCATAAGTTTCCGGGTTTTTTGACAGATAGGCTAACTGTCAAAAAAAAACCTTAAAACTTATCCATTGTGCGCCGGCCTTTATACTCCGTACAGACTATGGCTTATATCATGTAATAGGCTGTCTTGCAATGAGCACTCATACATAGGATTTCCAGTGAAAACTAGATGTATGAGTGCTCATTGCAAGACAGCCTACACGGTGTTTCGCGAAAACCCATTAATGGGTATAAAAATACCCATTTCCGCTAAAAGTGCCCCTCCTCATTTAATGGGTAAACTATGGTTTACTCATTAATGGGTAAATGGGTGGTCTGTCAATAAATGGGTGTTTTTTCACCCATTTTCTTAAATTGTGTGTACCGTAAAATGGGTGAAAAAATACCCATTTTTACAAATGGAGGATGCAAGTGCTTGGTTATTTGTCCTCGTTGATATAAAAAAACTTTCTCATACATAAAAACAAAATAAATACAGGTGTTCCGCTCAAATTTAATTACACGAAATATTATAATACCATATTAGATAATTTGTATTCCGTAAGCCTCGTAAGCCTCTCCAACGTTTCGGATTCTGACATTTTCGGGAGATCGTCTATTTTCGCAAAATATGCTGCGGACCGAGCTGCGGACAGTAGCTGTTTGCATTTCCAATGAATCGGTAACATAAATGAGACGATGAAATTTCGAAGTGTTTTTTCACCCATTAGTGGGTAAAAAATATACCCATTATTCAACTGTGAACTGATTCTTTAAATGGGTATTTTTTCAACCATTTTAAGATTTCAAAATTCCCCCATTTTTTGACAGCTGCATACATGGTTTGAAAATGGGTATTTTTCTACCCATTAATGGGTTTTCACGGAACACCGTGTAGTCGACCTAAAAACAGACACCTTTCCGCTTTGGCCCTTCAGAAAAGCTTTCGTCCGTCAAAAAATGATCAATAAACACAAAACAACCCTTGGCACAAAACGAAAACACAACATAATCAAAACACCAGTGTTATGTACGAAAACGGATAAGCTGTGTTGTTTTTGTAGTGAATTTTAGTGTTTTCCACCGGTGTAAAGATGTTAAAAACCGTAGACAAATGTCCGGGGCTTTACTGTGGCCGGACATTGTTGGAAAATGCATCCTACAGTGAGTGCGGTGCTTGTTTGCGTGGCTTCCGCGTCAACGAGCAGTACGTGTGTGCCCCGTGCCAGAACGACCTCAGCGAGCACGATTGGCTGTACCTGGGATTTATGGCCATCCTCCCGTTGATAATCCACTGGTTTTGTATCGATCTGAATGCTTTGCAGAGGAAATTCACCAAGGGGGAATTGATTCTACACGCCAGCGCGTGCTTCGAAGTACTGCTGTCCGCTTTTCTGACCATCCTTTTTACGGATCCTATCTGGGAGCTGCGGATCAATTCGTGTGGCGTGCGGAAGCTCTCCGATTGGTACACACTGTTTCACAATCCAACACCGAATTATGAGACGACATTATACTGTACCCAGGAGGCGGTCTATCCGCTGCAAACGATGATCTTCGTGTTCTATGTGTTTTGCGTTACATTCATGATGATCATTCGACCGGTGCTGAATGTTAAAGCTTTGCCGGTTGAAGGAAAAATGGCCGTATACTATGCGCTGTATATTTTCCCGATACTATCGCTGCTTCATGCCGTGGCCGGGGGACTTATTTGTAAGTAATGTAAGTAAGATGTGCTTCCAGATTTGATAATGCCATGATCATTTCAGACTATTCCTTTCCTTACCTGAGCATCGTAATCTCGGTCGTGTCGAATGCACTACATTTCTCGTTCAAACTGGTTCAGACGATACAATCACTGCTGGAGAAATCCGTCACCCAGATGCGCAATGTGACCATTATCCGTAAGTAGCTTTTTAACCGTTTGAGTTTGAATTCTTTATCCATCTTGAAACAATAATTTTAGTGGGCCACTGGCTACTGCTGGCGTATGGGATCATTTCGATTCCCTATGATATCTCGTATTTCTCCCTATTGCTCGTTCCCGTTCCGGCTCTGTTTTACATCTTCACCGCCAAGTACACCGATCCGGACAATTTTAAGTAGATTTTAGTTTTACAAATTGAGCTTTAGCAACGTTTTTGCGTTTTTTTTTCGCGGTGAAGTTGTGTGATCGAAACCAGTACACTGATAATTATTACGAAACCAGAAAACCTTCTTTAAAATATCGTAGATGAAATTTCACAAAGCCGTGTTGAATAAAACTTCTGCATAAAGGCCTTTCTAAAACCTTTAATAGGTAGAGCTTTTACAACATAGAAATGACACTTAGTTTAAACAGCTACAATTTGCACTATATTAATTTAAAATTACATATTGATTTTCTGCGTCTAACGGTGAGTTTGCAATACACAATCTGTTTCGTATAGGTAACAAATAAACTGAAACTTGGGTCGTCGTTATCAACTTTTCGAGGCCCGTCTCCGCAAAAACAGCAGCGCTAGGCCATGGTACAAAAAATACTGCATTATCAGAGCAGCGAAATCCAACGCTAGATGGCTGCTGCCGAAGGAGTACTGCTGCAATACGTCATCACCGTCGTGAAGGCAAGCTCTCTCAGGAATTCCTTCGCAATCTAGAATTATTATTATTATCAATATTAATGTCATTCATCTCCGCTGCTTAATTCTAATTTTTAATCTAGAATGTTGTTAGCCTTCACGAAAAACAGTGTCAGCGAAAAAAAAATGCTCTTACCCAGATAACTTATTCCGTCCCATTGAGCAATAGAGATGGCTTCGCTTGCGAACATCATCCAAGAGATGAACGGTAGCCAGCGCAGCGCTTTTGGAATTGTTCTGAAAAAAAATAAAATGTTAGAATGAGTGATGAAACATTTAAAAAATGCAGCCCCAAACTGACCGTATCCGAATGAAGATGCCGGACGTTATCATTAGAATGTAGTCGAATGGCACGAGGTAGGACATTGCCATCGGTACCGAAGGAAACATCGTTGAGAAGAAACAGCCGCATGCCATGGAGACGTTCATCACAAGGACGCAGGCTCCAACGGTGCACAACAGCCCTAGCATTGTCGGTCGGAGGTGCGCGAGGTAGTATACTATCAGGATGAAGCTTGTGGATTCCAGCAAAACGAAAGGAAGCTGCAAAGGAAGAACTTCAATAGATATAACTATCGTTTTGAAAAGCTTTTGAATCAACAACCCTTTAAGGCTGTGCTCAACTTTCTAAATTCTGTTGCGCCAACAGGTATGCACTATATGATATCTGATGCATTCAAAAATACTTACCATGGCTAAAATCTGAGCAATATAGAATTGCACCGTACTGTACAGGTTCGCCTTGCGTTCCCGGAGAAACAACGGGAACGACTCGGGAAATACCGACAGTACGGCATACATCGGAAGGAAGGTGTTCTCCGAGACGATCAGGAAAATTATACCTTGTACTGCTTGTGCTCCGGCTTGGCTCAGCTCTATTGCATCGGAAAAACACAAACCCACCAGAACAGCAATTACCTAAAACGAAGAAGTGGTCAATTTATATAGGCAAAGGCGATCATTGGTAGTTTATGTCCTTACAATCCTTTGTGCCAGTTTCATGTAGTGTAACTGTGGATTTCGGTGAGCTTGAAGAAAATTTCTCCTTATCAAACAGTTCAACGTGTACAGCCAATTATGCTTGTCTCGCAGCGCATTCCGGCAGAAATTATGCCGATAGCCATGCCGGGATAGTAAAATTTCCGAGCTAATAATCAACTCCTGCTGGTGGTAAATGTCACTCTCTTCATACTGATCACAAATCGCCTCAGGTTTCAGTCGATCCGAAGCTTCCCTATTTGAAGAAAGACATTTTATGTAGAACTCCGTCGTTGTGCAGTTTTGAGGCCGAGCCAGGTCGAATCTTCCGAAAAACTGCTTCGCCTCGTGAGGCTTTCCCATGAAACCGACTCTTCCGTTAGAGAGCAGAAGGACGCTGTCGAACATGTAGAACAGTTCGTCGGACGGCTGATGGATGGTGCACATGACTGACGCGCCGGATCGGGTCAACCCTTGCATCATTTGCACCAACTGCCTAGCGCTGAACGAGTCCAGTCCGGTGGTAGGTTCATCACAGAACAGTATCTTCGGCCTGGAGAGCAGCTCGATGGCGAAGGCAAGTCGCTTCTTCTCGCCACCGGAGATGGTTTTTCTTTGGCCGACTTCTCCAATTCGGGTGTGATAGCATTTTTGAAGACCAGCCTTGGTTAGCAGTTCGTTAACTAGGCGATGTCTTTCGAAGGTCGATAGCGATGGTCCCAGCTTCAGCCTGGCCATCAGGTGCATGTGTTCACCGACGGTTAGGGCTCCGCAGAACAGTTCGTCCTGGTAAATGAAACCAGTCATGTCGTACATGAAGGGCCCGGTTTGCTCACCGTTCAGGCGAATTTCTCCCGTGATGGTGGTGTTGGCTGGAATGAGATCTTGTTTAGATACTTTGTAATACTAGTTAGCTTTAAAGAACTTTATATTCAAAGAATCATCAACTAAAGATATCGTAGTGAAACTGAAGAGTTGGATCGAAGGAGCAGTTGATTTCTGTAGTTAAGAACTTGTTTACCCGTTATCAATAACTGAAAAAATATTTATGAAGTATTAAACTAGACTTCCTACTGAACACACACGTCTTTCTCTAGAGGTTATGGGCCCAGTTACGTCCGGCCTCTGAAGTTGAAACTAATTGATTTGAAGAATCCAGAAGTTCGTTACGGACTTACGGAAAAGACGGGAGTGAAGATGTCAAGCGCGGCGAAAGTAGGAATAGTCCAGTTTGCTGGTGAAGGATACGACGTGTGGAGGTTCCGGGTCGAAACGCAGTTGTCGGCTCACGACGTGAAGGAAATGATCACGAAGGATGTACCAGCTGACGAAGCGCAGAGGAAAGCTTTTCAAAAAAAGGACGAAAAGGCGAAGGCTCTTCTAGTTGCGTACATCGCGGATTCTCATCTGGAGTACGTGCGTGACAAGAACACTGCGAAGGAAATGTGGAACTCCTTGGCAAGCACGTTCGCGAAGAAGGGTTTTGCAGCGTAAACATACATTCGGAGGTCCAAACGTAGGACAAAATCCCGAACGATGCATTTGTCTCGTAGAATGATCCGTTTATGGGGGCATTAGAGTGCAACGACATGCTTAAAACAGAGTGTGAGCGATAGAGATAGAAGAGGAATGCGGATGAATAGTTTGAAGAAGCTTAGAATAGGCCAGACGAAGATTGCCCTGGCATTCTGTTGGCTATTGTTGCGACGGTTGCACTTAGCTAAGATATCGTGCTCGGTCACTACAGAAGCCAATTGTCACCTCTTCCTCTTAGATTCAACCCATTCCCTGATCTATTCCCATCTATTTTTTTTCTATCCCTGTTCTATTTTCATCAACACGACACACTCAAAAAAATCTTATCAATTATATTTTTCCCCGAAAATCCCAAGTAATTGCTAGACTGAAAAAAGTACATCCAAATGAGTGTCGTTCCTCCTGGTTGAGATTATGAATGACCCAATTTAAAACGTGTCAGGCTATTTTAGTTCACGGGTGTATTACCGACTGCCTTGTTTAAAAAAAAAAACCATTTCAGTACCAACATTTCAACACGTCGAAATTGCTTTTGTAAACAATGGTCGATTTCTCGCGAATAAAAGCTCACACATGCGAAGTAACGACACCATCAAGTGGAGGAATGATTCCTCTACTAGCTAGCTTCTTTAATTTGCAGGAGCTAGCTTTTAGACTGGTGGTCCTCTACGGCCACGAGGCCTGGAATATGCTCGTGGAGGACCAACGGAACGGAAGGTGTTGCGTACCATCTACGGTGGAGTGCAGATGGATGACGGAAGGTGGAGGAAGCGAATAAACCACGAATTGCACCAGCTGTGCTGGGAGAATCGTCCATCGTCCACATTACAAAAATTGGGCGACTACGGTGGGCTGGGCATGTCGTAAAAATGCAGCACGACGACCCAGTGAAAATGGTTCTAGAAAGGGACCCAGAAGAAACAAGAAGAAGAGGCGGGCAGTGGGAAAGGTGGATCGACCAAGTAGAAGGCGACCTGCGGACCCTTCGCATACTAAGAAGCTGGCGAAGTGTGGCCCTGGAGTGGAGACGACTTCTTCGGACAGCAGAGGGCAACAAGGCCTTAGCCTGATTGGTAAGGTAAGTAAGCTTTATTTGCGCGAAATCGGCAGCTGAAGTAATTGTTTACAAACTAATGAAATGTTGGCACCGATTTGTCTAGGCTTAATTGAAATAAAAAAAAGAACATGCCATGCACGGGTGCCAATCCATCTGGTAATCATGAACATTGGTACCAAAATCTGTAGTTTTTGACAGATGCTATGAAAACACACAAGTTGATTGTCAAGTGCGCGGAGTAATCCGCCGTCACGGTAACACAAGCAAAAATTTGCGACATGAATGGTTATGAATAGAATAATCTTTTATTTTCCTACGGGGTCACCTAATTTGTACACTGATAACAGGCATTAATTTTTGGAATTCGTTTTTCACCGACAAACGGGTCAATAAATGAATTGGGGCTAATCTAAATTACCGGACCTTTGCAGCAACTTCTTCAATTTGTGTTGTGTCGGATCATGGTTTTGCTCTTTTTGGATGCAACACCGGCGCGCTAAGTTTTGTAAATGCCGTCCAGGTTATCACGCCGGGACCTCTATGTGGGTATTTGCTCGTCTATTTTGATTAACAGCAGCATCTGGCAGAGTTTCTTAACCCATGAATCGTTCGCTAACGCTGCCCATATGTTTTGAATACAGTAAGGGACCTATATTTGGCACCACACGATTTTATTTTACTCTATTGGCAAATCAAAGTTGGTACTCGTGGAGAATAGAAGAACTATGACAGTGATGATGGTTTCAAAATTTCACACGGTGAGGTATACAAGTTCAATCTTAAAATGCCTTTATTTTGCAAATGGAGCATTTTATTTAAATCTGGTTAATGCTACGTTAGTAGAAAACTAAAGAACTACTCAATAGATGTATAATATAGAAAAAATAATTTCTTTTCAGATTTTTAGGTGTATGCATAGATTTCAGCTTTTCTACAACTGTAGCAACAACCAGATTTAAATACAATGCTCCATTTTCAAAATAAAAGCATTTTAAGATTGCACTCGTATAGCTCTCCGTGGAAAATTTTTAAAACCATCATCACTTTCATAGTTCGTCTATTCTCCACGAGTGCCAACTTTGATTTGCCAATAGCCTTGCATACATTGTATCTGCTTCACAATTATCTGGAAAATCTTCACACTTAGAAATAACTAATCACGTGTAAAGTGACGGAATCTATCTTTGACATAAAAGATGAAACGTAAACAAACATGTCATTTGTAATATTAAGTACTCCGAGACTGAAAAGTTCGTTTGATTGAGCTATATTTCGCGTCTGTTATGACTCAACTTCATGTCAAATGACGTTTGTATATGTCACTCTCAGCACCTAAATTTACATGAATTTTTCTAAGTGTGTAGTTAGGAATACTATTTTGCAGAAAACACTTATTATCAATATAACCTACTATGAATTCAGTAAAGTTAACTATGAATGTTAATAAATTTACTATGATTTTGGCAAAACTACCATGCTTGCTCAAAATGCATAGTAATTTTGATAGAAATAATAGTAAAATTAATTGAATTGTTTTCTGCAAAAATCTATTAGTGAGGGTATTTAATTTAAACCAGGAATAAGCCTCATAGCCTAGTCAGTAAAGGCACGGTTTTAACAAAGCCGGAGGCGGCGGGTTCGATTCCCGGTCCGGTCGAGGGAATCTTTCGGGTTGGAAATTTTCTCGACTTCCTTGGGCATATAGAGCCATTGTGCTTGCCACACAATATACAAATTCATGCATTGGTATTGGCATCGAAAGCTCTCAATTAATAACTGTGGAAGTGCAGAACATTAAGTTGAGAGCACGCAATAAGCTAATATGCGCTAAGCAATAAGCTTGAAATGCGAACAAGAAGAAGAAGAAGGAATAAGGCTGTTCATGAGACAGTTGCGATCAGCTGACTTTTTTGTTTACCAAGAACTTTCGATAGATCACAGTAGAACTGACAGTTCACTCTCATATGAATTTCTGCTTTGTTTATGTTTACATTCAGCACCATTAACACCAGATCACTCACACACTCTAGATTTCTAGCTGTCAGTTCCACTGAGAAACGTCTCTTGGATCACCTTATGTAGTATTTTTGTCAATGGATTTTGTTTCAGTGTACATATTAAATATGATTTAGATGATTTAGATAGACAAACCACAGACAAACAGACATATAAGGTTTACTTTGATGCCTTAAGACCACTGAAAAAGCGCATACACGGTAAGAACTAGTTTGTCTCCTTTTCTCCTACTAATGTTGTCAAAAACGGACGAGCAAAACCACCCAACAGGGATAGTAAAGTGTGGGAACCCAACGTTGAGTATAATCATATTTACCTACCGTTGGGTACAACAGGGTACAACTAACTTACTTTTGGTTAAAAAGCAAGTGGAAAATTCCATACGAACTGCACACAAGTAAATGAAAATTACTTTGACCCGCTTTACCTACTTCTGGGTTCCTGCACTATAAAAAAAAACATTATAAAAGATGGATTAGTAATTTCCATGTAATTCCACTACCTTATTTGCTTATCCTTGACAGATACGCGTATTTCGTCTACAATGTGCAGATTTCTTCAGTGTCTTGTACTTATATTCGACTGAAGAAAATATCCATTTGATTAGCCCAGGTACATTTTCACTTAGAAGCGTAAACTTAAATTTAATTTAATTTTATTTTCTATCATTAAATGGGGTTAACAGAACTAAGTATATACATGTTCGAAATATTTTTTTCAATTTTTGAATTTTACACAGATTTTTAAACTTTTACCGAACAGTTCCGCATTTCAAAAACCCAGTAAACCCATGCGGACTGGATTAGTGTGCATGTAGCATGCAGCTACATTTTAATTTAACCGAAACGAATAAACTGATAACATTTGGTTGCTTGTGCACTTAAAACTGCAACCGACTGTAATATAGCGTAGCGTAAACTGACCCGCATCATTTGATGGTTTTGACTTTGGGAGATAATGACACAGCAGCCATCCAGTTTGAGCCTCTTATCTCACCCAACGTGGTAATTAGTTAATTGGAAATAATGGCTTTTGCCTTTCTTTTTTAAGGTGATACGATACGATCACGCTTTTTTTTTGCTTTTTTTTCTCTTCTTTCTATGTGTCAGTGAATTGATTATCATTGATGCTGTAGTGGTGTGAGTGTACATCATGCACTAACGCAACTACCGTAAACATAGCTGCAAGAGTTCGTTATTATTAGGTCGAATGTGTAACAGTTAATAAAAAAAATTAGAAAGGTAAAGAATAAGTTATGTCCATCTTACTGTAAATTTCAACCTTCGTCATTTAAAAAAAAAAAGATAAAGATATCTCTTTATTATCCAATATTGAGACTATCACTACATTTCTATTCAATTTGCCAATATTATCGACCTACCACCTCCCAGGACACCCCTTCCTATACAGAAAATAATTATGCGCTTGGTGGCTAGGCATGTCAAGTCATCATAGTAGTTAATTGATTCAACATCACACTTTGTACACTTTTGTTACATACGACCTGTCCAAAAGTGATTCCAGAGCTCAAACCTCCAGGTACACGGTAAGAAAAAATATTCCAAAGTGACTCATTTTCACAAATCTCGGCACTATATTGCAGGAAACCAAAAGTAGGTAATGTGGGTCGAAGAGTTTTCATTTGATTGTGTTCAATTAGTGTGGAATTGACAATTCGCTTCTAACCAAAAAAATTGTTAGTTGTACGCAAAAGTAGGTGAATATGATTATATTCAACGTGACTCGTCAAAAGTAGGCAAAAATGAACTGGCCGCTGGATATTTTTTCTTATTGTGTATGTTTTTGTTTTTGAATCATCCTTTTGCCACCTTTTGCATATCAGCTGATGGCTTCGAGCAGTGCAACCAGAACGACACATATGTTTTTTTATAGAAGATTTCTAGGTTCATTTACTTTAATTTTTTGTCTTGAGAAACAAAATAAGAAATTGTTTTAAACATTTATTAGTGATGGTTTCTAAATTGAACACAGTTTAAGCACCTTAAAAAGCAATAAAAGTATTGTTTTTACACACTTTGTTTCAATTAAATCGACAACACTGGATACGATGATAGATGATTCGTACACACACCTTCGTAATGCGGTGTGTAGAAAAAAGATAAACAAAACAGTTTCAGCTAGCAAAATTTGTCGCGGCTCGCGTTTTTAACGATGCAAATGATATTGTTTAAGTAAATGTCGTCTTTAAAAGTGAATTAACTTGAAAGTGCTTGTAGAAGCACGTGTCGTAATTCTTTTTAGTGTGGTTCTGAGTAGTGAAAGCTAGTGAAAACAGTTATTGCAATTTCATGCCCTGAGCAGAACAAAATCGGCTGATCGTACTTTTAATGCAAATATTACCAATGCGTGAATGAATTAGCAATATTTTGGTGAAAAAGTATTGATGAATCTACGTTACGGTCGGCCAGCAGATGGAAATGATGTGAAAATGATACTGACGTTTTGTTAGCTGTCAAATCGTATAGAATATTTTTTAGTACCTCATCACTCTTGTGGTTTTGGATTTCAAACCTAGGTGTCGCATGCACTGGTGCAGTTTCGCGTAGATTCATCAATTAAAATATGTATCCAGATCTTATTCATACAATTCAGGCCCCTTTTTTAAGGTATGTAATTAGTAATTTACTGTTTTGTAGGAAGATGTCTTTCGTACGCATACCAAAACACGTTTATTTAATGATTGTAGGAACAGCCATTGTTGCATGACGTGCCGTATCACCTTAAACTAAATGTTCGCTTAGTGAAAGACTTTCTTTTTCTTATTGCTTATTCTCATGCAGGGATCGGGTGCTACTCAATTTTTTGCGCGTAAAACACGCTGTTGCGAGACTGCACTTTCATTTCCAAAGAGACGTGAAAGAGCATTTTAAATCGTGCAGCACATTTCATTCTTCTTGTGTTGGAGAGCTGCCGCTCCAACGGTGTTAAGTATCTTTCTCTCTCTCTTTCTTTCTCCGAAAGTGTATTTTATCTATAACTGTAGCATTGTAGGATAGCATCAGCATCAGTGCTGTTAATTTTCATATCATTCGATTGAAGATGAACCAATACAACTATTCAATCGATACTGTGAAAAGGAATTCTCTCGTGCCCATCATTTGAAGAGCCTCTTTCTCATTCATCACTGTCAATTGAGTCACTCAGTTTCATTTGATATTCGACAGTGGAGTATGGAAGAAACCCAGCAAAACGATCCCGAACAGATATGTCGAGCCGATGTCGGATCAATGTACGGAAAATTTAAGGTATATATCGACCTAATGTCGGTTCAATTTTGGGTGTATGTCGGGTTAGGGTTTGTTAGAAGTCAGGTTGGTGTCGGGTTGGCTTAGATTTTTCGCCGGAATGTCGACCAGAGCTTACCCCCCTTGTGAAGAAAATTACACATCGATCTTAAAAAAATCTCTTTAGGTAAAGCATCACAATGTGCATTTTCCTACGCTTTTGAATACCATTAAGTCACTGCAACATATATTATATGAATGTCAAAATATTATGCAACCAGCCTAAAATATGCAATTCTTGTAAATCTCTAAGCCACGTCTCTCCCGATTGAAAAGTGCTACTCCCGTCATAACACCGTGCACTACTCGATTGTGCTATACGCAAGAAGCACCTGAGCTGTCCAACTACTCTCTCATAAGTATGAAATCTCTCTCTCCTTTGTCTCTTTCTCCTTACAAATATAAAGCTGGGTTTAGATAGGGCAAGTCAATTGATCGAGTCAGTTGAATTCAACTGACTTGAACGCGAATTGAACGTGTAAACCATGCCATTCAACTGAACCAGGCTCAACTTTTCAAGCTAATTGAATTCAACTGAGTTGATCATTTGACTTGCCAAGTCTAAACTCAGCATAAAGCTGGGTTTAGATAGGGCAAGTCAAATGATCAACTCAGTTGAATTCAATTGGCTTGAAAAGTTGAGCCTGGTTCAACTTTTTTCAATTCAAGTGAGTTGATCAAGTCAGTTGAATGGCATGGTTTACACGTTCAATTCGCGTTCAAGTCAGTTGAATTCAACTGACTTGATCAATTGACTTGCCCTATCTAAACCCAGCTTAAGGGACGCGCTCCCTTATTTTAAGCGAACAACACACGTCTCAATATATTGACGCGAAGGGAAATTATTGACAATAATATTGATGATGTGAATACAGAAATATTGTCAATACCGATGTATTGACGTCAATATTGAATGTATTGACAATAGGATTATTGTCAATAAAAGCAATCGTGTAGGGTCCACTTTAGAATAGCACCAGTGTTTTTTGCATCACTCTGAAATTTTAGTCGATCCCTGTTCTTATGTTGTTATTGCAAAAAAATAGGCCGAAATGAATTTGATAGGCCGAAGTGAATTCATTGGCGTTTCAATCAAGGGGGAGAGGTGGCTGTCAAATACGAACAATCTTCGCCTACCTCACATAACTGGTTCCAAAAGTAAACAAGCCATAAGAAACCTACAGGGTTTTTTTTACGTTTGGAACCAAATTCATACAAGAATGATCAGTAGGCTGATTTGACAGCACGTCCCCCTCCCCAGGTTTCAATGCGTTAGGCCGAGTTTAGAATCCGTAGGCCGAGTTTGGCGTCAAGAAGCTGTGTTAGATTTTTAACAATATCTCAACAATGTGTTTCTATTTATCAAATCTTACGGTATGTACGGAAAGGTAAATAAATTTGGAAGTCATCAGTAATAATAACATTCCGTTTGGTGCTAAACTACGCTAGATTAAGAAATACTAAGTGCCGGTTGTGCTTAATAGGCCGGAAATGGGGTAGTTAACCCACCAATGCTACCGATGCCAGCACTGAAGCAAATAAACTTAAGAATTTCATAAAAGGCTCGACTTATGAACGACACATAAAAATTTCATAAGCGCGATGTAGCTTTTATACGCCTTTAACCTTTTCTAATCTCCAAGCGATGACAGACGAGTTGTTCAAGTCAGTTGAGTAACATGGTTTAAGCTGGCTTTAGACAGAGCAAGTCAATTGATCAAGTCAGTTGAATTCAACTCTCGATGAACATTTCAAATGGTCCTATCTGCTTTGATCGATTCTCTTAATCGACTTTCTCTTTTCATAACCACTGCTATGCAAACAGATTTCGCGTTAATTCTACCACATAGTTTGATAAAGGAGGTTCTTATCTAGCGTCCAAAACGTCCGATATTGACAATATTTCTGTGTATTCACCAAATCAATATTATTGTCAATAATTCCCCTTCGTGTCAATATATTGATACGTGTGGGGTTCACTTCAGAGTAAATTAAACAGAGCGCAGTCGTACAATTCCACTTGAGACGTAGTAGTCAAGAAGAAGAACTCGCCTTTAGCTGAACATTAACACATTCCACAGCTTGGACAGATTTTGTAGCTTTCCTACTGCCAATGTTTGCCGAGCCTCTGAACACACATCACTTACCCGAACTCCGATAGGCTAGGGCCGTCATCAGGGTGCTTTTCCCTGCTCCACTGGGTCCCATTAGGGCAACCAAACTTCCTGGCAGTAGCGACCCACTGACATGGTGCAGAATGGTACCCCAGCTGTCCTGTGTTCCACAGCTCACAGTCAAATTGTGCCACACCAGCGTGGCAGTTTCGTCAACGGCAGCCGTAGCACAAGCAGTTCCACTAGAAGCTACACTCGATCCCGTTGAGTTCGATTGATTGCTAAACAATGTTGTTGTCTCATCCATTGCACGCACTTTGTTTCGATTGCTGTTGTTCGAGTTGAAATCTTCCACAATATTATCACTCACACTTCTTTGAAATCTATCTACCAGACAGACGTCCGGGATCCACAAAAAAAAACGTCTGTCACAGTAGATAGCTACAATGCTACTAACGTTCAATGCTTCTCTCGCTTCGACTTGGGTGAGGTTGGCTTATCGGTTGGTTGTTTTTTTACTTAACCAATTTTTTCCATCTTTTCGGAAACGGAGTTCGTAGTAGCATAATTTCTGATTAAACCGTCGGTTTTTTTGCTACCCTATGTATTACGGCATGCTATCTGGTCTTAAATACTTCAATGAAAAACGAAAATAACAGTTGTCTAGGTCGGTAATAACAACACTTCAGACCCCAAACCTCCAAACACATTTCTCGATTACTTTTTTAAAGGGACGTATCAGATTTTGTAAACAATGCATTTGATCGTCAGTTTGGCGTAACTGGTAGCTCACTCACGCATACCAACACCACTATCAGGTAGGGGAAATTTCCCCTATCTGATAGTAGTGTTAGCATGCGTGGGCGAACCAACCGATGGAAACTAACGATTTTAAATAGGCTCACTACTTGACTAGCATTCTTTGGTGCAAGCAATGTAAATATTTACCTTATTTGACAAAACCCAGGTAATCATGACGTTTGATTCTTGAAAACAATTTGAATGAAAAAAGGAGACCTACTGCTGTCATTATTACCTGAGATTTGTCAAATACACGCAGAAAAAAATAAAGTTCAAACAAACAAATTATGTTTAATTTTAAACAAAGTTTTGAATAGAATATGGATCAATAAAATTGATAGATTATTTCAACAAAAAAATTAGTTGAAATAATACCACTAACTTTATTGAATTGAACATCGATTTTTATTGATTTGAAAAAAATGTTTGCTTAAATCAAGTTGAAGCATTATTTAAGATAATTATCGTTTTTAGTTGTATTGAAACGTTATTTATATTGTTTCAAAATCAAATTTATTAAAACCCCCAGGTCAGATTAGCTGTCATTATTAAAAAATAAACCCATATTTTTTCAATTATGATTTCAATCAAGTTTCTAACGCTGTTTGTTTATTAAATTATTAAACGTCAATCAGCTTATTGCATTGAAGCATTTGGTGCGTGAATGGATGGAAAAACTTGTTGTTCTTGTGCGCCTTTCAATGCACCATGGTGTCGATTCTTACGTTATTGTTTGTGGTAATTTTGACGATTGTGTTACTACAAGTAGCGATTCTGCTGCAGCTGCTGGTGTTGACGTATTTCGGTGGAGCCTTAGGCGGTGCAGCATACGTAATGGCAGAGGAGGAGTTCCTATAATGGTAAAATATTCTAAAATCCTCGTTTTGAACTTTTCAGTTTCCACATCAGAACCTACCTGGTTCTCCGGGTCACAACATCTAAGTTTCCAGTATGTTCAGCTACGTCAAAATGTATGCGCTCTCTTGAAGATGCGCTTCTGACACCTAGTCATTATTCATATCCAAATGATCCCTACGCTGGTAAATTGAGTCAGCTTCTATCCAAGTTGGAATCCCCATCTTCACCTTCTCGTTGGTCAGCCGAACCGAATCCTCATGCAAATTGTGCCCTATCACACGTCAACACTGAAATTTCAAATCTTAGTTAAGGTTGATTGCTAGTTGAGAAAATTTTTACTTAGGCATAAAAAAAAACTAAAACTTACTTGTTAAGATTAACGATCGAAGGCAGAAATTCCGTACGGAGAATCTTTTTGACTAACAACGATGTCGACTGACAGTTTGAAACGTGCCCTATACGCACAACAATAAAAACAGTTTTATTGGGTTGATTTTAATGGGCTTTTGTATTCATTTGAAACTTGTTTATGAACTGCAACAAATAGAAATTTTGCATTGAATAATAACAAAATATTTTGTTGGCTTACGCCTCAGTGTTTTTTCTGCGTGTAATGTACACATTTACACCGATTGCATCGAAGAATATTGGTCCCAACTAAATCGATTAACGTACCCCATTATAGTCCAAATTCTAGTACTGCACGATTTAAGAAAAAAGTACCCAAAAGTAAGTTCATTTGACTCATCTCGGCACTATAGTGCAGGAACCTAAAAGTAGGTAAAACGGATCAAAGTAGTTTTCATTTACTTGTGTGAAATTCGTATGGAATATTCCACTCGCTTTCTACCCAAAAGTAAGTTAGTTGTAGTAGGTAGATATGATTATACTCAACGTTGGGTTCCCACACTTTACTAGTTACGCCTATAGTCGCTATATTCATAGTCTGGCGGATAGAACTTCGAGCTATCAAAAAGCGGAACCAATTCAATATATTTTAGACCAACAATTGAAAAGATACTATCCACTTTAATAAACAAAACGTTGATTATGCTTCCTCGCCAATCGATTACAAATTACCGGCATCATCGGATAGGGGAAACTTTCCTCAACCCAAAGATGGTGTTAGTTTGCGTAGGCGAGCCTTGAGTCACGAGAAAAGAGTTTCCGAATTTTTGTTCGCAATAGCTGATGTGCTCTTTTTCTGTTATTGGTCGTGATTTGCTCGATTGGTTCCGCTATTTGACAGCTCAATTGGTTCCCGAGATTCTATCCGCCAGACTATGAATATAGCGACTATAGTCACGCCAAGAGTGAAGCCAAATCCACTTATCGAACTGTCAAACCAGCTACCTATCGTGCAAAGTAAACAAACATTACGATGCTATGAACGGTCCACGAAAGGTATTGCAATAAAATATAAAATATAATCGAAGAAATGATAATAAACACGCAGTGAGCACTCAATTGTCATGGGATACGTTTGGTAATGATCAATAATGAGAATTTTTACTATTTTTTGTTAAGATAATTTGACAAAATCACTGACACAATGATTTACTACAGCCGCTATTATTTTTCCTCGCTAGAAGTCATTTGAAGTTGATGGACTTCTACATCAACTTCTGTTGCCAAGTGAAAAGCAAGGGAATCTTTCGAAAACCGTGATGCGAGTTCAACTGTTTTTCTCTTGGCGTGACTCATTATACACCGACTCTACACTTTACTACCCCTGTTGGGTGGTTTTGCTTCTTCATTTTTGACAACATTAGAAGGAGAAAAAGAGACAAACTACCCTAATAAACAAATACCATAAATGAAATGTATCCCGGATATGTAAACTATCCCAGTTTTAGTTTGGATGTTTTCTTACCGTGTAGATTCGCTATGAAAATTTGACAGATAAAATGAGGGGTTTGTGGATTTTCTTATGTTTCGAGGGGTGCATCGATTAGCTTGGGACCGAAGAGAGTACCAGAGCTGAGCCAAAAAGTTGAGCACGTTTCTTCGGGACCTTCTAGTCTTTGAGTTACCTCTATGATAATACGTACTAGGATCATTTATTTTTCTACCATCTGACATATTTTTCATTCGTTTCAATTATCATTTGAATTGATATTCAACACTCGCAAAAATTTTTTGATACTACAGATGTAAATAAAATGGAAATTAATTGTATTATGTTATGTAATTCTGTTCTGTTCTGCATCAAATACGTAATTTCAAAAGAAAAATATGAACTAGATAGATTTAATACATTGGAGGAAATTTATGCTACGAAAGATGTAATTATTCTAAGAAACGTCACACGGTTCCTTAAAATAAATCAACAAGAAAATTTAAGCAAGGTATAACATCATCACCGAGGTGAGCTGAGAGTCACAGTTGCCTGTGGCGGCTGTCAGAAATGACAACATAGAAGACGAAAAGTCCACGAGACTGGAAAGAAAATAAGCTGGCGATATAGCGGTTCTTGCTGTGAAAAACGGAGTGGTGTTTCCAAACACCAAAACAGAGAAAAGAAGAAGTATAAATAAAAAAAATGAATTTAATACATGGGTGTACAGTTTCCGGCCCGTGACTTTCCCACCGTATTTTACCATTCGTCACGATTTGGAGCCTTCTGCACTCTGTACGTATGCAGTCCCTACCGGTCCTTGGCTCTCTGAACGAAAGACTTGGACAGATTCAACTGTTTGGCCACATCCCTGACCGAAGCATTGGGATTCCACTTAAACGCTTTCACACGCTTGTAATCCTGATCACTAATAGAACATCAATTCTGACCGCATTTCTCCTTCCGTTCGATGCTCAGAATTTGGTAGTAACGTTTAGTCACACGACTCACCTTCGACTGCACGATTTCGAGTTGTTTTCCGATGTCCCCCGATGAGAGAGTTGAGGATTTTCCATGTGCTTGCGCAAAATCAATTCGCGACGTTGTTTTTCCAAGGGGGGGGAGGTGGCTGTCAAATACGAACAATCGTCGCCTACCTCGCATAACTGGGATAACTGGTTCCAAACGTAAACAAGCCATAAGAAACCTACAGCGTTTGTTTACGTTTGGAACCAGTTTCATACAAGAATGATCAGTAGGCTGATTTGACAGCACGTCCCCCCCAGTGTTTTTCGGGTGACGACATTTTTTAAAACTTTCGAAAAACGGACAGCGATAAAAATACAGTGTAAACAATACACTCTAAACTACTTCTACCCAAAATTTTCAAGAGAAAATACCCAATGGGCAATTTTCTACAGCGTTTTTTTCCGTGGTGCAATTTGGTGTGGGACACCCTTTAATCCATGATATCCATGGTGGATCATCTCACTAGCGAAAGTATTTGTGTAAACTGTAAAACTTTTTATGACTATGTACACACGCAGAGAAATACTTTTTAATTTCAACAAGATTCTGTATTGAATTCAATAAAAAAAAAGTTGTCTCCCGACTAACGATAAAAATATTGTTAATACCAATATTTTTTTTATTGACTTCAATGAAAATAATTTTTGTTTCTATAATATAGATAACTCATGGACCGAAACATATTTTCTTTGAAATGGCGAAACAATCTTTGAATCAACAATTTATATTTGTTGAATTAACTTTTTTTATTTACTGAGTCAGCAATATTACTTTCATTGAAGTAACGAAAAAATCTTTGAAGATACAACTTTTATTTTTCGAATTAAAAAATAAATTTTTAAATCAACCATTGTTATTCATTGAGTGAACAATATAAATTGTTGGTTCAATGATATTCCTATTTCGGTTTCAGTTGTTTGTCTTTTTTAAAAGAACAATTCGGTTTTTTAATACATTTATTCCATTTAATTATAAAATAAATTTATATAGGTAATTACAATTACCGTTACAATTGTTTTTTTATATAAAAAAAAACGAAGCGCATTTAGATGCGGTGCCACCACCTGTCATGAAAAACTAACTGGCTAGGCGTAATTTTTGAGGTTATGATGCATTTTACACTGTAAAAGACTGGCGTAAGTTTAAATAAACTGCAGCTTTCTTTAGTGAGGATACATTTCGTATATACTGTACCTGTGGCTCGCTGGGAACAGATTGCGTAGTTCAGCTGCTCTATCCAGCAATGCGGCAGGGGTAAGCTTGGAAAACTTATTTTTAAACTCATCCACAACAATGTGCGTGATGATCTTTTTGTCGCCTCTCGACAGGAAATCGACAGTGAGCATTCATAAGGGCGTATACGCGATGATCGATTCTCTTCATCGATTTTCTCTTTTGTTAATAACTCGCTAGATTTAACGTTTGTCGGTGCGTTTGCTGTTGCTTTTGATAGCCAATGCAACCTGTTACAACTCTACATTGAATAAATTCTACAAAATTGTTGCGCTTAGCTGTAGCAATGCAAAGAGAAAATCGATGAAGAGAATCGATCATCGCGTATAGGCCCTTATGCATGCTCACTGTCGAAATTATCTTTTTGATATTTGTGGATGATTACCCGCATAAACGCGAACCATAAATTGACCTTACCTAAAATGGTTAAAAATTGTTTATAATCCCTGCTAAACTTTAACTAAAATGGTTATGGAACTTTACATGAACGTTTAATGATAAAGTTTCAACCTTATGTATTATGGTTTTTTGGAACTGGACCTTACAAATAATGGGTTGTTAAGAACCATTACCGTTCCAAATTCTTGTTTTCTCCATACATTTTCGGAAAGAGAACTATATTAGAACCTTTTAACTTATGGTTTGAGAATTTTAATGGTAATGGTTATGGTAGTCAGTAAGGTCCACGAATGGTTTTGTAACATCCATCAACTTTATGTGGAATATATCGCGAATTGGTTGACTGTAATTTACTGATTACCAATTCACGATATATTCCACGTAAAGTTGAGCGATAATACAAAACCATTAATGGACCTTACTGACTACCATAACCATTACCATTAATGTTCTCAAATCATAGGCCTGTGAAAGAGAAAAATAGCGGCATTATAAATCAAATATATAATGATCATAAACTATGTCAATATTTTTTATGGGAAAATAATATCCATATTTACCTGTGCTTTTCTCCAGGTGAACAGGTCCGAAAATAAATTTTGTTCACTCTGCCAAAAAGGGGACCGGAATTAGTTCTTCTACTTCACGACGCTCGATGATCCTTAATGTTTCGGCTGTGTACTCGTTAGCTGGAAACAAACTATTAATTTAAGGATTTTTCAATGCAGAACTGCAGAAATGCAGAAATGCAGAACTTACTCACCGATAAAATAGTCAATGACCGCCGCAGACAGTCCAAAGCTGTTTAATATCTGCACGGTTTCAACGATTTCAGCGGACACTTCTTCCACCACGACCTAAACTCTTCCGACGAACTCATTTTGATTTTTAGATAACACAAAATGGCGGTCACTTTGCCGACTGCACTTGACATGTACACTGACAAAATGTATCAACAAACTTTTTTTTTAATCGACGATATTTTTAAACTCTAAAATATGTTTTTCAATAAGAAAATATTGTAGATTCAATAATAACTAATTTTTGAAATAAAAATATCGAATTGTTGAATTCAAAAATTATATTTTTAGTTTCAACTACATGAAAATTCTCTGAGTGCACGCTATTTCAAAACTGCCCAAATTTGGGTAGAATCCACCCAGATCGGTCAAAACTGAACCTACCCAAAAATGGGTAAACTGTGTTGGGACTGACAAGTTGATAAATGAACAACATTGACATGCATCCGTTCGACGTAGTTCATTTATCAACTTGTCACTCCCAACAGTTCAGTTTTGACCGATCTGGGTGGATTCTACCCAAATTTGGTTAGTTTGGAATAGTCGGTGAATTGACCACTTTGTCAAGCAGTTTTGGCGTGACTTTCTACCAGCGATTTCACAAAACCAAATAATTTATATTTGTTTATGAAACGCACAAATGTTGTGTGTGTGTGTGTGTGTGTGTGTGTGTGTGTGTGTGTGTGTGTGTGTGTGTGTGTGTGTGTGTGTGTGTGTGTGTGTGTGTGTGTGTGTGTGTGTGTGTGTGTGTGTGTGTGTGTGTGTGTGTGTGTGTGTGTGTGTGTGTGTGTGTGTGTGTGTGTGTCATCCTCTATCCCTCACCCAGCCGGGGGCGTTGGACAAGTAGAACTGCGAATAATTTGATCAAATCTCATGCTCCGTAATGGTGCCCTTTATGTTGTGAAGACTAGTACTTCAAAAAGGGTAACTTTTGAGGGAAGACAGGGTGTCCTCAACAAGTTAAGGGAACAGGATGCACTAAATGTCCACAACAGGTACAGCAAAACATCACATAGACGCCCTTATTCACACTAACTACTCAGGGGGTAGAAGGTCAAGAAGAGCCACCGCCACCAACTAAAGCTTGAACCGGGTACCTGGGACTCCCACGATATACCCGTGGCAATGGTCAGCAGACGATGCCCTGTGCGTATTTAGTATGTAATATGTTTTATTTGGATACACAAAATGTTTGAAGCCATGCGTCATCTAAACCATAATTCTTGCGTCACTTTTCAAATAGACCAATGTAACAAATGTAAACAAATCGAGTTAAGCGATACAAACTATTGCTCTTCTATCATTGTATGTGATACAAAAAAGATCCATCCAAATTTACTTTAATTTATTTAAGATAATCATGATACATGGGTACATGATTGTTACTTCGGTCATTCGGACTACCTAACATGATTGGTGCTCTTTTTCCAAAGGCGTGGCCAATCTAAAGTTAGGTACTATACTCTGAAATCTGTGAAAGGGAATCTAGTATCATGTAGACAAAACGTCCAATGTAACACTCATTGATTATGTCATTGAGAAAAATCGTCCAATGTACAACTCGACTTGTCAAAACGTCCTATGTGGTTTTTTCTATGTTGTAGCATGAAATTCAAAGTAAAATTGTGATTTTACCGTTTCTTTTGAATTTTCAACGTTATTATACACTGACTCCATTAAAAATAGTATTGCAAAATGTATTGTTTTTAAACAGTTAAAATAATAATCTGTCGAACTTCAACTTCGGTTTTCTCAAAATGGTGGATATGTTACATTGGTCTATTTGAAAAGTGACGCGAGAATTTGCATCACCACAAATACACTTGTCAACAATCTTCAACTGGAACGTACTCACCAAATCACTTCACCCGGGAGCGCATTCCCGATGCTTCCACGCATATTTTTTTTCCCTCCACTCCAACCACACAACAACCAAATATCACTTTTCTTTTTCAAGTCACTCCGTGCACAAAAGCAATGCACATCTCAAAACCCTGACAATAGATCAGCGCACTTCTCATCACCGCGTAAATAAACAGAAATTAAATTTTTCACTCGCGATGCCACAAATTTCTGGTCCGGGAGAAACAATCAAACCACGCCAATTTTGCAAACATGATGAATCATGTTTTCTTTCTCGATTCTAAAACTTCTCGGAAAGCGAGAAACCAACACTCACACACGTATAACCGTCCGGGAGGCAGAGTGCCAGCGCTAATCCGGCAAATGCAGCCGAAAACTATGAAAGCGAATGCACGCACAAAACAGAGAACGAACTTAACACACAACCGTATCCAAAGGCGTTAGAAACTCGACTGCCATTATGAAACGCACAAATGTTGGCTACTTTTCTCGAGGTTCTAGAAAAAAAAATCTCAAAATAATCAGAGTTGGTTGGAAATGCTAACATGTGCGTCTATCTTGAAAAACTGTCGCATTAATGGCCCTTCGCTCATTTTCAACTTCTATTCAATTTTCATACTGCCGTACTCTAACGGAACTATCCACCTACCCTCTTCTAAAGATCATTCTCTAGCTAATAAATCATCACACTAAAGCTTCATGTTAGCATTTCCAACCAACTCTGAAAATCGTTAACTTCGCGTATGAAGTAACATAAAAACACTTTGAATGACTCAAAATAATGTTTTATTTCAAAGTTCGAGTGGTAGTAAACGTCATTTTAAGTGCTCGAATAAAGTGGTTAATTGCTGGGGGGGGACGTGCTGTCAAATCAGCCTACTGATCATCTTGTATGAAACTGGTTCCAAACGTAAACAAACGCTGTAGGTTTCTTATGGCTTGTTTACGTTTGGAACCTGTTATGCGAGGTAGGCGACGATTGTTCGTATTTGACAGCCACCTCCCCCCCTTGGTTAATTGACACTAGATTGCGGAACAGAGACCGACGATAAATAAAGGAAAGAAGAAGATTGCTGCTCGTTCTTTTTCACAATCTGTTACAAGAAAGTAGAAAACGGGTAACTAGAAATCGAGATAAAGTAAAGTTGCCATTCACCACTCAGACTCCCTCCACCGCTTACTGTATACTTATTGTTATTATCATTATTTTTCTCAAAATTTTCCAACTATAGCAACAAAAATCAAAAGCATATGATGGTGAAAGATAATGCGTTTTGTTGTAGTATTTTTGGATTGTCCATATACCACGTAGATAGTTCAGGGGGAAGAGGATTGTCAAATGTTCACGAACAATACAATTTAAAAACAAAATGTTTGGATGAATGTCCACGCAGGAGGAGGGAGAGCCTAAAACCTCTCAAAAACTGTCCACATGGTCAGCCCCTTTACAATTTTGCATTTTATGCATTTTCAGTTTTGGTCGCGAAGAGGTTAATACTGAAAAGAATAACAACAGTGATTATTCTTTTGGCAATGAGTCAGTTTTGGCCGCGTGTGGAGCTTATCATCACAAGCGTCTGTTTTTTAAACGAACCATTGATTCTTTATTTACTGTCCATTTGCCTCTTGATTGCGGAATGCGGACCTTATGCACGGACACTCCTCGATTCCACGAGTAAACCAGACGAATCGTACGGAGTACAAAATGCTGCTGATTTCGAGCTGCCGAAAATGGACTTGATTGGCAGCTCAAATGGAAAGAATGTACTAGAAAAAATCCGCATATTGCATTCATGTGTCCCTCACGTGAATCTTTGCAAAAATATTAACCAATGATAAGCAATGCAAGATTTGAAGACATTTCAAGCTGAACATTGCATTAGGTCCTAAGTAACATTTACATATTCTCTTCATCGACTTTCTTTTTGCATCCTCACGGTCACGTTAAGACATTCCCAGGTAATTTCAGCACACAGATCGATGAAACAAGCTATTATCTAGCTTTGTATACGACAAACACGACAAGAAACGGTTCAGGCTGTGTTCCATTTGGTGAATTTTCACTTAAATTTGACAGATGGAAAATTTTCAAATGAACCTGCTATTCCAGCAGACTTATTTATAACAGACAAGGAATCAACTTTGACACATAATTTCTCGAAAATCGGCCGTTCAACAACAGAGGAATTTTCGAACATCATAATTTATTTTCGAAGTTTCAAATTTAAGTGAAAATTTCCAAATGGAATACAGCCTCAGTACCCAAACATCCCAGTGGCAGGTGCGTAGGCAACATACCGTGACAGCGGGCCCAGTACAGCAAAATAAACGATTTGAGCCCGGGACATGCTGCCTACTGTCAAACGCTGCTGTTGGTATAGGCCTTGTCACTGGCCTGTACCCAAGTTATTGACGAAGCTTGATTTGAATACGTGTGAAAATATCAAGAGCAAATTTTCATTACGTCGAAAGTCACAAAGGTAAACAAAGTCGAGCTATCAGTGTCAATCGATTCTCCTGCTATTACACTATATACTGTCCGAATATAGGATCAAATCCCATTTTTAAATTTATTTACCAGTCAAATTGCTTTTTGACGTAATCACCTTCCGATCAAAATAGTTTTCGATGTTACTTAAGTCACCCAATTTCTATGGAGATGCCGTTTGACTTAAGTAACAGCGCTGAGAAACCCGTGAAAAGTGTACGTTCGTCGTTTCGCTTTCTCATTATTAAAGTGAATAAATCGAACTGTTTGTTGCTAAGATGATTTCGGTGGTCCTAAAATGATGAATGGGCTGCACGTAAGGAGACGTAATTGATAATTCTCCCGAATATCCTGGTAAATACACTTTGACTTAAGTAACAATCGAGGGGGGCGACTCTATCTACGATGAAGGAAAAATTGTTTTTTGCTGTGGCTAGCTGCGCGCACGCTGAGTAGATAGTAAGAAGATTTATGACGATTCTGAAGATTTCTTGCAAAAAAATGATGCACGATGCAAGTAGATGCGAGAAATTAAAGAAGATTTTTCGAAGATTGATTAGCTAGTGTGAGATTTGTTGAGCACCTAGAATTAAGATTTAGATGTGTCGCCCCCCCTCGGTAACAATAGGGGCCACCAAACGACGTATAATATCTTTTGACTCAAAAACCAGTATTTTTTAGCATGAAAGCTAGCGATTTGCATTTGTATGATTAAAACCCGGCTTAATATGTTAAACATTGCTATCACTATGAGATTATATGTGTTTTATTGGAAATAGGAATAACTTTTCGGTCATCAAAACAAAACTTTATTTTTGTCGGATTGGTGCGAATGTTACTTACGACATAATGAAAATTTGCTCTTGATATTTTGTTTTCGAAGATCGATACACGGTAAATGAATCTGACTCATATTTGAATCCCATTCACTCAAATTTGCAAACACGTATACGCCACTCAAAGAATAATTGATTTTTTAATCAAATACAAGATCAAATATGAGTTAATATCACTCATATATTAGTAAATGTCACTCTAATATGAGTGACCTTTACTCATATTTACTCATTTTACGAGTGATACGCTTTTGTGAGTTTGAGTGGACGGTACTCAAATATGAGTTAGACTCATTTGCCGTGAAGTTTATTTTAACGGGAGGATTGACTGCACGCTCCCCCTTATTCTGCGAGTCACGTGACTCTCTCTCACCGGTGAGGTGACAATTGTCACCTCGTGTGAGGTGACTCTCCATGCAAATCAAATGGAGAGTCACCTCACACGAGGTGACTATTGTCACCTCACCGGTGAGAGAGAGTCACGTGACTCGCAGAATAGGGGAGGCTATTTCTAAACAACCCAAATTTGAGTAAGATCTACTCATATCAAGTCCCCGGCAAGGTGAGAGATAACCTTAGTTTCACGTACCCACTTGCAAATAGTAGGTGTCGCCAAACGACATAAACAAATGGATAGTCCTTTAATGGTATTTCTCTATGGAAAACAAACTTTTTGTTTCACCATGTGTGGATGTCCATCAACAGACAAGAATGCCGTATGAAAAGAGCAAATTTATTATTTTCGTGGTGAAATGAAATAAATCCATACAAATTGAACCGAGTTTCATCTCCTTATACCATCGAATGGCAATGATAATACCATAGAGGTAACTCTAAGACTCTAGAAGGTCCCGAAGAAACGTGCTCAACTTTTTGGCTCAGCTCTGGTGCTATCTTCGATCCCAAGCTAATCGATGCACCCCTCGAAACATAGGAAAATCAACGAACACCTCATTTTTCTGTCAAACTTACACTGTACCAACCGGTGGAAACTAACGATTTAAAATTGGCTCACTACTTGACTTACCTATTGGTCCCAAGCAAATCGATGAACGTACCCCATTCTAGTCGAAATTCTAGT
This sequence comes from Ochlerotatus camptorhynchus, assembly GCF_037179485.1. Classification (NCBI taxonomy): domain Eukaryota; kingdom Metazoa; phylum Arthropoda; class Insecta; order Diptera; family Culicidae; genus Ochlerotatus; species Ochlerotatus camptorhynchus. The sequence goes on along the minus strand of NW_027040823.1, from coordinate 84,553 downwards.
ACTACACAATGTTTGTTTTGATTCGCTATGAAAGTTTGACAGACAAAATGGGGGGTTTGTTGATTTTCCTATGTTTCGAAGGGTGCATCGATTAGCTTGGGACCCAAGAGAGTACCAGAGCTTAGCCAAAAAATTCAGCACGTTTCTTCGGGACCTTCTGGTCTTAGAGTTACCTCTATGTGACTACTGCCGAAGTAATCATGGCTCGGACACATGACAGGGATAGAGTCACCCTGGAATTTTCACTTAAATTTGTTCCATTTGGTGCATTTTCACTTACATTTGACACTTCGAAAATAAATTATTATGTTCGAAAATCACTCTGTTGTTGATCGTCCGATTTTCGAAAAAGATGTTTGTCAAAATTCATTCCTTGTCTGTCAGAAATAAGTCGGATAGAATAATAGATTTATTTGAAAATTTTCCATCTGTCGAATTTAAGTAAAAATTCACCAAATGGAACCACAGCCTTAGGACCAGCGTTGCCAGAATGTTTTAAAACTTATCGATATCAAAGGTTTAAATCGGTGTTTATCTGTATTTACTACTTTAATTAATTTTATATTTTTGCCGTTTTTGAAAGCGAAAATTTTAACTTATGGACTATGATCGGAAAATTCCGGAAGAAAACTCCGGTGAATGTTTGAATTAGCTTCTGGAGGAAGCTGAAAACAACATCCAGAGAAAGAAGAAATAAGTTCTCCTGGAGGAAATTTGAGGAAAGTTCTGAGAGAAGTTAGAAAAAAACATCCGCGGAACTGAGAAACTTCTGGCAAAAATTTAAAGAAAAATTTCATTCAGAAAAAAAAAATCGGATTTCACATTCAAAGGAAGGCAGAAAAGTTTCGGAAATCGGAAGTAAATTCCAGAAGTAGCCATTTCCAGGGGAAGCCAGAAGAAGCTCGCAAAAACTTTCCAATAGAAGTAAAAAAAAAACCAACTGGACAAAATTCCAGAACTAGACGACAGAAATCTCTGGGAGAAGTTGATTTGAACTTCCTGAAGAAAACTGAAGAAACTTCCTAAGGTAGATTGAAAAAAAAAAAAAAAATCTGGAGGAAGTTGGAAGCCAGAGCGCTAACGGAACAGTCGAAAGAAACTAGGACATAATTCCGGAAGAAAGAAGCTCTTGGGGGATGTTCTAATGATCCAGAAAATCTTCCAAATGGTTATAAAACATCCCTGAAGACCCCGCAACGCCCCTGAAGTTTTTGGAACATTCCTGGAATGTACTTAGGAATATTCCATATTTCCTCGGAATTCCTTAAAAGTTCTTGTAATTTTTCATAAGTTAATTGGGCTGTTTAGGTGCACTTTGATCATCTTTGAAATACTTGGAACTTCCCTGATTATAATGAGACTACCGGAATAATCAACTTTGAAGGTCTCTAGACTTTCTTTAAGATTACGAGATTTCTTAAGCGCTCGCACAATTTTCTTGAATTTATTGTAACATCAGCATTGAAATTCTCTGATCTTCCCGATTTTTCTTATTTTTAAAAGTTAACGACACTGCCTATAAAAAGCACGGGACTTCCCATTAAAAGCTCTCACAATGTATTGCTGAAGTTTTCGGAAATTACCTGTGTTTCACGGAACTCCTTTAAAATTTCAGCGATTTCCTTGAAATTTATTGATCTGTCATGATGTTCTCGGAGCTTCCTAAAGTTCTCTGAATTCTCCTGAAACTAATGGAAATGTCCTGAAAACCAATAAATTTTCCAGAAGTTCTTTGGACTTGTGAAGTATCCAAAATATTTATGATGTTTCCTTAAGTTCACTGGACTTTCCCGAAATTTCCGGGAGGAGTCGTAAAATAATGTACGATGTAAGGTGGAAGAAAATTCCAGGAGAAAGTTTGAAGAAAATTCAGAAAGTTAAATAATGATTAAAAGTATTTCCCGATTCCCCGGAATTACCAGAAAGAACCATCGAATGTTTATCGATTCATGGGAAGCCAAATACGGTGAGGACATTAATCGAAAGAGTATCCATAAGACATTTTTAAAGATGATTTGTTTTTAAAGTGTCAAACAATTTGAGATATTCAAAAAGATACAAGTCTGCGCAATAATTTTCTGCCAAATTCGAGCGCAGGCAGGCAATAAACATTTTGATTATTTAAAAAATCGTGAAGTAATGAAATTGGGTTGTTAGCGGAATGCTTAAATAAAACAGCAAAAAAAGGTTATCTTCCATTTAATTCCACTTAATTAATTTTGGTATCCATGACAGATACGTATTTCGACTACAATGTGCAGTAGACTGATGCAAATTTTGACATTTTCGCTCCACAGTGCTCAAACGGTTCCAAATCGGGTCCTGATTAGTCTCCCAAAATTTGAACTCATTTGATAAGAAACTGACTTGGCACAAACCATTTGAAGTTTATGTGGAAATTACTATAGGAAAACCAAATGTTTTGTTCATATCCATCTAACAACTTATCATATCGCTCTGCTTTAAAAAATGATAACTGAACTCGTAGAAAATTTTCTCAGCTACAACTTTGTCCTGAACCACTTTTCAATATAATGTAAGCATCAAAAGTTATCAATAATTCAAGCCACTAATGTCTTACGATTATGCTCAATCAACTGTTCAGCAGGCAACATTGGTGTTTCTGGCGCTTGGAATAGAGCACAAAAATCATGGCTGTCACACTGCAAGATACAGTGTTGCTCACAAAACAGCTGCTTGATCATGCCATAAGATTATCAATCTCTTAAACAATTAATAACTATTTTATTTGACGTTTGGCTCAACAACTATATTCTGCTAAGTTGAAGCTGAGAAAATTTTCCATAAGTATAGCTTTTGAATTTTTGAACAGTGCAATATGGAAAAAGGTAAGAAGACGATGAACAAAAAGTTTGGATTTCCCATAGTAATTTCCATATAAACTTCAAATGGTTTGTGCCAAGTCAGTTTCTTTTCAAATGAGTTCAAATTTTGGGAGACTAATCAGAACCCGATTTGGAACCTTTTGAGCACTGTGGAGCGAAATAAACATTTCAAAAGGTCCTATCTGCATTGATCGATTCTCTTTATCGACTTTCTCTTTCGTCAATCACCCATATTCTTGTTATGGAGGCGAACCAGCCCAAGGCTGAAAGCCTCCCTAATAAAGATAAATTAATTAATATTCTTGTTTTCATTCGAACCGTATTTTCCATACAAAAAAACATCAGCTGCAAAAACTGTCCCTGTTTTATTTGACATTTTGGGCGCTAGATAAGAACCTCCTTTATCAAACTATGTGGTAGAATTAGCGCGAAATCTGTTTGCATAGCAGTGGTTATGAAAAGAGAGAGTTGATTAAGAGAATCGATCAAAGCAGAAATTTCATCGAGAACAAATCAAAATCTAACCCTCTTAAGTACTCATCTTCTAGGCAAAAAAGTCAATATCACAGGTATAAATTAAGTATCTGTCATGGATACCAAAATTAATTAAGTGGAATTAAATGGAAGATAACCCTTTTTTGCTGTTTAAAAAAAATCGATCTTCTAAATTGTCGAACCTATAAACGGAATGCCTTTAAAAGAGCTTTGAGTTCGTTAGGACCTAAAACCCCAAAAATCAGTATTCTGAGGAACCTTATCTGTATATTAGTATCTAGTTCGAAAATCGGATAAATCGATGTATCTGGCAACGCTGTTTAGGACGCCGAGTTCAACACAAATTTCCTAAGGATGATCTGAGTGCTGCTGTGATACGTTCCAACTACAAAGAAGCTTCTCATCGAGAAGAAAAAAAAAGCATAAAATATGTAGCTACTTTATTCTTAACACTTTGTTCATTAGCTAACCCTACTCGATTAAAATACAAAGTTCCACTGGTTCCGTTGAAAATTGCGCTCATTCATCCTTTTTGTATCGCATTTTCATCTGTGACTATTAAACACAATTAAACAGCTACCCATTTGATCGGCACCATTTGGTACGCAGCGTTTGAAATGAAATCAGCGCCTGCGACCAGTACCAGTACCTAGTAGTTAATGACCACATGGTCGCCTCTATCTCTCCAGCGGTGCAATGATTCGGGTTGGCATGAAATTGCTCGACTCGTCGCTGGAGCTCTCGTCCAGAATATCATCAATCTCGTCCCGTACCAGTTCGGCGTAGGACGGTTCATTGCCGACGTTGGCTTCTTCTGTTTGCACCCGATTGTAGTGCTGGTAATCGGCACCGCCGACGCCTCCCCCAATGCCATTGCCCAGCAGGATACCCCGAAAGCAGCGCCTCCACAGCAGATAGATGACCACAAAGGCGACCAGCAGTGTCGCTCCGACGACGGTTATCATAATGAGGTAGTCGGTCGATTGCCAGCTCTTATCAAGCTTTTGGCTATCGGCCGGGTCGGATAATGTGGCATTAGGCGAGGATTTATTTGTTCCGCTCGGTCCACCGTGGCGTTGTTTTCCGTTGATGGAAACGCAACGTCGCCGGTGTGCCTCGAAGGGAGCCGGTGGATGCACATCGGCATCATTGTCGTCGACGAAGGCAAATAAAGGCTGACACTCGATGCAGTGGAATTCGTCCGGACCGACGCACTTGAGGCACGTTGGATGACACTGGTTGCACTGGCGCCGCTGATCATGAGGTTGAGTGTCACGTTCTTGTGGTGAGGGCACTGCCTGTAGCAGAATGTCGTCGTCCAAATTGTTGGAACCATCACCGTTGATGTCGGCCAGTCGGAAACCGATAGCTGCAGCACTGCGTCGTAATGAACCTTTCGGCAGTGGTTGCTGCTCGATGATGGCACTTTCCGAATCGTCGATGTTTGGATTTCGGCTGGGGTCCGAGTCCGAGGGGAAGGTCGAGTCCGGACACGTACTGTAGCAGCGATCTTTGTACCAATAGGAAGATGGACCACAATCTGTAAGGGTGATAGGGGAAAGAGGGGAAAGATTTTCGCATTCGATTGAAAATTGTTAACCAGAGTTGTTAGCGGCCTTCGGGGATAGCGACGTGCTATGCTTTCCTGCAGTGGGAATGCGTCGTGATGACAGGTAGGGAGTAGATGAGCCAGCACCAGATGAAAGCAAATTTAGGAAAATGTTTACCTACGGTGATAGTGCAGATGATGTTAGTTCTACGCGAATTTAACCAAATTAATGTTTGGACATGCGATTAGGTTTGCATATACAAAGTAATCGATGAGCAAAGAATCACAATGGAGGCAGGCTTAAGAATAGACAGTATCACAATAACATTTTAGGTACGGAGTTTTGAAACAAGCTCCTATAATTTAAGTTTACTGCGGGAAATTGAACAAAAAAACTCTAGGTTTATTCAAAGTGATTTTATGTTACTTCATACGCGAAGTTAGCGATTTTCAGAGTTGGTTAGAAATGTGTCTAATATGAAGACATACTTCAAATCTCCGCGTACATCGTACGGGTTAGGCAAAAGGTGTGCGTTTGACTTTGTACTGTCGCATTAATGGCCCTTCGCTCATTTTCAACTTCTATTCAATTTTCATACTGCCGTACTCTAACGGAACTATCCACCTACCCTTATCATTCTTTAGCTAATAAATTATCACACTAAAGCTTCATATTAGACAGCATTTCCAACCAACACTAGGTTTGGGCTAATAATAATTCAATGGCGAAACGGCGGACCATACCCAGACTAAACCCAACAAACATTTTCAGCTATGAATTACCAAATTTTAAGAGCCATTATTTGAAATGTATGACTAACTACCCGCATAGAAAAATACCATTTCTAGAACAGTTCAAACTTCACTGACACCTTACTAGCTATGTTAACTTTTCACAAAATAGTTTTGTTATGGTTTATGGAATGTAATAAACATTAAAGAAACACTACTTTCAACTGTTACAGTTTCTGGTATGTTTTAGCTAAATTTTGTTACGGTTGATCAACTATACTGAACTGTTACAAAACATTACGAATAAAAGTTGTAAACAACTTGTACAACGCTTACGTGTTTCGATTATGGTTGCTTTATGTTTTTACAATTTGTACAAACAGAAGAAAACGCTTTTGATTGAAACGGTGCTCGTGAGTTCATTGTGTTGTTTTGTTCGTTATTTTATTTTTAAAACCCTTGGTAATATTAGCTTAAAGCATAAAATATTTCTTAAAAGCGCATGCATTTTCTACACAAATATTCAGGGCTAACAGCGGTTTACATGTGAAGGAGATTTCGATGTTGGTGGCTCACATCATCCAAAAAGGAAATCGAAGCAGGTACGTTATGCCGGGGCCTTTTTATCTTCCAGAAATGGAATGGAGTTTGTTTTGCAGGGCAAATTCATTCATCTATTCATTTTATATTAGATCAATAAACATGTTACCAAGAGCAAGGGAGGTGTCCACAAAAAGAAATCTTGTAAATCACATTAAAATTAAAGAACAACCCATGATGGCTGTATTCCGGATAAGCTACGACAGTATTTATTATAACGTCAATAAGTATAGTAATTTATACCATTTCATAGTATATCATGAAGTTAACAACAATGGTTGGTTCTAAACCGTACTACCTTATTCGAAAGTTAATGGAAATAGTTTCACATATCCAACTAGAACCTTTTCTGATGTGGTAAGGCTATAGTTGTTTTGCTAAAAATGTATGAGAAAAAGCGAGATTTCGTATGGTGAACGTTCTTAACCACCCATTGTTCATATGGTTGGGTCTTCGAAAACCTTAATCAATATGGTCAAAACTTTATCTAGGTATGGTTTAATTAAAGTTGACTGAACCTTTCTCATTATGGTTTTCAGAGGAAGATAAACCATTTTTAATGTGGTAATCGTATGGTTGTGATTTATGCGGGTACTCTCGAACGGAACAGACAAGGATCCGATTGGACTTGTGATTGGCCAGTCGGAAAGGGAAAACCCTGGAGATGGCTCTGCGGAAATTCAATTCCTGAAAGTAGACCTAGAGATCCGCAACTTTTTCGAAATTCCATAAAATATGAGTATATAGAGTGTCCCAGAAATTATAAGCACAATTTCAATTCGCTGCCATTTCTACCCCACTGAAGTTTATTAGCTGTTCATCGATGTGTGTTGTTGTTTACTTATTGCTCAACAAGTTTTTGTGCACAAAGTGCATTGTTTCGACAAAAACATCAAATTGCAAGGCATTTTCCCGGAAAAGCGCAAACAGATCGTGCACAACCTGTCAGTAAGGAAGTTGGTGAAAATGGAGGAAGTAAATATCGGAGCAGTTGAAATCGCCATCCAGAAGTTTGGTGAAGAAGTTACTTTCGAGGACACATCGAAATCTGTCCGCAAACCGGGACCGGTGGACCGAAAAGTGGACCATAAGATACCCAACCTATCGTCAGTAAGAAAAGTGCCTCTGTTCGAGATTTGATAACAAAAAAAAAAACTGAGAACATCGAAGAGTAACGTCCAACGTGCCAAGGCAATAATCGGGTTGAAAACGTTCAAGAAGCAGAAGAAGTCGAAACAAGTCGCATCCGTCAAACCGAGGGCTTGCAAGCTACCGTACGCGTGATAATTTTTGCACCATTGAGCAATGTCAAAATTAAAAAAAAAGTTCTCAAAAATTTCGTTTTCGAGTTTTTTTTTATTTCAATAAATGGGGGGATGGGGGGATATTTCTCAAAGTCTTAAACTATGTTAATCATCGATCGAGTTTCCACTTGCTGTAATTACGGCCTCCACACGCTTCCGGAATGCACGGCAGGTTCTAATAATGTAGTCTGGATCCATTTCTCTCCAGGTACGGGTCAATGTTTGTCTGAGGCTTGCTGTGCTCGGGTGGCGTTTAGAACAGGCCTTGGGCTTCATGACGCGCCATATTGAGTAATCCAGTGGATTAAGATCGGGGCTGGATGGCGGCCACATATCCTTCGCCCAGAACGGAAGATGTTCCTGCAACCACCTCTAAGTGCGGTTCGAGGTGTGGCACGGAGCCCCATCTTGTTGAAATACAACATTTGGCGTCGGACCGTACTGTTCTTTGATCCACGGAAGGACATACTTACCTAAAATCCCGATGCAGACCTCCGTGTTGACCTTGTCGCCTTCTGGAATGAACACCGGGTCAATTTTTTTGCCATCGGAAGCCACCAATCCAAACACCATAACGCTAGCAGGATGCTTGGTCAGATACACGTTCTTGTGCTCGTCGGCCACGTCTTTTACCGGAAGAGAACTAATATACCGGTCGGTTCTGGAATTTGATACGGGATCGACGGTAAACATGCTCTCGTCGGTGAACAGGATTACCGGATTTTTTCGCTTAAGGAAGTTCAAGATTTTCTTGCATCATTCGACTCGTAGCTCCCGGATGCGGTTGGTAATCATGTGAGTTTTTTTCCTTGCCCTCGACTTTGCCCCGCAATCTTCCTTTACGATCTTCCGTGCCGTAAAGTCACTGATCCCGTGTTCCTTTGCCATTTTCCTTATTGAACGCACTGGATTCCCCCGAATCTTCCTTTTAATAGCAGCGATAACCCTCGGAACCCGAGCTGACCTCGGAAGACCTGTGGCCACCTTCGCGGATAGTTGTCCTTTCTTTTCCTTTCTTTTGCGCGTGGGACAAATCACGAATACGCTGCCACTTCGTCATGGTGCAACTGTCAAACTAAGTAAATCATTTTCTTTTATACACAGCCTACTACGGTATGAGCTATTGGTTACGTACATGCAAAGAAACGCGGCATTGTATGCACAGGTGAAACGGGAACCTTATTTGTACGATGGTGCAAACATTATCACGCATACGGTATATGATAGCCTGCTGTATGGAAAATTGGCTTGTGTCAGATTTGACTACAAGACGCTTCAGCGGGACCCACAAAGCTGCTTCACCGTCGCGGCAGTGTCAAATTTGACTCTGATCAAAATTGATGGACTGACGCAGCGTCAATGTGAAGTCGCCAAGTAAAGATTTCGGTGGAAAAGCAACTTGACATGCGTTACACCAGTCATTTGACGGACGAACCCCTTCGTCAATGTTGACGGTGACGCAGTATTGTGGGTCCCGCTTTCCGGGAGACCAATACAACACAGTCCGTAATGGTCAGGAAGTTGACGATGCCGATAAGTCAATTTTTACCGAAAAATTTGGTAAGAAGGCCATGGTTTGGCAAGCGACATGTGAGTGCCCCATGATCCGTCAATTCAATCGAAGAATTAAAAAAAAAGACTGGACCAAAGTGGCCAAAATTATCGCCATGGAATCTTTGCTGAAGCTCATGGGCAGCGTCAGATCAAAAGTTCGCTCCTTGGAATACGATTAAGGGAAGTGCAGATTATTTTCATATAATTGAAAGAAAATACTACAGAGAGCATATAGGAGAAATATCTCTAATGTTGGCCTATGAATCTAATATTGGGCCCATCGCTAAAAATCTGCTATTTATCAATTTTATCTAGGTGAACGCATCATTGGGAGGGTACTAATGAATATTTTTGGTTGCTATTGAAAATTTAGTCGATTGCTGTCGAATTTAAGTATGAGCCCAAATTAGTGGCATTTAGGCCGACATTACATCCATTTACCCTATATGAAACAAAAATTTGAGTTCATTAACATAACGTTATTTTATTCCAATACTAAACTGTGCTTATACTTTCTGGGACATCCTATAGAGGAAAAATACCATCATCATATCGATTCTTCTTTTTCATTTTTAAGTCATTAAGAACTTTGGGCGTATTGTCACCTCACCTGTGAGAGAGAGAGAGAGAGAGAGAGAGAGAGAGAGTCACGAGACTCGCATAATAAAAGTGACTTCCAGGCATATTCTTTCGGGGTGTATGAGGTGAAGTGACGCGCCGTCACTAGTACAATTGTCACCTCGCGTGAGGAGACTCTCCATTTGGTTGGCACGGGCAGGCCACTTGTGAAGTGATAATTGTCACCTCGGGTGAGGTGACTCCCGTGCAAATCATATGGAACCTCACCCGAGCTCTCGGTCAAGAAGCTCTCGCAGGCTGGAATCAACGTGTTATTCACAAGTCTTGGAGGTCAAGATCGTGCGGAATTCTAGAAGGATGGAGAACTGATCGGTGTAGCGTATCTGAGTGGAAATTTGTACCAGCTGGAATAGGATGTCGGTACTATGGGACAGGCCAATATAAGCGTGGCTGAGACAAACAAATTGTGCCATCGTCGCTTGGGCCATGCAAGTCAACAAGCTTTAAACAATCTTTTGAAGCACAAAATGACTACAGGTTTTGTGGAGAAGGTTAATTCAATTGGTTTTGCGATACGTGTTTGATGGACAAGCAGTGTCGGGAACCATTTGACGGTTTCAGAGAACATGCCACACGTCCGTTGGGGCGAGTTCATTCGGATGTGTGTGGCCCCATTAGCTGAACGTTTCAACGGTAAAATCAATATTGATTGACTCGCAGGCTTCCGAAGACCATGTGGTCAGAAGCGGCTCTAACTGCAACGTACCTCTTGAACCGTTGGCATTGGCTGGACATGTAACCCCGACCGAGAAATGGATGACCTTAACAAGATAAGGATATTTGGGTGTAAGCCTATGGCATGGATCCCCAGCCAGCAGAGGAAAAAGTTGAACCGCTCCACATGGATACCGGCTCTGACACAGAGAATTGAATCCTACGAAGAGATCGAAAGGACGTGACAATCGGAATCACTGGCTGGCAGCTGTCCATGATGAACTGGAATCGATGATAAGTAACCAGGAGTGGGGGCTGGTAAAGCGTCCGATAGGAGTGAAACCTTTGCAACCACCAAAGTGGATATTCTGCGTTAAGGAAGATGCTGACGAAAATATTGTAGGACATAAGGTTAGGTTGGTCGTGAAAGGGTTTCTCCAGAAACCTTGCCTCGATTATCCGAAACCTATGTAAAGGGTGTCCACGATGAAATTGCCACACACAAAATTGATTCGCAAAATTCGAGTTTTCATCCGATTGCCATCAAATTTTCAGGGATTGAGAAATAACTATTAAACTTCATTTTACCATTTTACTCGTATTTTATTTACAGTCCATACGCAAATGCCCGCACCTTGGCCTTAACCCCGGCCATAAGATTCTGCACAACCTGTGAATCAACCGTTTTTTGCATGTAAACCCATACTTTCTTCAGTTCCTCGACTGTCTTCACTACCTTAGGTCGTTTAAGAAGGTGCTGCTTCATAATCGCCCAGTACTTCTCGATGGGGCGGAGCTCCGGAGTGTTGGGAGGGTTGAACATTTTCGGCACGAAATTGACCTTATTGTCCGCATACCACATCAGCACGTCCTTGGAGTAGTGGCATGAGGCCAAATCCGGCCAGAAGATTGTTGGGACGTTGTGGGCCTTCAGGAGAGGAAGCAGCCGCTTCTGGAGGCACTCTTTTATGTACACCTGTCCGTTCATCGTGTCCTGGGTCACGAAAGGTGCACTCCGCTTCCCGCACGTGCAGATGGCTTGCCAAACCAGGAATTTCTTCGCAAATTTGGACATCTTCTGAGTGCGGACATGCTCCGGAACGCTGAACTTATCCTTGGCCGTGAAAAACAGGTTGCCGGGGATCTGTTTGAAGTCGGCCTTCACATATGTTTCGTCGTCCATGATGCAGCATTCAACTTTCGTCAGCATGTTGAGGTACAACTTCCTGGCACGGGTTTTGGTGGACTTGTTCTGCTTCTCGTCGCGATTAGGGGCCTTTTGTACCTTGAACGTTCGAAGCCCAGCCTTAGTTTTGGCCTTCTGGACAAAACTTCGGCTTAGGTGCAGCTTCTTAGCCACATCCCTAACGGAGGCGTTCGGATTTCGGTTGAAGGCCCCAACTACGCGGTTGTGATTTTTGGTGTTGTACGGAATACTTTTTCCTTCACTTCTGGGCTTCCGATCGGTGGTCAACCGTTCCTAGAACCGCTTAATCACTCGCGACACCGTGGAATTCGCGATTCCCAACGTTTTAGCGATGGAACGATACGAGAGATCCTTGTTCTCGTGATGAATGCGCAAGATTTTATCACGCACGAGCTGTTCTTTCGACTCCATTTCCGCGAGTTTTGATCACAGGACTTTAAAACTTGCAGGATGTAAATAATGCACTATGAACTAAATCCACCCAAATTTTCATTAAATTCTACCCAACGGTTAAAAAGTTAGAGCAATTTCATAGTGTGGCAATTTCATCGTGGACACCCTTTACCAGTGACCAATGTGTTTCATGTTCTGGATGCTGGATGAACCTCTGTTTGTAACCCATGGTTATCAAAAGAGAAAGTTAATGAAGATAATCGATCAAAGCAGATAAGATCTTATGAAATGTTCATCTAGAATTATTAAAATTTGTGAAAGCTAAGAAATCAAAATCGTGTGTTGCCTAAATCGAACGGGTACTGCACTTCACAATTGTATGTTTTAATAATTCTACAGATGATGTTTACCTGTACTATCATTCAAAATTTAAATTACCCGCTCAATTCGAAATAGAATTGATCAGCAAATAACCGATTAACAGTCAGCTGTGACATAGCACTACTGTCCCGTTGCCGAGAAGCGAGCTTGCCTATTTCTTTTCGGTAGCAGGGTTGCCAATCCAATATCCAATAATTGTTCACTAGGGCCAATGAACCAAGTTAGTGCCAAAATTCGACCATTTTGACTCTCGCCTAATTTTTCAAAATGGCGTTTTCGATATTTTTCAATAAATGATAGCACGAAAACGGATCATCTAATCAAGTTGATGTCTGGAGCATAGTTGTAAAGGTAACTGGATTTTCTTTTCAGAAAAAAAATACACACTGAAAAAGATCAAAAAAATTTGTTAAAAAATTAAGAAAAGCTTTTAAAAAGTAAAATAACAAAGAAAGTATGTACATTTTTAAGATTTCAAAACTAAGGACTTAACGGACACTTCAAAATTGAAAAAAAAATCGTAGAACATCAACTTTGAGTAAAATGTATGTTCTTTTTTTCATTGCACCTACAGCGAACAATTCTGCGAAGTTTCATGGTATTCTGTGAGGAAAAATCTAAGAATTGTTTATTTTTTCGCTATTTGGTCTTGAACTACTGCTCATATACGAGAGTTTCATGAAACTCCCCAACAAACATTGGATGCAGAATAAGAGCTTATGCAGGCAAAAATATACTTCTTGAGCTAAAAACTAGCTCATTCAGCTTTTAATCAACTCGAATTTTATGTAGGATCATGCCATCTTCCGCCATGTGAATTGACCGTACTGGGGGCTTGCTGACAGATAAAACAATTAAGCGTTATATATCTTAAAATAGTTATTAATTTACTGCAAAATCAATTAAACCAGTTCACTCCCATACAGTTTACTGATGTCTTACTACCAAGCTATTTTGTCTCTTACACAATGTTCTCCCCCACGAGTTCGACCTTTCAACATTTCATGTAGGATAAGTGCACCAGTATTGGCCATAGTTTCCTGTTTTGGCCACACCTCAGAAAACCGATTAAATCATAATCATCATGGATTTTGAGGTAGAAATGTTTATGTACACCGATGAATATGATTTGTACGAGCAAACTGAGCGTAACTTAACGTATCAAAATTGTAAAAAGAAGTAAAATATCGTCAAAAATTGGCCAAAATAGGAACATGGGCAATGCTGGTGCGTTTCCTCAATTTCAGGGCTGTTACAATATTTTCTAAATTTGATCCGCGAAATCCGCGATTTCTCAAAAGAAATCCGCGACTTCATATACTAATCCGCGACAAAAAAAAAAACTGTTTTCATTGCCTAAAAATACCATTTGTATACTACTACATGGTATTTCAAGCTTATTGCATATAGCATATTAGATTTTGCCTGCTCTGAACTTAGTGTTCTTTGAAGTACCTTCACATTGATTTGAGAGCTTTCTATGCCTGTACCATTATATGCCCAAGGAAGTAGAGAAATTTGCCAACCCGAAAAATTAATAGACCGAACGGGAATCGAACTCAGTCGCCTCCAGCATGGCCTCGCTTTGTAGCTGCGCCTTTACCGACTGAGCTAAAGGAGTATCGTTTGTATCCTTTGAAAAAAAATCAGTTATTTATGAATGGTTTTATTTTATTATTATTATTATTATTATGGTCACTTTAACACTCTTGAGTCATTCGTGACTTGTCCGGGGGTGAGATTTGAACTCGTGACTTCGGCATGAGAGGTATGGATGTTAACTACGCCGGGGTCGCCCCCTAGTTTATGAATGTTTCTATTGAATAATACAGGCCTAGATTTGATGAAGCATTATTTAAAAAAAATTTCTTCAAAGTTAACCTTTGCGTCTCTGACGTATTTTGCTGTCCTAAATGTTGTAGTTAATTTGGCGCTAGTTTTCTCAACTTTTGACCGATTTAAACCAAACACCCTGAACATAATCGAGAAATTACCAGAGTTTCATAAGTCACACTTGTTGGTCACGTTGCGGTTCTGTATTTACACAGATATTCCTTGGGGTCTGTCCAAAGGTGAGATATTGTATTTTCGTTGGCAAATCATAACCGAATCATATATATGTGACTTTGTGGATCATGCACGACTTATTACTATGTGTACTGGAAATTATAGGTTTGACAAATTTGATTTTTTCTACTAGATCAACCAAAACTGCAATAATGTCTGTAGTATCGAAAAATGTCCAATCAGTTTCAAAGTGTCTATGTGGATCATGCATGATCAATTTCCGAGTAATCCAGATGTAAATTCTTCAAATCGACCTGGAGTTCAGATAACTTGATCTACTAGATCAATCGAGATTTGGACAATGTCTTTAATGTAGAAATATTTCCAGACAGATGCACAGTGTCTATGTGAATCATGCATGAACTATTGCCATGTATACCAGATGTTTTAAGTTCTCCAAATCGTTCTAGAGTTCAGATGATTTATTCTACTAGATCAACCATGACTGGGATACAGTCTGTAGTATCGAATTATGTCCAAACAGATTCGTAGTGGCTATATGGATAATGTTTAATTATTTCTACTTATACTAGATGATCTATGATCTGTAGTATCGAAATATCGATTTGAAAATCCTTAGTAAATATTTGGCATACACGAATATAGGTTGACATGATCCACATAGACACTGCAAATTTATTTGGACATATTTCGATACTACAGATATTGAATTAGGCTTGGGTGATTTAGTAGAAACATAATCTGATCTCCAGAATGATTTCAGAACCTATAACATCTTGTATACGTAGCAATAGGTTGGGCACAATCCACATAGACACTTTGAATCTGTTTGGACATATTTCGATACTACAGACATTATTGCAGTCTTGGTTGATATAGTTGAACAAATCAACTAAACTCCAGGACGATTTGGAGAACCTATAATATCCTGTATACATGGTAATTACCCGCATATATACGATTCGTTTATGATTTGACATTGAAAAATGCTATGTTCATATTGGAAATAAATAAAAACATGAAAATGTCTCTCATTGGACAGACCTCACGGAATTTCCGTGTAAATCCGGTGTGACTTATGGAATTGAGATCATTTCTCGATTATTTGCAGGGTTTTTGGTTTGAACCGGTAAAAAATTGAGAGCCAAATGAACAACAAAATTGATGACAGCAAAATAATCCGGGACGGAAAGGTTACAATGAATTCCACAATTTTTGTGACAGCACATCAGTCCCTTCGCGATTTTCGCGACATCATTTAATGTTTCCGCGATTTTCGCGACTGAAAGTTCAAATCCGCGACAAATCCGCGAAATTCGCGAAATCCGCGAAATTCGCGAAATCCGCGCCTGTTGTAACAGCCCTGCAATTTTGATGACAAACGATGTGTGATTTCCCTCTTACAGACTTCATAGTAGAGTACCTGGCATTGAAAACAATTCCAGTACCCTTGTTTAAGCTTTTAGATTCACATTCTTAGGCGCAACCCTAACAGGATGTCCCGCCTTTTCTCTTATTGGGACACGGCTTATGGGGTGTTTACACTTGTGCTGGAGTGCTGGGGGCTAGTGTACTAAAACTGTACTAAAAAGTAGTCAGCTTGCTGTAAACAGAATGTCAGCATCTACCAGCATGAGATTTCAGGAACAACTGAAATTCGTGCTAGTTGGTTGAGCTAGTGAATTAGAATATGTATGTAAACAACCCATTAGCAAGCATTTTGTGTGTTTAGAATACTAAGAAGGATGAATTTCAAATGTGACTCTAAATGCATAAATGTCGGGTACTCTGTTTTGAAGTCTGTGAAAGGGATTTCTTGGTTTGTTGACTACTTTGCCCTGTATTGAGGTCTCTAAAAACTGTGCCAAATTTGATCGAATTTAATTATGATCTGGATTTGCGGGAGAATTTGAAATTTTGTATGATAAAGTATGGGAAACTGAATAAAGCTATTCATTTGCTTGTCAAAATTCAACAATTGCTCAATTTTTACCAACCCTGGACTGAGATTTCATTATGATAGGAAAAGTAAAATTTAACTCTCCGTACACGATGCCTCCGGTAAAATGTGTAACGGCAAACTTGTAATGTTTAAAAAATCCTAGCTCAGCCATTTATTGACACATTGCAAAGCTATTGGCACCGGTTGAAACAATGACACACCATTAGCCATACGGACGTTAGTCATATTTTTATTTTCGTATGTGGACATTACCCATAATGTACGATTACCCGAATGTACCTGAATATTTCAATTGAATGTTTCATAAAAAAATCAAAGAATAGCTTATGATGTAAAGCAGCAATCAACTCCAAGAGAGATGTTGCTTTTGAGAATTTTCAGATGGAATTTTCAAAAGCTTTTATCTGTCAAACAACAGCTCAAGATACAAACGAGGGAGTCAACTCCAAGAGCAACATAATTTATTAGTATTTTATGGTAGAATTTTTAAAAGCATTAATCCGTATACAATTTATAGTATAAAGAAGGAGTTAACTCAATGTAAGAAATGATTTCTGCATTTCCATTGCATTTTTCTAAAGGGAAAAAATATTTGTGAGTACAGTACCCGTTCGACTTTGACAACAAAACCACAAAGCCGTTCGATTTTGGGACGGGGTTCGATTAAACGGATTGTGAAAATTATTTGTATTTTCGCTCCATGCGATCACAATTTTTAATCAAATTAAAATGATTAAATTCTTAGTCATGAAGATGATTACTCTCTCAGAATTTCTAGTTCGCGAGGACTGTTTAGGACCATCATAAGAATCTTGTTCTGGATCCTTTGGAGTTTAAGGTGATGGCATTTGGCACAACTCTTCCAGAGAATTATAGCTAACGTCTGTTATTGCTACCATATATTATGGCTACCGTCTTTATGACAATCGTACGTATGGCAAACATCCGTATGGCTAACGTAATTATGGCTAATGTCCGGTCACCGTTTTCCCATACAAAATTTAAAATTCTCCCGCAAATCGAGATTGCGCAGTTGTTGTCAATACGCATTTAAAGAGCAATGGGGCACAGGTGGTTGTAAAGTTGACCCTCAGTTGCTCAGAGTATTCCGGCTTGGTAATGAAGTGCGTTACCTGATACGGCTGTCTGAGGCCCCATCGAAGTGGATATGTGAAGCTAATAAACACGGCAAGGTTAGATTGTAGAACGCATGCCGGAAGAGAAATAATGGAACAAAATTATCATCAGAGAACAGTTGAGTGAGACATTAGGTGGCGAAGATTCAACTAGGTATTGCTGTGGACTGAAGCCCACTAAGAATCAAGTAAAAGTAAACAGTAATTATTACAACATGCAATCACTTACCCGTCGTGGATCTTCGAATACTCTTCCGATACTTTAATTCGGGGTTAATTCAAGCATAAATTTACAGCACATATTCTTCTAACCATGTTAGCTTTTGTTACTTCTGGTTAGTTTCAGCTAAACCGTTATCTATGGTAAATGTGTATGCATGAATGTGTTGGTCATTAATTATGAGTTTAAACGAATAAAGATAAACATTCACCACCACTACCACCAATGGTGGACCATATGTACAATAGGGGATTAAATCATGGATGCAAAGCAACAACTAAAACTAAGTCGGAACTTATTCTATATACAGAAAACTACAAACTAAAGCCTTAACAAACAAAACTAATCAATGAATAAATAAAACAACTCCAAGCAAACAAATGCATTCGTGTGTGTGTATGTGTGTTGTTGGTAGGTTTTTGCTTTTCCCTTCAACACCAATGTAAATAAATAGTAACCGAAACAGATAAAACAAAAATGATGTTAATAACTCACTAACCCTACTACGCGGATCGGGGCGAAATGAAATAATGCTGCAGAGTTAGTCCGGGTTTGGCTTTGTTTCTTTCCACTTCGTGGATGGACAACAGTTGGTGTTGATTATTATTTTTTTTTGTTTTTGTATGAGTAGTTTTTTTTTTGTTCAACAAACATTGTATCGCAATTGTTTTCGCTCTCTTTATTAAATCAATTTGTTTGTTTTCATTTCGCTTGAACTTATTTTCTTTTTTGTTGTTCTTGGATGGCTTAAGGTGTGAAGTGCTTTGCGGGTGCGAGGAAAATGGATTTCTTTTGCTCTCATTTCCGGTACACTCGACAGATTTTTTTGTTTGTTTGTTTTGCAATTCGTACAATTCGATCTTTTACACAGTCAATTTCGGAAGGGGTTTTGCTTTTTTCCGATTTTTGTTTTGTTTGGGAAATGAATACTTTCGTCTGCTTTTTTTTGTTTGTTTGTTTGTTTATGCCTATCTAATGAACCATTTTAAAAAGATACCCTCCTCCGGCTAGCGTGTCTTGCCTTTAATTGTTTTCCTTGGAGTAATGAGGGAAGGATGATTTTTTTTTTCATTTTCAAGTAGGGATTGGGAAAACGATCTTTTACGCTATATGTTACAAATTTGTGCTGCAAAATTTTCTATACACTAATGTTTCGCCGGATTTCAATACTTCCCTCTCGCTGGTTGTGATGTTTCATTGTTTCATTTTTCTTTCAGTTATTCAATTTAACTAAGTTGCTATTATAATTACTGTTACGTTTCACTTTACTTATCTATAGCTTTATATAATCGCTTCACTGTTGCTCTTAGCTGCTGTGTGTGTGTGTTTTTTAAGTAGCTTAATCACAAGCTTCAGTTTTCAGCCATCCGAACCTCATTTGTTTGCGAGAGTATTTTATTTATTCAAAACGGAGTAGGTAATTAATTTTCTTCGTCTGTTCGTTTGTTTCGATCTTACAAAAGTTCCAAATGTTTGTTTTCTTCTTTTCTTGCGTTGTGTCTAAATTACAGCACCAATGTATCAAAGGTTTTTTTTTTCTTCTTTTACTTTGCGCTTAAATTTTATCGAGCTTTGTTGGTTATCTCTTTTCGTATAAAACTTATTGCGTTCTTATATTTGAGTTTCTATGCCATTCTGTTTATGCATTTTGATAACTACAAAAATAGTAAAAAGAGATATGAGCAATAAAAAACAACCAAAATGCTACGTTAATCTGTGGCAGTGAAAAATCTCTCTTTCCTCGGTCTGTTTTCATTCGTAGATAGTTTTGTAGTTGCTTGATTTGTTTGCTGGGTTGAATCAAGTAATGATTGGACAGGTCTGTCAATCCATCCCGTAGTGACAAAAAATTCGGAAGACAATGTGAAAAAAATAGTATGAGAAATCTGGGGCCGGGAATTTCAAGAACGTCCAGAGAACTCCAAAAGGAAACATTAGAAATTTTTCGGAAACTTCACGAGTCCAAAGAACTTCAGGGAAATTGAATGGTTTTCAGAACAATTCCATTTATTTCGGGAGAATTGAGAGAACTTCAGGGAAGCTCTGATAGCATCAGGGCACATCAATTGATATCAAGAAAATTGCTGATACTTTTAAGGAGCTCCGAGAAACTCAAGGAATTTCCTAAGACTTCAGCAAAGTTCCAAGTGGTTCGTTATTCAGCCATTCCATAGCAAAACGATATAGTGGTTCTCAGAATTTCTAAAAAAAATGGTAGTTGGTTAGTCCTTATTGCAAAATGCTAGTCTCGTATTTTTGAATTTTGTCATAAGCTGACCATTTCCATGTTAGGGCGGTCAGAGCCTGTCATATGACATTTTAGTTTGGTACTGTTATTTTGATAGCTTGTGTCGGAAGCAAAGGCAGCCGATTATCACAGAAAATCGACTACGGTGACCCGCTTACAAGACTGCTTCGGACACGTTCCATTAGCAGTTTCGTTGGACATAACACTTGAATCCCTTTCAGCTACTTCAAAATAGACTAGCTACCTAAACTACGTATAGACAGTTTGGGGGAAGGGGTGTTGATAAATGTTAATCTAACATGCTTAATTTTTCCACACCGTCGCCAAAGCGCGGCCCTATTTTGTCACTATGCAGGGGGTTGATGTGAACCGATGCTGTAATTTTAATTTGGTTTCACATTTCCACGCCCGGGGGCAACGCTTTTGTTTTGTTTGTTTTTTTTCTTCAATCCTGCCATCCATAAGTTTGGTTCCGCCAACAAACAACGCAACAATGAACTCGGCTTTGTTTGACTGATATCTGTCATCACGTTTCTGCACTGTTTACTCGGTTGATGTCTGTATGAATGCATGTGTGTGAGTGTGTGCGTTTGTATGTTTGTGCCGTGAGGTGTAACAAGTGGATTGGGGAAGCAGAAGGCTTGGGTAAATAATATGAGAACTCCCACGTGTTTATGTTTTCAGTGTACGCGCATGATATTTACAACCGGAGCGAAAAATAATGTATCGAACACTGGCTTTTTAACAGGAACAACTTTGTTTTTTAAATGAGCAAAAATGACATGATTGTAATTACCACTCAAGCGGATTGCACGCGTGTTGTTTTTCGCTGGTAGAACAACAAGAGAATTTCCGATTAGTACACCTTTCGATGGAAAATGCTTAAAGAGTATGATGCCAGCTGCCGCAGCTCTATTTGGAAAGCTGATTATTTCCCGTTTCTGTTTGTATAATTTGCTAACGAAATGCCCGTATCGTTCTAATTGATTAATATGTTATTGTTTGGATATGTTAACGCGCATACTTAAAGGGGTTTAAATATATGTTAAACTGAAATCCCGTTCCGATTTGGCTTGAGCGCGCAGGATTTAAAGAGTTAACAGAATTGATTGATTAACGTACGTACTACTTAAAGAATCTATGTAAATGATGATGTCAATTATATATAAATATTAATATGTGTGTTTGTGTAAGTGTGTTTTGTAGGTTATTGTTATTGTTTCATTTGGCTTGTTTTGATTATACGTGATTTGTTATTGGTTGGCTTTTCAAGTCATATATAGCGTCTAAATAGGATATGTAGATAATAAGCGCGTTACTCAAAATAATCTCTTTTCTCCGCGGAAAATCATTAACGACAAGCTGCCTTGTTTCGCTTTCAACGGTGGCCACCAGATGTCTGTTTAGTCAACGAATAATTAAACTTATGTTTCATAATAAGGTATGTGGTTGTGTCACAGATTTTGAAACCTCCCCTTCTCCCGGGCGGGACGTGTTCCGTTTTTGGCAACACGGTCCTCGTTTTTCAACTGACAATCGTACAGGCTGAGATAAATCACTGCACGTAAAAGCTAACCTCACTGTTCATTTTGCTTTTAGTCTTCCTTCTCCATAAGAGTAAAAGAGCAACGAATGGGAGGCAACACAAACCCGACAGGGCTGTCAAAGTGTGTATGTGCGGGGAAGCTTAGGTTAGGCTTCGTGTGGTGATCTATTGGACCCGGATCAACTAGGGCAACATCCATAATTGACGTAGCATATATTTGGTCAATGTTATTTTCAAAATATCGCTACATACACACTTAAAATCAAAATCTTCCCTCGGTGAAATATATTGCCGTAACAGTTCAATAAACTGAAAATTTGCCGATGTTTCGTTGAATATATAATAGTTTACTGAAATTCGGATCTGGTATTTGTAAAATTTCGGTGAAAACAATCACTTATCAAGCCTCGTCTATAGTAATCACTGATCTAATTTGAAAAAATCTCAAACTGCCGAAATCAGCTAATTAGTTTAACGAACATACGGTGTTCAATTTTGCTATGCTGAACGCCCCCACCCTACTTATTTTTCCTTTTAAAAATCTCAATTATTAGGAGAAATGGATGTAATGTCGGCCCATACATAAATTCAGCAATCGACTAAATTTTCAATAGCGACCAAAAATAATCAATGATACCGTCCAAATGACGCGTTCATCTAGATACAATTGATAAATAGCAGGATTTTTAGCGATGGGCCCAATCTTAGATCCATAGACCAAAATTAAAATCATTTCCCCTATTACAAATAAAATCAAAACAAAATTTAAAATACTGCCGGGATTCACAACAAAAACTACCGATAAACGGTAAATAATTATTCTAAAGGCTTGGCAAAATTTGGCAGTTGTGGTAAACTTTGCTTAGCCGATCTCACGGCAATTGAATGTTTTACCGAGCTGATGGCCGAAAGCTCGGCTGTTGGATTCTCGGCACTTTTTTTGCCGGGCTCGAGGAGGCAGAGCAGACAACTGGCTTCTTACTCTTTTATCTCTATCTCTATCTCTATCTTACGAACTTCAAATCGGCCAATCACGTTTGACAGAAAAGTGGGTCGTTTTCACCCCCGTACTGTCTCCTCTTCCTCTTAGGGCTCGGCGAAAAAATCTAAGGCTGTGAGCCATTTGCCAAGTTTAATTTAACTCGTGGTTAAAAATGACATTTCGAAAATTATTTTGTATGTTAGAAAATCCCTGTGCTGTCGATCGACCGGTTTTCGAGAAGAACTTAGCCAAGCTTGTCAAAATTTAACTTCTTGTCTGTCAGAAGTAGCCACACTTGGATAGCAAGGTTAATCGATAACTTTCCATCTGTCAAATTTTAACCAAAAGTTAAAATATGGCATCACTGTTTTGTGTTAACATTTTGCTAAGGTTTACTTCTTCGTTTACTTCAAAGTAAGGGGGAAATGCATTTTTTTTTGTTAGTGCCATTTTCCAGCGAAATTGTCCCCAATTATAATAAGAGATTGTATAATTGACGAGACTCTCTTTGTCCTTATGCCCTCTTGGGGATGAACCTCTACATAAAGTCCACACGGCTGTCTAGAGATGTCCATAGTTTCAGGGAAGTCCAAACGAATTAGTGAGAGTCACCACGCCCCGCATAATAGGCCAAAATTGACTAGAATTAAGTATTGACTCGATGACCATAGGATCCGGACCGAGAGTCAATTGTATGGGTAAGGAGCAACTACAACACCCCGGTGCCGAACGATCCTACCATTCTGCAGATGTATCTGCAATCGCAGCTGTTTATCTAATTCACCAATAAGTCAGCCGTGCAGTTCATTCTGTGGACTGAATTCGGATCGAGATTCTAGACCGACATTTGGATAAACCATGGACGAAGTAGGTTGGTTAGACGAACTTAGTACGTAACCACGACTGCTGAAACTGCGAAGCTACTGCAGGTCTATTCCTGCTACTACTACCGCTGGTGGGCATTTTATGTCGGGTCCTTTCTATTTTTCAGATTGTATCATTGCCCGAGTAGCATGAGTGCCACTTCCTTGAAGCGGATTACCGGTAACCAGCTCGTTGAATGTTATCACGACTTTTTTCCATCCTTGACTTGAAAATGTAAATACGCAATCTCAAAAGTCATAAGTGCAGAGTTGCCAAACTCATGGGTTACTGAGACTGATAGCTTGATTGCCACACCTAGCCTTCGGCACAGATTGGGATGTTCAGAGTTGAATACCCCTTGAATAATCCACCAAATGGTTCAGAGCCTAAGGCTGTGTTCCATTTGGTGAATTTTTACTTCAATTTTGACAGACACTTTCTCGAAAATCGGCCGATCAACAACAGAGGGATTTTCGAACATCTTAATTTATTTTCGAAGTGTCAAATCTAAGTGAAAATTTTCCAAATGGAACACAGCCTAAGTGTGTAGAACATATATCAAAGGAGGCATCGACTTGTGGAAATAGTGTGACCGTGGACTGTCAATAAAACCATTTCCAGCCGAGTTTTGAAAAATCGTGAAGTTTGATATATCGCACGGGAACCGGGGGCATCGAAACATGCCTGGGGGTTTGCTAGTGTGATATCATAAGGCCATTACCGGGTTTTGGTTCGTGTTGAAAATTTGTCACTTCCCTGGGGGTACTGAAACATTTCCGGGTCACCGGAACATGCCCGGGAGGGCTAGTGTGACCGTGGACTGTCAATAAGGCCATTACCGGCCGAGTTTTTCAAAATCGTGAAGTTTGATATGTCGCACAACGGATTTTGGTTTTTGTTGAGAATTGGCCACTTCCCCGGGCACCGAAACTTTTCCGTTATAGCCGCCATCGGTCCAATTACATCATTTGAGTGTGAAAATATGATGTTCACCGTGTGTATAATTATTACAGAATAGTAAAGCCGAATGTCGACCCAGAGTGACCCCAACGGAAACCGGAATAACTCCGGTACCATGTATTGTCGTAACTCGGAAAAAAATCCGTTCCCGAAAACGGGAACGGACCGTGAACTAAAAATCACGGCCAGCTATCCAGAACAAAATTTTCTCAAATATACACCGTGAACTATGGTTCACGGCTGTGGTTCACGAATATGGGAACTCTTTTTTTCCCGTGAAGAGATGCTTGAGAAGATTGAGAGATGCTGTTTTTAGAGCTTACTGAATTTTGAAATCTTTGCAATTTTAGACGTTAGGTACGCAAAGGTAAAGAGGTTTTCAGCCTAAAGGATGGTTCGCCTCTAATAGCGGTAAGCTCCAACTCGGATTAACTTTTAATACCGTCCCTGTTTGTACCGGTTGGAGCTTACCACCATAAAACAATGCAATTAAGGATTCAGCAACCACTTGAAAATTTAATAATCCTTCTGAGTCCGACATTCTATAGAAGAAATAAGAAAGAACCAAGCTCATTTGGATGCGAACTCATGCTGAACTGGCCCTTAGAAGTTTACATGGGAATTACTTTGGGAACAGAAACATTTTTGTTCTCATCGTTCTAACCCTTCGCTTTAAAGTTTGCTATCTATTACAATCGCAAATCAATCCCATATGGATATTGGACAATTTTAAGATAATAACGCTATCCACTATCAATTGGTATCTACTATCATATTGCGTGATAAAACTACGGACTTTGATCATGAACAATGTGAAAACAAAATCAAGTCAGAATTTTTTACGATTTATGTGACGATTTCAACTTGACTATTTTGAACACTGGTGAAGTGACACGTATAGCTAAACCTCCGGCTCGAGAAAGCCGACTCGACATATCTTTGTGTTCAAGATCACTATCATTGGATTGTCTGTGGAAGATTGTCAATGATCCCCATGGTAGCGATCATTTGCCAATCATCATTTCAATTAAGTGTGGCCCTCACTCTGCAGAACCATCTCGAGTTCCATTTGATCTTACAAGGAACATCGACTGGCAGAAATATGCAACGGCGGTGACAATCGGTGTCGAATCAATAGATGCGCTTCCACCATTGGAAGAATATCGATTCCTAGCCGATTTGATTTACAAAAGCTCACTGGAAGCACAAAAAAGAAAAGTTCCAAGTGCACCCTTTAAAAGGAGACCAGCCACACCTGGTTGGGACGAAGAATGCACAAAATTGTATGTAGAAAAATCTGATGCTTTCAAAGCTTTTCGTAGACACAAAACCTCCACTTACTTCGAGGAATATTCAAAGCTTGAGACAAAGCTGAAACAATTAATCAAAGCAAAAAAACGCGGTTATTGGCGCAATTTCGTCGAGGGACTCTCACGAGAAACCTCAATGAACACCTTGTGGAGGGTGGCTCGCAACATGCGTAACCGCTCATCTTTCAATGAGAGTGAAGAATACTCCAACCGATGGATATTCGATTTCGCTAAAAAGGTCTGTCCGGACTCAGTTCCAGCCAGTGCTGCAAAATTTCGACACTACACGGTGATACTCAAAATTCTGCTTTGGTCACTCGTTTGAGCTAACAGTCATCGTCAAGGCAAACCATGTAAATTGTCAGTAGCATTTTTGTCAGTGACGAACATGTGCTGATTTGTTTATTAGCTAAATTTGAAATGAAATTAAATGGCAAGAGCAAAACAATTATATGGAGCCATTAAAGTGAATAAGCATCTACGTCCTGAACTGCTTGGATAACAATAATGTGACTCAGAATGCAAGAAATTACACTTTCTGTTACCAGGTGAATCTTTGTCACTGACGAAAAAATGAATGAGATTTTGACAAAGATTTTTTTGAGGATCAAGTCTATCATTGACTATGTGAAACACAATTTTGTCAATATCGCGCAAAAGTCAGTCAATGACAATGACAAATCTCAGCACTGGTTCCAGCACAACACATTCTTCGAGAAGCGTCTCCGAGCGGCAGCTCTCTGGATAGACCATTCACAATGCTGGAATTGCTAGACTTATTCAATTCCTTACTAGAAAATAACATTATACCGCCTGAATGGAGACAGGTCAAAGTAATAGCCATTCGAAAACCTGGCAAACCAGCGTCTGACCATAACTCATACCGTCCGATTGCTATGCTTTCGTGCATTAGGAAATTGTTGGAGAAAATGATCCTTCGGAGACTCGATCAGTGGGTCGAAACAAATAACTTGCTATCAAATACACATGGACTTGCAAGGACCATTGCAAAGTGCCTTAGGGTACCTTGGGGTCTGGTTTGATTCGAAGTGCACTTGGAATACCCATATTACGCATTTGAAGCAAAAATGTCAGCAAAGGATCAACTTCCTCCGTTCAATTTGCGGCACATGGTGGGGTTCTCATCCGGGAGACCTCATAACGCTTTATAAAACAACAATTCTCTCTGTTCTAGAGTACGGCTCTTTCTGCTTTCTCTCGGCAAGAAAATGTCACCTAATAAAATTGGAACGAATTCAATATCGTTGTCTGCGTATTGCTCTTGGCTGTATGCACTCAACGCATAACATGAGTCTCGAGGTTCTGGCAGGAGTAAAACCCCTCCAGAACCGTTTCTGGGAGCTCTCTCTCGGAATACTAATTAAATGCGGAGTGACGAACACACTTATAATTGAAAATTTTGAAGAAATTCTTGGGCTGAACACACAATCTCGATTTATGAGAATCTACCACCACTACATATCGTCGGATATGTGTCTTCCTTGTTATACTCCAGACCGTGCTCACTACACCAATCGCAGTTCCTCAATTGAATATGATCTGTACATGAAATAAGTGATTCATGGGATTCCAGATCAACTACATATTTTACAGACGGGTCACGTCTCAATGGATCCACTGGCTTCGGTGTCTTCAATGAAAACTCTAGCGCCTTCCGCAAACTTCAGGAACCTTGTTCCGTTTATGTTGCTGAGCTGGCAGCAATCAACTTCGCATTGGGGATGATTTCCAACATGCCCGCAGACCATTACTTCATCTTCTCGGATAGTCTCAGTTCGATTGAGGCTATTCGGTCGATGAAACCAAGTAGGCACTCATCTTATTTCCTTTCAAAGGTAAGGGAGCAGATGAGTGCACTGGTCGAAAGATCATATATGATTACCTTTGTATGGGTCCCCTCACATTGCTCAATCCCAGGCAATGAGAAGGCGGACTCTCTCGCAAAGGTGACCGGAAGGCGAATTTTATGACAGGCAAATTTCACACGATGAATTTTACCATTTAGTGCGTCAGAGTACCCTTTCGAGTTGGCAAACCGATTGGGACACTGGAAATCTTGGACGGTGGTTACATTCAATTATTCCTAATGCTTCTTCGAGAGCGTGGTTTAAAGGCTTGGGCTTAAGTCGTGACTTCATTCGCGTGATGAGTAGACTTATGTCCAACCACTACTCGCTAGATGCTCATCTCAATAGAATAAACCTCGTGGACAGCAACATCTGTCGGTGTGGAAACGGTTACGATGACATCGATCACGCAGTTTGGCAATGAACGGATAATAACGCCGCCAGAGAGCGACTTTTCAATACCCTCGAGGCCCAAGGAAGACAACCCTATATCCCTATCAGAGACGTGTTGGGTACCCGCGATCTCTGCTATATGCAGTCAATTTATGTGTTACTGCAAATGTCTAGTATAAGAATTTAATTCGTTTGTCTTTTGTATCTCTTTATTTGTCTGTTTGTTTGTCTTGTTCCCCGTCTCGATGAGTCTCATCGTCGCCCACTGGTCACCATAGCCGGTCGAACTCCAGACGAATCTAGAACCACACTACCATTCATACTGGCGACATCGCTCTGATGAGACAACGAACCCAAGCTCCTCCCCTTTTCCTATCCTTCGACAATGTACCCCTCTAACCTCGAGTAAGCCGCGAGTATTCGGCCCAACTCCTACCAGACATAGAATTAAGTGAATTTTGTTACAAACAAAGAACAATGAATTATCGGCTCCGTAAAGCTAACGTGATTGAGCCTTACAAATAAACGAACTAGATAATAATAACATCAAGTCAGTTTGTCCCATCAAGCAAAGTAATCCAATATCAGTCCCATCCTACAATTCAATCGTCCAGAAGCACATAACATATGTGGAACTTCATTCAAAATAGTTGGACATCGATCTGCCAAAATAAAATTTTCGTGATATCGACATTGAGCCTTCATAAGAACCAATGTCGAAAACATAAATAATGGCGTCTTTCGTAAATTTCTCGTATGTCAAAATCAATCCATGTAAGCCACCAATTTTATCGGATAGGAGGACTCTTTCTCTACACAATCATCGTGGTGGTTACTTGAGTGAGTTTTCATTATTATATACGTTAGCGGCATTGGCCATTACGAAAGAAAAGCAGATATATGGTTGTATGCTCAGTAAGCAATAACGTTGACGGCGACTCTGCAACTCTTTACTCCTGGTAAAATTCCATAGACCTTTTTGACGTTTAATCGTCTTTCTCAATCTTGCTCGCACTCGTTCGATTTAAATGGTGTAGTAGTGCCTGCCGATTAAACATCGAAAAGCTATATAAGCATCCGACAATCTGTGCATGGAATCTAGCGAACTTGGTCACCATGGTACCAGCCAGCCGCCGTCTTTTCACGTAAAGATTGACAGAATCTTATGGGATTTTCATAGCAGTGAAAGAGTAAGGAAATGTTCACCATGTTTCACGCACAGACTGATGTTTGTTTATGAGATTTTATCATTGGAGTAAGCAGTTACAGAGTGACCGAAAAGGCGAATTGTCAATAGTCAAGATAATGTACAAAGAGATGTAAGCAATTGAGGCCCAGATAATTTGTCGTCTCTTTTGTTCCTCTGCTGTTTAAATGCTTGACGGAGTTTGACGTGTGAGCATTCTTTTTTCGACTAGATCGACAGAGGGCTTTTCAAAGGATTTTTTAACTAGTATTTTCAAGTCAGTCAGAAGCCAATCAAGCGCGTTGTTATCCAGTATTTCCTACTTACAGATGTAATATTTTTTCGTCTCTTCGATCTAATTGCATTGGATTGATTATGAAATTTATGTTAATTGAATGGAATTTAATGCAAATAACTCGAAGATTTGATGATTACGTTGAATAGCTACCCCCTTGACTACCCCCTTGATCGCCCTTCTCATTTTACAGCTGGTATAATCAATTTGACAGATCTATGTCCTTCTATACCACCTCGTATACCACTTAAAATCACTGAAATCTCGCGTCACTTTTCAAATAGACCAATCTACATTGATCGATTCTCTTCATTCTTTTGTTAATAACTCTGCTCCAAAAACATACTCAGATATTCTTATCGTCTAATACTCTTTATAATACTTTCTGTTTACAGATTATGTAGAAAAATTAGCCCGGAATATTAATGCAGCCAAGTTATTAACGAAAGAGAGAGTCGATGAAGATAATCGATCAATGTAGATTGGACTATTTGAAAAGTGACGCGGGAAATGGGGTCCATTTTTGAAGATCGAGTTCCACATATCTTATGTGCCAGAAGTCAAGCTACAGTTCTGTTTTTTTAATGCAGGCTTCATTGCAACTGATTTCAATTTGAAAAAATAATCAAGTAAATTACTATGATTTTTTAAATATTTATAAGGGAATTGCACTTCGTAACTTCAACTGTCATTTTCTCAATTGACTTTTTGCCGCAAGATTTCACCAATACAACGTTGCTAGTGCAGTCGTGTAAAATCGATTTGTTTATTATTTTCAACCACGAAATCAGCTGTCAAAGTGTTCGACCTGACACCGGTTTGTTTTTTTATTTTCAACCAGTAGAACGCTTGTATTAGTGAAACTTCTCACCAATCCTAACGGTGGTAGAGAATTCTATGCCTATTTTTTTCCATATAGGACTAATATGGGATTATAGGCAGTGTACTAGTGTGCAATCTAAACTCAGCTGCAACTTTGCTGAAGACCGCATTTGGATTGAACGTCATGATAATTAGCTATTAATTATTTGCATAAACTGCTCAGCAGGCTTAGCACGAGCAATAGGGTAAAAAATCCAGGCAACTATGGAAGAACTACAAGATGCAGTGAAATAATACTAATTACCGTAAAACGGAGTATCTATGATAATGTGGGTAACTTTGATAGTATAATATAAAGAATAAATTTACTCGCTGTGCTTTTTCCAAATAAGAAACAATGGTTCCATATTGTAGCTTAGGGTTTTTCTGTTGATATGGTATATAGTTTTTATATAGTATGCGTTACATATTTTACAAAAATATTAATAAACCATTTTCGTGTTTTTCGCCTTTTTGAAAAAAACACTCAAACCATCACTTATGAAATGTATTTCCGATACAGCCATCATAAATTCAATGTTGTATTCTTATTGCTTATGAAGTTTTCTGACTCATTTAAAGTTTCATAGTTAAAGAACTAAATTGTTTGAGTTTTACTCATTTTTTTATCGATTTCACATATTCATCGAGCATTATCAAAGTAACCCCAAATCAAAATACTGAGGTTAGGTCACAAAACTAAAAAAATAGTGCAAATGCTTTAGTTTTCGTTCAACACATTACTAACGAATTAACTCTTGGATCCTCAGTACTTGTTTTAAAAATATAAAATTTGAAAAACAGTCATTGCTGTCAAAAATATTTAGAATATACTTTAAAAAACTTTCAATGTTACCCCGTTTTACGGTACATTGAAATCTAAAGTGATCTTCTGCAAACTTATAGCTGATAAAATTTCACATATGAGTAGATAGCAAGCAAGCATAACGTTAGCAACACAAAGTTCACTTTTCCCATAGTAAAGTCTGGTCCACTTAGAATCCGGACACTTTATTCATTCCACGGGAGCACCTCTAGTGGTCGGATTTGGAATGTTTTGACAGCGATTTGTTTTGAAAGCATACGTGTTGCATTGCTGAAAGTTGATCCTGTACACCCACGTCGAAAAACCGAAGTGGTAAATTCGAAATATCGCGGAAAGTTGAAAATTTCCGTTTCTACTATCCGAGATGTTCTCAAGCGGTTCCGTAATCGCAAGAGTGTGGCCTGGAAGCAAACGTAGTGCTGGAATTTTGGTTCCGCCGCTGAACTGAAAGAGGTTTTATTCCGCAAGGAAAGTGAAATTGCATTCAGAATGCGGCACCTTCATGTCGATGACGATACTAATGTAATCGATCTTTCCTTTACCGATTTCTTTTGAGCTGCGTGCTAGAAATGCTAAGGAAAAGTAATTTCTTTAGCATTCCGTGTCCTATCCCGTAGCATGTAAAAACGTCATTACTTTTCAGCTGCGTACCAGGCTAAAGGCGGTAATTGTAGATCGACAAAAATCGTAAACCTTCAGCAAAAGCTATTCTTTGCACATTTTAACCCAAAAACATGTACCGCCATCTGATCCTCGTGAATAAAACCTGGCGTTACAGCTAGCGTTTGTGGCTGTTTTCAACTATGATACCACCAACTTATAACTGATAGAGTGCATAGTGCCCACTTGTCTGGGATCGATTAAAAATCGCCATAAATTATTCTAAACGTATTACACGCTTTTAATTGCAAATCAACCACATGGGCTGTAAATAATTCCTCAATTACAGTGAAATGATTTCAACCAATCCTGATGACAGGGTGAATGAAGTTTTAATTACCGAATGCAACCATCGCTATGGTTTTAAAAATGCGTGAAAAAAAAAACGAAAAAACAGACAGCTGAGTTTGGCACACCATGAAAACGATACGACACGACTCAATTAATAATTACTACTACACGATCCGATGAGTTTTTTTTTTTTCGTTTTCGTTGCGTTTAAATATGGTCACGTCAGTCTGAGCGCCGCCTATAATCCGAATGAAAACATATGCTACTACAAAACCCGATAATTGACAACGATGTTATCATTTTCATGGGATGAGTGAGTGAGTGAATGAGTGCGTGAGATAGAGAGAGAGGTACACATACACATGTAGGTACAACAGCAAACAACACTTTCTGACGATGACGACGGCGGCGGCGGCGGCGGCGATGACGACCAGCGAATGCATAATTAAATGTTTTCGCGCAAAATATGCATTTTATCCCGCGCTGATCCAGGACATCGATATTGGTTCGATTGAGCGATTGATTCCCAAAAAAAAAAAAGAGTTGTGAATATGGATTAATTAAATGCCGGTTGCAGTTTCACCAATTGCGCGAGGGCTTCATTTCGGTACGGTTGACTCGCGGGATGTAAACAAACAAAAAAGAAGGATGATGGCCGAATCGGATTTGGCCGCTTTATCCTTCCGGTCCGGATGGCATTACTGGTCGGTAAACAATGCACAAGGATTTCCAGATGAACATTTCAAAAGGTCCTATCTACTTGGATCAATTCTCTTTGCCTACAGATTTTATGCTTGACACAGGAGGTTCTTATCTAGCGTCAAAAACGTCGATAAAATCTAAGCTAATCAATGCAAATAGGACCTTTTGAAAGGGTCATCTAGATTTTCCCCGTTATGGTAAACATATGATGACGGAGAAAGGGATGTAATTTTCAAAAGTTTGCTATATTTTTTTAAAGTTTTAACCCAATTCAAATCAGGGACTGTATTTTATTCAAATGTGGGTCTTGGAAATTTTTCAAAATCTAGTAAATATTTCAAAATTTTGCATATATTTCTCAGTTCCATATGGTTGGAAAAAATACAATCCTGATCGTTTTTTTTTTGTCATATTCTAAAACTACAAACAAATGTCGAAGCCTCAGAACGAGGGGCAAGATTGTAATATTTAGAATTAAAGGTTTAGTTAATGCTTTTTAAGGGAAGATGGATAAATGACGTATCATTTTAGGGTGACCAACTATGTAGGTAAACACGCTACAAGATCGAGGTGGACCAAAATTGGTGTTTCATGAAAAGTAAACAAACGTTAAAAGTCTGTTTTCGTTCGATGAAGCACGCTATGTCTGAAGGCACTATTTTTGCAACATTCATGTACCTCAGTTTTATCTTCACAGGAAGTTAGTATTGATCCTAACAATCAAATCTGCGAAGGTTTTGAAATATTTCATCTTGGGTTTTTTGAGAAAATGTGTTTTGAAGTTTACTTAGCTGTTAACAAAGGTGTATTACGGATTATTGATTATACAAAACTGTTACGGATCGAAACAAATTCAGCTGGAAATTATTCAAAAGGGGATTAAAATTGTCAAAACACTAAGTTTCAATGATACAGTAAGATTCGCTCTTCGGTACCGTCAGATATCATAACAATGTCAGAATTTTTAAATTAATAAAATAATTAAATAATGGTTTAGCTATTATTGAGCCATTCCATTGTAAAACGATATAGTTTTGATCCTTATCGCAAATTATATATTTTTTTTATTTTGTCATTAGGGTGACTATTTCAACGTTAGGGTAGTCCAAAATATCGTTTATTTTTTATTTTTTCAAAAAAGACATTTTTCAAAAATTTATAACTTTTGAACAACTGGGCCAATTTTAAAGATCAAAATGTCAAATGAAAGGTTAATTAAAGTACTTTTAATGATGAAACATAATGATACAAAAAAATTGGGATTTTATATTTGAAAACATTGATTGTGTTCGTTTATTATTCGTTTATTATGGTTTTCATGGTTTGAAGATGGAGGGTGTTTTTATAATTTTCTTAAAAAATTAAGTCTATTTTACACAACATATCGAAAAATCAGCGATGTGCTGTTTTTCATTAGCTGATCATTAAAATGTCATCCTTCAAAAACTGCACGATTATCAATCAGGCAATAGCGTTTATCAAGCACATACAATGGCGACCAGCGAATCCAAATTGCGTATGCTGAGTCACATTGGCGGCAGCCACCATATTGCGTTATTGGGATCATTCTTGGCCGCGTTGTCTTTCCTCATAGCTGATTTGAGGCCGGGCTGAATAGTTTGACGGCCGGTATGTCTTATACATTTAGCTAATTTTAGCGTCTGAAATATAACAAAAGTATAGTTTAAAGTCATGTAAAATATAAAGTTATAAAGATAACTGTTACATACTAACCTTATTAACGCTCAGATAATAATCTTTCTTAAAGCTGAGTAAATCTTCATGAGAAATCTTAGATTTTTGTCCTGACTGTTTCAAATTTAAACCCATTGGTCTTCCTGCGACGTTTGAAAAACTAACCTAGGCTAGTTTTCTGCCTGCTAACTATCTAATGCTTTTGGCAACAAAGTGATGCTTACTTTCATCTGCCAATTTGGAGAGATTCTGAAGTTTCCGGTGTTCACTATATGCATGACGTTTCTCAGGAGAAACCTGCGCGTGACATAATTTGAAATTTTTTATGAATTCCTTTTTTTCTGTGGTGTTTTTTTCTTACAAATATCTACACACCCGCACAACTTTGACTATCGAGTTTGGTTTGAACTTCTTGTTAACATCTTTCTTCTGGATATTTGTGAAGCTCAATTTTCATAAACTGCTCCGTTTTTTATACCGGTAAACGGCAATGTAACATGCGTGAGCCATACTCACGATTTTTTTTAGGTGGCAAACTCTCATTTTTACGACCTTCCACCCTGCTCATGCCCTCGATCACATTTCATAAAGGATGCGTAAAAGAGAAAGAGATATAGCAACAAATTCTCACTATTATACCTGTTTTCTAAGACATGGAGTGGGAGTTGTTCCACCAACGACCCGATGATACAGTTTATAGAAGTTACATTCACATTCAAATCCCTGTTCAAAAGTGTTTCCTTGATTTCGTTGAACTTCGATGAAGTTCTTCAAACTTTCATGATTTTCTTTGATGTTCTTGATATTTTTTCCTGAAATTATCAGATATTTTTTTTTAAATTCATAGTACTTTCCTAATGTTATTAAATTTTCCCTGTGGTTCACAGACCATCCTAAAGTATGCAAACATTTCCTCACGTTTAAAGAACTGTTTGCAGAACATCATTGAAATTCATATAATGTTTCTATAGTTCACAGAACTCTCTTGAAGTTCGCAGAACTTACCAGGAGGACATTCAACTCCCCTGAAGCTCACAAAATATCCCTGCAGTTGGCAGATCTGGAGAGCGAAGAACACCTTTAAAGTTTGAAGAATATGTCTGAAGTCTTTCCTGAAGTTCAATGAACTTCTCTGAAAGTTGTTGAATTTCTCTGCTTCTTTGGAGGAACTTATTTAAAGTTTGCCGAACTTTCCTAAAATTCACTACAGTTCCCTATAGTTCGCAGAATTTCATAGAAAGTCGCTGAATGTTCCTTATTCAAAATATGGAAATTGCAATGAAGCTCTAGCAATTCTGTAGTAATTCAAGGTTAGGACTACCTAAACTCACTGGGCAAACGTAACTAACCTCATGTGAGTTTCATTCCTGTATTATCGGAAAGACGATTTTCAAACCAATTCGTCATGGTGGCCAGAATTTATTTTCGATCTCGACATTGAATCAAACATATATATTTATTTTTAACATCACAACCTGCTGAGTACGGGACACAAAACTTTCGGATACCTATTATCTCCTTTATTGAACTCCAGTAAAAATCTTGCAACGATCGTCGCTACTAAAGTGGCTTGATTTTTTTTTTACAGAGTCGCTTTTTCGAAGCACAACAAGCAAACTCTCTATTTTCTTCATCAAGCTTTTTTTTAATTTTTTTCCAGATTTTCTATACGATACCTCCAATAAAAACAAAAACATTCGAAACAGGACGAAAATCAATGCCTACTACGATTACGTGGCTGCCTCAGACTGTTCTGCTTGAAATTAATTAAGAAGTTGTTCTAGCAAAAAATATCAATTGATTTTGGTTAAAGTCAACATAATCAATACGGATCTTACTTGAGAGTCAAAGAGAACTCTTTAATGCCATTTAGATTAATGCAATCATCATTTGAATCTTGTTTAACTGCATTTGTTCAATTCCTAATAGTTTTGTATCGTCAATAGTCCATAGTCTTTGTAAACTTCAAAACACTTTTTCTCAAAAAACCCAAGATGAAATATTTTAAAACCATCACAGATTTGATTGTTAGGATCAATACTAACATCCTGTCATGGAAAATCTGAGGTACATGAATGTTGCAAAAAAAGTGCCTTCAGACATAGCGTGTGAAGCTCCAACTTTGGACCACCTCGCCCTGGTAGCGCATTTTCCTACATGACTGATGACCCTAAAATGCTAAGTCATGCTACGTATCATCCCTACACTGTGGCAAATAGAAGTAAGAATTTCAAAAGGCTCGACTTAAGAACAACTCATATACATTTCTTAAGCGCGACTTATGAAAGATTTTCGTCTAACATACGGTAGCTCTTATATACCTTTAGCCATTCCATTTTCCGAAGCATTGGTCCAGACACAGAAACTGTACACAGCAAAAAAAATGTAATATCGATCAATGTAATTCAAGCTGATGTATGAAATAAGGATGTAATAGCAAAAAGCAGATACAATACTACATCAATGGATGTAATTTTGTTCGCAAAATCGGTGTAAATTCTTCTTCTTCCTCGCATTTCAAGCTTATTGCGTATGGCATATTAGCTTATTGCGTGCTCTCAACTTAGTGTTCTAGATGCACTTCCACAGTTATTAATTGAGAGCTTTCGATGCCTGTACCATTTTTGCATTGGTATAATTGTGTGGCAAGTCCAATCATACTTCTATGCTCAGGGAAGTCGAGAAATTTTCCAACCCGAACAATTCTTAGACCGGACCGGGAACCGAACCCAGCGACCTCCAGCATGGTCTTGCTTTGTAGCTGCGCCTTTACCGACTGAGCTAAGTACAACGTTATATTACACAACCGATGGATTGACCTGGTTGCAGCAGTTTGGATGTAATATTCAACAACTTTTTTTGCTGTGTTATCTCAACGTCCATAGTTCGTTTCAAGTCTGGTCCATTTTTGTCGACATTATTTGTCATAAGGCTAATCAATGAATTTCATATCGATTTCTTGTCGCTAAAATTCATATGTGGTTCTTATGAAATTTTTACGTCCTTTTGATTAATACCGTGGACCCTCGTAAGCCTGAACGACACTTCGTGCATATTAAAGGGGTTCATTTTTAATTTGAACTTCTAGCAACCCTGCGACCATCAGAAAAACGAGTTTCTGGAAGCCCTATTTGCTGTTTTGTTTTGATTCTGCGCTCCATTTCACTTTACTCTATTCCATTCCAGTTTGCACGGCGTGCAGATTACCCGCATTAATGCGAACCATTAATTGACCTTACCAAAAATGGTTAAAAAATGTTTATAATCCCTGCTAAAATTTAACTGAAATGGTTATGGAACTTTACATGAACGGTTGCATGATAAAGTTTTTACCTTTATGTATTATGGTTTTTTGGAAGTGAACTTTACAAATAATGGGTTGTTAAGAACCATTACCATTCAAAATTATTGTTTTAGGGGGACTTTCGTTGACAGCATTGAAAATCTCCACACGGCGAAACGACCCAAATTTGAGTTTAGTTCATTCATAATCGCCAAAAGTGCGATGAGTAAATTTGTCTCATGGTTTCCTGTGGAAAATAGACTGAGTGGTCCCAATCTTTATACTTCTCAAATTCGGGAATTTTTCCCTGGAAAATCCTGGAAAAACCTGGGAAAACATGAGGCAAATTTACTCATCGCTGAGTTCCTGCACATTTGGCTATTATGAGTTGACTAAACTTAAATTTGGGTCGTTCTCATTCGCCGTGTTCATAAACATGTCGAAAACGTCCACAATGAATCCGACAGTTTTCGCATAGCTGTACAGGGTGGCCAGATAATTATTTTCATTATCGGTAGCTTCTCAAAACTTTTATCGGTAGTTATCGGTAGGCCGTCTTAAGAAAGCTTCCCGAAACTTAAAACCTTTGTGAGCGGGGAAAGTATGAAAACAAATCACGCGCAATTTTTAACTCTCGAACCGAACCATCAGTCCTTCAACCTCACACATTAGATAGTCTAATCTAGAGTCGGTGAATAATGAGTCACGCCAAGAGTGAAGCCAAGTCTACCTATTGAACTGTCGATTCTATGAAAGGTCCACGAAACACAGAAAAAAAAAATTTGTATATCACATCAAAGTGGATGCATTTCAATCATGTCAAAAACATGTTGTAATATTAACATATTAACATTAACAAAATTATCATTAATACATCGCATGAACATTGCTTTTACTGCATTTGTTAATTTTTGTGGCCATAAAAATTACATGAGATTTTCGACATGATTGAAGTGCATCCTCTTGGATGCTATATTAAAATGTATTTTTTGGTGTGAAGGTATTGCAATAAAATATAACATATAATCGAAGAAATGATCATTAACACACAGTAAGCATTAAATTTTCATGGGATACGTTTGGTATTGATCAGTAATGAGAATTTCTACTTTTTTTTAAAGATAATTTTACAAAATCCAAGGGGTAAGTCACTCAGCACATTGTGCCGAAATTAGACTCGGCACAGCTTGGGCACATCCATCGGCACATCTTCGGCATACCTTTGATACACTTTCGGCACAATCTCGTAGGCATTGGATTGTTGTAAATAAAATGGGAGCACTGATGGACAACTGTCATTGAAGGTGTTCACAACAATACGTGCTATTTGTCTGTATATTCAGGCACATCGTATAATTGAATATTCCAGGGGAGCTCAGACCAGCAGTTCACTTATAGATCTACATACGAAATGTAGGTTCTAGAGTGAGCTCAAGAGGAAGAGGTAGTTAATCAGACCCCATTAGTACTCTTAATTCAAATAATGCTGCAACTTACACTTATCATCCTCTATAGTCGGTCTCCTACAATGTTTCCCATCTGTTCCAACTCTTTCCAGCCGCTGATAGACCGTTGCTTTTCACATCACGAAAGGCTAGGTTTCTGGTCTACCTTTGAGGGCATTTTAATGCCCTAAAACACAGGACTTTTGTCAACAATCAATACGAAAGTAACGCCCGCAGACCATTACTTCATCTTCTCGGATAGTCTCAGTTCTATTGAGGCTATTCGGTCGATGAAACCAAGTAGGCACTCATCTTATTTCCTTTCAAAGGTAAGGGAGCAGATGAGTGTGCTGGTCGAA
Source organism: Ochlerotatus camptorhynchus (assembly GCF_037179485.1). Taxonomy (NCBI): domain Eukaryota; kingdom Metazoa; phylum Arthropoda; class Insecta; order Diptera; family Culicidae; genus Ochlerotatus; species Ochlerotatus camptorhynchus. Next base: position 45,078 of record NW_027040823.1, on the reverse strand, counting down.
AGATCATATATGATTACCTTTGTATGGGTCCCTTCACATTGCTCAATCCCAGGCAATGAGAAGGCGGACTCTCTCGCAAAGGTGGGCGCGCAAGAAGGCGAATTTTATGACAGGCAAATTTCACACGATGAATTTTACCATTTAGTGCGTCAGAGCACTCTTTCGAGTTGGCAAACCGATTGGGACAATGGAAATCTAGGACTGTGGTTACATTCAATTATTCCTAATGTTTCTTCGAGAACGTGGTTTAAAGGCTTGGACTTAAGTCGTGACTTCATTCGCGTGATGAGTAGACTTATGTCCAACCACTATTCGCTAGATGCTCATCTCAATAGAATAAAACTCGTGGACAGCAACATCTGTCGGTGTGGAAACGGTTACGATGACATCGATCACGCAGTTTGGCAATGTACGGATAAATACGCCGCCAGAGAGCGACTTTTGAATACCCTCGAGGCCCAAGGAAGACAACCCTATATTCCTATCAGAGACGTGTTGGGTACCCGCGATCTCTGCTATATGCAGTCGATTTATGTGTTTCTGCAAATGTCTAGTATAAGAATTTAATTCGTTTGTCTTTTGTATCTCTTTATTAGTTTTTGTTTGTCTTGTCCCCCGTTTCGATGAGTCTCATCGTCGCCCACTGGTCACCATAGCCGGTCGAACTCCAGACGAATCTAGAACCACACTACCGTTCATACTGGCGACATCACTCTGATGAGACAACAAAACCCTACCCCAAGCTCCTCCCTTTTCCTATCCTTCGACAATGTACCCCTCTAACCTCGAGTAAGCCGCGAGTATTCGACCCAACTCCTACTAGACATAGAATTAAGTGAATTTTGTTACAAACAAAGAACAATGAATTATCGGCTCCGTAAAGCTAACGCGGTTGAGCCTTACAAATAAACGAACTTGATAAAAAAAACGAAACTAACGATTTTAAATTGGCTCACTACTTGACTAGCCTATTGGTCCCAAGCAAATCGATCAACGTACCCCATTCTAGTCAAAATTCTAGTACTACACAATGTTTGTTTTGATTCGCTATGAAATTTTGACAGATAAAATGAAGGGTTAGTGGATTTTCCTATGTTTCGAGGGATGAATCGATTAGCTTGGGACCGAAGATAGTACCAGAGCTGAGCCAAAAAATTGAGCACTTTTCTTCAGGACCTACTAGTCTTAGAGTTACCTCTACGCTTTTATTATCCTATGAATACAAAACAAAAAAAATCACACACCAGCCACAGTGTTGGCAAAATCATCAATCAATTGATATTTTTCCGCTCTCATACGCTCTCAATGTCATGCGTGATATTGGAACAAAATATCATGCTTGATATTGATTTTACAAGCACCTTTGAGACTATTCACAACGTGCAAAAATCAAGTTGAGAGTCGACTCGACAGAAAAATGATTCCGTTGCACGTCGTTTTCTTAGAAAGAGAAAGTATAGCTTGCTATCTCTTTTTATTCTTCACCGATGGCAGACACGAAGTGACTGTTGCCAGCCGTTATGGAAGTTTCAGTTGCGTTCGGGTGTAAAGCAAAAATCATGAAACTCAATCTCACCACAGTTTGTTGATATTTGCAGCTGGTGAGTGTTAGCTTGATATTCCGAGCTGGGATATCACAGCTTGAAAAACCAACCGCAGTTTTTTGCTTGTTGATTTCTGTCTACGAAAATCAAGCGTGATCCTGAGCATTGGTGAGATTTGATTTTTTGATATTTTCCCAGCACTGACCCGCCACTTCCACGTCATCCTCAATCCGATTTATCCTTGCGATTTCAAACCGAAACAGTCCAGGTGTCATGACACAATTGGCACACAGGCGGCACACTGTCAAAAAAGATGACCCAAGATTGGTGTTCAGAGTGACCTAAGACTTGACAAAATCACTGATATAATGATTTACTACAGGCACTATTTTTTTTTCTCGCTAGAAGTCATTTGAAGTAGGTGTAGAAATCCTCTGCTGCCAAATGAAAAGAAAGGGAATCTTTCGAAACCGTGATGCGAGTTCAACTTTTTTTTTCTCTTGGCAACACAGCGACTCTAGTCTAATCATAACAAGTAAGTGTGAGTAGGACGAAGGGAATACGGAACCAACAAAGGGATAAACAGAAAATAGCATCTCCGCTAGGAGACAGACAGAGAAAGTCGATTAAACGTAAAAAAAAAACTCATTCGTTTGGATTGAAGTTGCAAAACGAATCGCGTTCGATCAAATTGACTGACTATATGGAAAACAAAACATAGATATTGAACATTTTTCAAGATTACTTCAAATCTGTGATTATCGGTAGGAAAAGTGAAAAATCGGTAGTTTTGAACCTTTCGTCTGTGAATCGGTAGGCATCCCGAAAATCGGTAGATCTACCGATAAATCGGTAGGTTTGGCCACTCTGTAGCTGTAGCAATGCAAAGAGAAAATCGACGAAGAGAATCGATCATCGCGTATAGGCCCTTATGCATGCTCACTGTCGAATCGCTTTGTGTCGGCGCAGGAACGTAATCCGCATCTCCTCTACACTCAAAAAAGTCCACATGTCTGATCGAAGTGTTTAAACACTTGATTTTTCATATGCACAATCATATTTATTTTAAGTGTATTTCACCATGGCTCAATGTGTTCTACACCTTGATTTAAAGTGTTTCAAACTTTGAAATGTTGATAATCTTTCTCTATCAATTCAAGTAGGGAAAAGCGCTACTTCGTCGTAATCGCCCATTTCCGTTCTATCGATCAGAAAAGATCAATAATATCAATGATTTCACCATGCACAAATCAATAATAAGTTTGTTCAGAGGCTTTAGTTCATTAGCTACAACATAAATCCTATTAGAGCGCATTGTATGAATATTTACGCTCATTGTTCTCAAAACAAAAGAAGCGCTTTTAACGAATCCCCTTTTTCTACGTTTATCCGTAGGACGAAGAAAATCTAATGGCGTTTCAATGCGTTAGGACGGAATTGAAACTCGTTGAACGAATTTAGAATCAAGAAGAAGTATTAGATTTTAAACAATATCTCAACAATTTGTGACTCTTTATCAAATCTATCGTTGGAAAAGTGAATAAATTTAGAAGTCAGCTTTGACAGAAATAATCCATTTTTTGTTTAAACTCGTTCAGTGAGGTAAAGTGAGGTAAAGCGCGGGTTGTGCTTAGTAGGATGGAAATTAGATCAAAAACCCTATATTGCACATTGTTCAAAACAGATGGATTCGAAGTGTTTTGCATTTCAATGCTATGTGAATTGCTTGTTCTGCAAGGTGTACATCAAACACATGAGTGTTGTCACTTCATCCTTATCAACCAGCCTCATATATGAGGTGAGGACAACCGTGGCCTAGTGAGATCGTACGTAGACAAAGGCAGCAGCACATCCCAACAGTATAGGATCAATTCTCAAATCAGACCCATTTAAAAAAGGCTTTGTTTATATATGAGTCGGTAAAGAAGATGTCTATAAAGTAGAATATTGTAGAACATTTTACTATGACGTGCAAGTGTGTCACAATTCGAACCAATAGTGTTGACGTATGGTTAAAAGCAAAAGATTCATTCACACATGAAATGGATGTGTTTCACAATAAGTGCAAAATTAAGTGTTGACGTGTGAAATTTTTTGAATGTACCACATGGATACTTTTCCTCGCGATAGAAGAAGGAGCAAACGAGCAAACTGAGGGGGCAAATGAGAAAACTCGCGTAACACGACAAAAGGGCCTATCATTGTTGATCGATTCCCTTAATCGATTTTCTCTTTCACGAATAACCCAACTGCAAATGCATTTCCCATTCAGTGTGTTGTTTCAGGCGCAAGCGAACATCATCTTCTGTCGAACTGTGCTGCGAGCGTAGCGTGAAATTCGTTTATACTGCCACTGGTAATTCTAAGAGAAAGTCGATGAAGAGAATCGATCAACGAGGGTAGGCCCTTTTCAAATGTTACGCGAGAAAACTGATTGGGAACATGCATTAGTCAAATGGAATGTAAACCAAAAATATCGCCCAGCGCTATGTAGACCTGGTTGCCAATTACCACTTTTCCACTTTATATTACACGGCGAATGAGAACAACGTAAATTTGAGTTTAGTTCACTCATAATCGACAAAAGTGCAGGAACTCAGCGATGAGTAAAATTTGTTTCATGTTTTCCCAGGATTTTCCAGGATTTTCCAGGGAAAAATTCCCGAATTTGAGAAAAGTAAAGATTGGATTCACTCAGTCTATTGGTACTACTCAGAGACTGAATAAAATTTTCGTCAATTAATCATATTGTCGAGCAGTTTTGAGACGACCTTCTACCAGCGATTTTACGCAAATAAAACAATAAAATTAAAAGAAAAAAAAGGTAAAAAAAATTAAACAATAAATTCCAGATTTTTCAAGCATATTACAAATAAGACCCTATTTTCTCGAGGTTGTAGAAGAAAAAGTATTAAAATATTGTTCCACGTTCAACTTCGAGTGGTAGGAAACGTCATTTTAAACTGCTCGAATGATGTGATCCATTTCCTCATTTTCCGGCAGATTTTTTAGGTTTTCCACAGGAAACCATGAGGCAAATTTACTCATCGCTGAGTTCCTGCACTTTTGGCGATTATGAGTGAACTAAACTCAAATTCGGGTCGTTCTCATTCGCCGTGTACGAAAGGAACGTAATATAGAATGACAGTTTATTTATGTGGGATATTACTTGATATCGAGCGTGATATAGCTGCTATATTACGAATCGCTCTATATCTCGTAATACAGAGCGTAGTGAGCGGTGATTGGAACTGAATCCAATCAGCGGATGAGGCCAGCCTTGATAGCTAGCTGCTTGCCGGGAGCCTTTCGTTGTATACCGGAGAACACCACCACTCACCACGCGGTGATTGAATAAACACCGTTTGGTGTTGACCAGATGAAATTCAACATTGAAATCTGTGTTAGGGAAATCGCATTTCGGGGGCAATCGGTGATAATTTAAATTATCATAGCAACAGTTGCACATTCGTGAAATTTTCAGTAGATTTTTAAAAACTGGTAAAGTCTGAAATTATACAGATGCGTAGGAATATTTCTGATCGATTGGTGATAAAATGATTGATATTGGTCCAGGGGAAGCTGAGTTATTAACGTTCAAAATCTTTCATAATTATGTTACATGTTCCATATTTGTTTTTCACAAAGTGTACCCCCATATAGAAATTAAGAAGGTAGTCCTACGTCAAAAAAAATTAAATGTTTTAGATTTGAACCGGGAAAAACCGAAAAATTTTAAATGAAAATTAACTGGTCACCCTAGACTGATCAATGATTTTTTTTTTCAAATAAAATGAAAATAAAAATTCTCCAAAACTTGTACAGTCCAGCGCGTAGAGCACCTTTTTATAAACTGAAGGTACCTGTCGTGTCCCCGAGAGAATGAGCGAAAGCAAGCAGAGTAGCAGGGTCGCCTCTCCGTGAGCGGTCTAATGTTTTTGTTTGTTCTTTCTTTGTCTGTGTGTAAAGTACATTGGAAGACAAACGAGTGGATAGGGAATGGTTTGGCGATGTTTCATTCCAATTCTGCTCGCTTTGGCATCGCGCCATTGAAATAATTCCTTCTTGAACACTGATTTTTCAAAGTAAGAATGAAGTTTTCGTTTCAAGCGTTTTGACAACGACAATTTTATCTTTTAAACAAGTAAATCGAATACTTAAAAATGAACTGAATAGAAATGGAAAAAGGCAAACCACAATGATCGCAATGATTCAATCTGATATCGTTTTCAATTTCCAACGATGTAGGTAAAACTGCACATCATCTGTAGTCCATTTTTTACCACGGCAAAAATGCAAATTTATCCACCTTTTGCATTCGATTATATTTTGCTCGTTTAATCCCGGTCCCAAAGCGAGATAAGTTGCCCAACCACACTAACGTGGGCAAAATCTCTTTTGTAACAAATTGATTTTCATGTTTTTTTTTATTTTATTTCATCCCGATTCCGTCACGGCTCATGTCACGAAATATTATGTAATGGGGACGTTTAACCAACTCACCCGAATAAAAAATAGCGTACATCCTGTTAGAGCCCTACACCAGGCGGATTAATTTCCGGTGCAGACTGCTCGGAAAAATATGCTCCCATCAAACAAATGGGGATGGGACCGACTTTTGGACGATTCAAAATAAAAACTGATGGAAAAATAGGATAATTCATTTACGCAGTTATGCAACGGGGAACATATTTCCGATTCCGTGCATTTCCAATTTAATTGAATTCTAGAATTTACAGCCTTCCCCGGTCGTCTGATGGGAAGGAGGGGGGGGGGGGGGCGATGGCATGTCGAGTGTGTGTTCACCTCATTATGGTGCACCTTTTTTCTCGAATTCAATTAAATTTGCTCATGTTTCGCTAAATGACCCCAAACAGCGGACACGCACTGCACTATATTTGCTGTTGGTGGTCGCATTTCAATGGCCGCACGACACAAATAGCTATTTGGGATAACGTTTTTTTTTCCCCGTGTCACATCGAGCCAGTTGAGCCTTAATTGCTACTGGGAGAACATGGCTTTTACACAAACGTTGTTTTTCCGAATGGGTGTCATTTTCGTGCTTCGCCTGCGAGGTAGGCCATAGGGAAAACAAGCGGGAGTTTAGTGTGATGGGAGCGGGGAACTGAAGGTTGCGATTTATTATCTCTTTGCGTTGGTGAAATTCATTTGGGACATGCATAATAGTACATTACCGATAATTGAAATTATGTAATGCCTAACAATGTAAACAGACCTCAGGCAGTTTCGGTGGTCATAAACACCGAAACATAATAACGGAGGTGAGTCGTAACCGTTTTCCGCAGCAGTTGAAATTTCAATTACAGCATTAAAGCTTTGGACCGACAGTCGGTCGGATTTACCTGAATCACTGAGAATTCCCATAAGAATCACTCAATGATTTTTCGTCATAAGGATTTATTTTGAAAGTCAAAGTTTGATAAAAGTCAAAACAATGAAATTCATAAGTCAGGTCCTGGATTTCATGAGTTCTACAGTTCTTTTATGCGTAGACCAGATAGTAACAGAATTTACTGAAATTTCTTCCCCAGAAGAACTGAAGATCGAATTCTTAAAATTCTTAGAGAGACTGGATCTTTTAGAAGTCCTCAGAGTTTTAAAAGTTGTTTCTGTAATTCAGAAGTTCATGAAATCCATAATTTTTCAGGGGTTCTACAGTTCTTGTAGTCGTGAGATTTTAAAACTTTTCTATTTCTTATACTACGTGAGGATTGCTTAGTTCAAGAAGCTTCTGGAGTTGTTATAATTTAATTAAGTTCTGTTTGTTGCGGAAGTTTGAACAGTTTTTAAAATAATAGATTCAAGTTCTATGGATTGCTTAAGTTTCAGAAGCTGTTCGGGAGTTCCAAAATTGTTGAAGGACCACAGTTTTCCAAAGTTACTCGAAGAATGTAAAGCTCGAAACGTTGGAATCAGTAGTAAAGTAGACTTTTTTCAGAGTTGTTGAAATTCTTGGAATTCTAGAAATATATAAAATATGAGAAAACTCGATTGTCACTGAAGTTAGTATCGAGAGTATCGAGAGCATTGCATGTTTCAAATCTGCCTGGAACTCTAATACAGTTAAATGTGTCGTATGACGCGAAATAAGTTCCGAAAAATTCATTAAAGAAATTGGACACCTCATTATCAATGGTTTGGGGTTAAAACGTAACGAAAAATTGTGAATTTTTGCTCAGTGTGTTTATTTATTTTGGCAACACACCTGAAAAATAAAAAAAAATAAAAGGGAAAAATTTCGAACGATCGGTCGGATCAGCTTATCAACTCGCAGATTAGTTCTGCACAAATTGTTTCTCGAAAAGTTTTCGTTTCGAGAATGGCAAAAAGCGTGAACGGCAAGCCATTTGCTCCTGTGGCTTGAAGAGTTTTTCGTATTTCACAACGGGCACAATCAATGGGGAAATTTGCAGATAAGAATGCATGAAAAAACGACTTCCACCCATCTACCGAAAGCATACGGATTCTCCATTGTTTTGGCCGGATCTGGCATCTGCTCACTATGCTTCAGCTACGTTGGAGATGCTCAAGAAGGAAAAAGTCGATTTTGTCGAAAAATTCCAAAATTCCCCAAACAACCCTGAACTATCGAAAGATACTGGGCAATAATTAAACGGCATCTCAAGAAAGATGGAAGAGAAGCAAGCTCTGTTGACTGCCTCAAGAAATGAGAGAGAGAAGGATTAGTAATTTCCATTTAATTCCACTACCTTATTTGCTTATCGTTGACAGATACGCGTATTTCGTCTACAATGTGCAGACTTCTTCAGTGTCTTGTACTAGTACTCGAGTATTAGTACAATACACTGAAGAAGTCTGCACATTGTAGACGAAATACGCGTATCTGTCAACGATAAGCAAATAAGGTAGTGGAATTAAATGGAAATTACTAATCCTTCTCTCTCTCATTATCAGTGTTGGGAAAATATCAAAAAATCAAATCTCACCAACGCCCAAGATCACGCTTGATTTTCGTAGATAAAAATAAACAAGCAAACAACTGCGGTTGATTTTGCAAGCTGTGATATCGCAGCTCGGAATATGAAGCTAACAAAACTCACCAACTGCAAATTTCACCAAACTGTGGTGAGATTGAATTTAATGATTTTTGCTTAACACCCGAATGCAACTGAAACTTCCATAACGGCTTGCAGCAGTCCCTTCGCGTCTGCCATCGGTGAAGATTAAAAAGAGATAGCAAACTATGCTTTCTCTTTCTAAAAAAAACGATGTGCAATTGAATCATTTTTGTGACGAGTCAACTCTCAGCTTGATTTTTGCACTTTGCGAATAGTCTCGCAATATCAAACGAGCTTGTAAAATGAATATCAAGCATGATATTTTGTTCCAATATCACGCGTGATATTGTGAGCGCATGAGAGCGGCAAAATATCAATTGATTTCTGATTTTGCCAACACTGCTCATTATACAGGTATTCCACTAAGACGCCCACATTCATCAGGATGCCTCAAGAAAGTTTGGTCTGCAGCACAACGAAAAGTTAAGAAGAAAATTGTGCAGTCCGAGCGTTCTTCAGAAATGAGAAGTAAACATTCAAACTTACGTGATATAGGTGTTGATTTTCATTTATGTAAAGTAAACTTATGAATTTGTTCGAAAATAAATATTTTCCTTTGAGAAACAGGTGTCTACTTTCATTAATGACCAGTCCTTAGAGCTTGAAATTAGTGTCACTTCGACAGTGAGCATGCATAAGGACCTATACGCGATGATCGATTCTCTTCGTCGATTTTCTCTTTTGTTAATAACTCGCTAGATTTAACGTTTCTCGGTGCGTTTGATGTTACTTTCGATAGCCAATACAACCTGTTACTACTCTGCATTAAACAAATTCTAGAAAATTGTTACACTTAGCTGCAGCAATGCAAAGAGAAAATCGATGTAGAAAATCAATCATCGCGTATTCGCCCTTATGCATGCTCACTGTCGACTTAATGTTTTTGTTTAGAGATGTTGATTGTTTTGAAAGTCTGACGAATTGAGAATTCGAAGATTTCCAGAAATCTCTGGAGCAGGAGTTCCGAACTTTCGGTACCCCAAAAACTCCAAGAACTGCGAGAAATAAGACCCAAAAGCACACGAAAATGTAGGGCAGCCCTAGAAGCAACAATCAATACGAAACTAACGATTTTAAATTGGCTCACTACTTGACTAGCCTATTGGTCCCAGTCAAACGATTAACGTACCCCATTCTAGTCGAAATTCTACTACTACACAATGTTTGTTTTGATTCGCTATGAAAGTTTGACAGACAAAATGAGGGGTTCGTGGATTTTCCTATGTTTCGAGGGGTGAATCGATTAGCTTGGGACCGAAGAGAGTACCAGAGCTGAGCCAAAAAATTGAGCACGTTATTTTGGGACCTTCTAGTCTTAGAGTTACCTCTATGCTAGAAGTATTCAATTTAGCTCTGAGGATTTAGGTAAAAAACTCTAGAAACTATCATAATTCTCGGAACGCCTATTACGTTACGTATCCCGGAAGGCTTTCAAAAATAAAATTACTCCAGAAGCAGATAGGCATACTTTTTGAGCACCAACTTTGGAACTTCGAGAGCTTTCCATTGAGAAAGCCAGAATTAAAAATTGTTTTTGAGCTGTAATTAATTCAGGGCTATTTTGCACAAAGATGGCGCTGTTCCAATGGTAGGAAGTAGTAAAAATTCGCATAGAGAAGTTTTGAAAAGTGGAAATAATACGCTTTTGATGCATATTCAGGTCAAAAAAAGTGAACGACAACCTAAAGAAATCATTCGTGAACTTTGTGGAAATTCAACAGTCTACAATTAAATTTAAAAAAAAAGTTTTCTGCGATACATTACTACCAGCCCCAGAGAGCAAAACAATTTAAATTGAGAGAGAAAATTCTATTTCACGTGCTCAATCTCTCACTATGCCATACACACTTAATCTAGCTCGGTAAAATCTCCAACAGCCGATTACCTCGGCATTTACTTTTGTTGATTTCTCTGCAAAATATCTGTTTGTTAGCTGATATCACAATGTTATTTGTTAGCTGAGTCTCGGCAATTGTTTTACTGAATCTCAGCAAAATAAATTGCAGAACTGCTCGGCTGTTGGAACTTCGGCGAAAAATTTAAGTGTGTATATTTTGATGAAACACGATATGTGATTTCCTGGCACCTGACAAATTGCCGGTACCCTTATTTATGCATTTAAATTCTCTTTCGAAGACCTTCCTTTTAAGCATACTCAACACAGAAAATGCTTCCTAAGCCCCGCCCCTAACAAGGGTTTTTGACTTTTCACAGTTTAAGGCGGAGCTTAGGTAGCATTTTTTTTGCGTTGAGTATGCTAATAAGGAGAAATTTAGGATGTGAATCTAAATGCATATATGAGAGGTACCAGACATGTTTTGCAGTGTCAGGTACTAGACTGGCCCACAAAATTTAAAGTTCTAATTTTCCACGGGCCAACCTCTAGAATTGTGCCTATAGGTGAGAAAACCATTCTCTGAAAGTCTTAGCTCATTTGGTTGTAGGATGAACTGGCGCTTTTAGTTTGCATTTTGCATGGGGATTTTAGATATGAAGTCGGAGACGAGCCAGCCGACGGCTGAAAGTCTCCTTAATAAAGATATAAAAAAAAAATATGAAAATTTCAATAAAATCGCCTATGTAAACATAAAACCAAAAGTACCAATCCGTGTTACGTCAAAAACAGCTGAAACGTTCAGAGAGTGGTTATCTCATCTACTGACACGAGCAGTTTCGGAAAATCATTCTCAAATCTCATTCATTGAGCCTCCTTGCGAGAATAAGCTCGCGTGCGTATGTGGCAAACAAAATTCACGCTTGAGATTCTCATGCATATTCACTCACTCACACTCACAACGCCGAAATATCATTCTAGCTTTAAACTCATAAAATCCTCTCAAAAGTCAATTGATAGCATGCTTATGCATGTTGTGTTAGTTTTCCAGAAATGAATTTTTGAACCTGAAAACTCATCGGTGATTTTTGCGACGTTGAATTTTGGAAGGCAAAACTCATAGGCGCATAAACTCATGCATGAGATTTGAGTTTTTGAGTATTTCCGAACACTGGACACGAGTCTGGATGTTGACCTGTGGAAAATATGATCATTTATTTTTTAGTGGTAATCTAGTTGATACGTTGCGTATGCTGCCTGTATTTTGTTGCAATATACGAACAAAATGAAGATATAAATACAAGAATGAATATCTTCATAATACTAACTTGGGGGCGACCCCGGCGTAGTGGTTAGAATCCATACCTCTCACGCCAAAGTCATGAGTTCAAATCTCACCCCCGGAAAAGTCAAGAATGACCCAAGAGCGTTAAAGTGACTATAATAATAAAAAAAAAAGAAAAAAAAATAAATAAATAGTTTCAACCACTTTAAAATAACGATATTTTTCAACAAATTTTAACTCGAAAACATCACTTCCAATCGAAATGACGTCTTAGACATAGTATTAGGAAAACATAATTCCTTATTGGGAAAAAAATAAAAGGTAGAAAATTTCAAGTAAAATTGGGTAAAAATCCAAATGAGTGATTATAACTGCAATATTTTTTGAACATTTCTCATTTAAAAGCTTCATTTTGTGAAAATTTAATGTTGCACACTTCAAAATTAATAAAAATCCTTAAACAACAACTTTTGGACAATTTTTTTTGGAACTATTTGTTTAAACTTTTTTTTGTGAAACCTCACATAAATGGTGTCCCACATCAAATTGCATCACGGAAAGAAACGCTGTAGAAAATTACCCATTGGGTATTTTCCCTGAACATTTGGGTAGAAGTAGTTTACAGTGTATTGTTTACACCGTATTTTTATCGCTGTCAGTTTTTCGAAAGTTGGAAAAAATTGCGTCATCCGAAAAGCAACGTCGTGAATTGATTTTGCGCAAGCACCTGGAAAATCCTCAACTCTCTCATCGGGACATCGGAAAACAACTCGGAATCGTGTATTCAACGGTGAGTCGTGTGATTGAACGTTACTACGAAACTCTGAGCATCGAACGGAAGGAGAAATGCGGTCAGAATGGATGTTCTATTAGTGATCAGGATCGCAAGCGTGGCGTGAAAGCGTTTAAACGGAATCCCAATGCTTCGGTCAGGGTTGTGGCCAAAAAGTTGAATCTGTCCAAGTCTTTCGTTCAGAGAGCCAAGGACCGGTTGATTCGTTGAAAAATCTCTAAATAGTCATTTTGAAGTTATTTTGTGATAGTCAAAATGGCCGAATTTTTAGCTCAAATGGGAATGATTGACCATAACGAACAATTACGGAAAATTTCATGCAATTCGGAGAAGTTTGCATCAGATCGATTCGCCATTTGACGTGGAACTGCTCTAATGGTCATTTTGACTTTAGTATCATTTTCGATATATTCTTCTTAAATTAGACCACGAAAACGTATTTTTTAATTGAAATGCAAATTGCACCAAAATTGTAGTTTTGTCGTGATAGTTGAGTAATGTTGAGTTATTAGGGTGTTCAACACAGATAAGGCTGGTGAGTTGCATGTTTTTTGGAATGAGGCTGACGCGCTTGGCATAGATGGCGCACAGCGACTCACGAAGAGCTACTGATTCTGATCAATAGCGGTGCGGCTTCTTCCTCCTTCTATGGATGCTCATGTGGGCTGCAGCTCACTGCTCCAAAAACAATGTTCAACGTCACGTGCCCAAAGCACTGCTGCTGCTGATGCCAACGACCGGACACCACAACACACGGTGATTGGAACTGAATCCGATCAGCGGTTGAGGGCAGCCTTGATAGCTAGCTGCTTGCGGGGAGCCTTTCGTTGTGTACTGGAGAACACCACCACTCAACACGCGGTGATTGAATAAACACCGTTTGGTGAGACCGGATGGAATTCATCTTTGAAATCTGTGTTAGGGAAATCACTTTTCGCAGGCAATCGGTGATAATTTAAATTATCATAGCAACAGTTGCACATTCTTGCAAATTTTCAATAGGGGCATTTTAAAAAATAACAAAGTCTTAATTTTAACAGATGCGTAGAAAGATTTCTGATCGATTGTATTAAAATGATTGCAATTGGTCCAGGGGCAGCTGAGTTGTTGAAGTTCAAAATTTTTCATAATTTCGTTGCATCTTCCATTTTTGGTTTTCACAAAGTGTACCCCCATATAGAAATCACAGACGTAGTCCTACGTCAAAGCAGATGGCCTTTTCAGATAAAAATACACAAGGGGAAAAAACCTTGGATTGGAAAGTGAATATTTGGAAAATAGTAAACTAATCATGATTTAGAACTTATGGACTTTCGATTACTTTTTAAAAGTATTAGACAATTTCAAATCTATTATTTTTCACAAAGCCCTTAAAGTGATCTCTCTGCAACTCGATGGTTCCGGGTCATTTGGTCGAATGCCACTTGGCCAAATTCCGTTTGGCCGAATACTGATTGGTTGTAAATGGAAAAACGAGATTGAGCCTGGCCTGTACCGTGCTCCGTCTCTCCTGCTGACACAGTGTAGAACTACTAACCACTAAAATCAATTTACTCGCCTCTAGCCTTGCGTAGTATGGACAGGTCCGCAAAACTACTCATGTTTAAAAGAAGGAAAAATCTCCAAAAATGATATGTCTTAATTTTATGGCAGCTGAATTTGCTGTGCAAAAACATAACTAGGACATTAAAACTCCAAAAAACTGCTCATGTTTAAAAGAAGAGAAAATGGCCTAAAATTATTAAAATCTATTTCTTCTAAATTTGATGGCAAGCTGCATTTGATGTGCAAAAAGCCCAAATATAACTAGAACATCAAAACTAAAAAGAACTGCTCATGCTTGAAGGGTGTCCGGCTAAAAATCATGCCAATTACATAACTAAAAATAACATCTCATGGTTAAAATTATAATTAATGCATTGGCGTCCCGTAACCTCACTTTTACCTATGCACCAACTTTCAAAACCAGATTTAATGCCATATTCATATTCGAATCGATTGAAAAATATACTTGATCTTCTAGTTTACTCGATATCTATCCATTACAAGCAATATTTTGATAATTGTTTAGGCTTTGAGAGTTGGTGCACAGGTAGATTGAGGTTAAGGAAAAGCCACTGAATTAATGTATCGAAAATATAATATTTCTGTTTTAAACAATATAAAATTTTGAAAAATTTCCTATCATCAGAATCTAAAAAAATCAGAATTGTGAAAAGTCAAAAGAAATAAAAAGACCCACATCGTAAAATTCTACTAAGATTGTGATCTGGGAACTTAAAATTACTCTGAAACAAGAGTTTCGAAATACTCAGGAATCTAGTAGTGTTTGAAATTTTGGAAATCTCTTTTCAAGTATTGGACCAAACGATCCATTCGGCCAAATGGCCGGACACCAACTCGATATTAAAGGGACCATCGAGTTATAGAACTCATGATAAAGGTACGACATAATAGCCAAATAATAATGAGTGATCAGCATAGCTAAAAGCAACAAGTAGTATTGGGCGATCTTGTCAAAATAATTGATCACACTGGATAGATCTATTTTTCACCGACCTTTTTGAATGGAACTTTTCGAATCGAATAATTTGTTTTCAAATTGACGAAAAAAAATATGCAAATACAACATTGATCTTTAAACCTTTAAAAACAGCTTAGAGCACCCGCACCAATGCGTTGCTATTCGGGCTGCTAGTTTGACAACTTTAGCCATTGCTATTTTAGTTAGCAACTTGTTTACGCACCGGTCGTTCCTAGCGCGATTGTGAATTTACGTTTTCGGCTTTCGCACCGATAGTTGCTAAACTTATCGTCAAATTTCGAACTAAAATTGATCACAGAGTTTCGTGATTGTTTTTTTCCGACAATATTGATATACCTAACCACGAATACTGAAAATTGGTTAAGATCCAATTACAGACCCAGGTACCCAAGAAACGGTCCTCCGGAAGATCCGAATAGACCAGCGATTTTTTTATCACTTGTTGTGATGCTATATGAATGAATTTGAATCTGGGACCAGCATGCACACACACTGGTGGTCACGAAACTGTCCTCCGGGAGATTTGGAACATCCATGAAAGTGGTCAATTCGTAAAAATGATCGAATTATCGATCTTCGTATGCTCATCTTATAAAAGTTGCGCACCAAAATGCTGCCGGGTGCCCATCTGGCTAACTAGATTAAATATTTTCGCTTGTGAATGTATCAAGCTCGGTTGGTCGAATTTAATACGGTAGATCTATTAACACCAGAAACAAAAAAATGAAACCTTTAAGAAGTTCTGATTGATAGAAATGTGGGTAAGTTAGAAGATCATTAGTAGTAAGATTCGAAAGCTCCAGCGCAATCTAATAGATTTCAGTAAAATTTTCTTCAGCGAAGATCAAGAGCTTCAGGGCAGTTCCATTAAATTCAGGAAAATTTAAGCTTAATTACCTATGAGTAAGTTACGTGAACTTCGGGTAAGTTCTGAAAATGTTAGGGCAGTTCCATGAACATCAGGAAAACTGTGAGAACTTGAGGGACGTTCCTTTATGGCAGTTCCATTTATTTCAGTAAAATAGAGGAAACCATCAAGAAGTTTCGAAAATTTAAGGAAAGTAAAAAAAACTTCAGAGAATGAACTTAAAACGTTAAGAAAGCTACACAGAAGATCTATGTTTAAAGGAAAGTTTAAAGATCTTCTGGGCAGTTCCATTAATTTCAGCAAGCTTCAGGAAACAATCGAGATCTTCAGGAGAGTCTGAGGAATGAAAAGAAGTACTGAGAATTTCAGGAAGTATTATAGGCAAACCACGGGAACAAAGGGGAAGTTCCGAAAACTTCTGGAAATTTTGGTGAACTTCAGGCAAATTTCAGGATTTTTAAAGTGGTTCCAAAAACTTCAGGAAACTGCAGGAACTTTTAAGAACATTTGATAAATTCAGGGATATCCAGCGAACTTTAGAGAATTCAAAATAATTTCAGAGATGTGGAGAGGTAACTTGAGGAAAATTGACATTTTAACACTCCGAACACGATGCCTCCGGTAAAATGTGTAACGGAAAATTGGCAATGATGGCGATTGAGCCTGTACAAATAAAGTAATGATTAAAAAAAAAATATGGAGACTCCCAGTTTAAAAACAACAAGGGACAGCCCTATGGGGTTGTACGCAATGAAGACGTAGGACTACGTGGTCTTCTATAATAAATGTTATTTGTTAACTACAGCAGGAGCTTGTGTTTTGTGTAGGAATAGGAATTTGAGCGGGATTCTCTCTGTTTATAATCTTTAGTATGACTATGATTGCCCTGAAAAGAACCTTTTGATATGAATTTTAGTTGAGACATGTTCAGAGATATAACTCTTTTAGAAAATCTTTGTGACCTTGAAAAGGGCCGATGGTAGTGCAGGCTTAAAGCCTTTGGAAGATGATGATAACGTGTAGGCAGCTGGATCAGGAAATCGGACCGGACAATCCCATATTCTTCGGTTCAATGATTGCACACTTGCAAGATTCTCGGCCCGTCTGCTACTAAACAGGGGTTGAACTGGTGTCTGCCGACAGGTTGGAAGGACGCAGTGAAGGATATCTTAACGACGAATGGGCACTTGGAAGAATCTCGGCTCAGCTACCGTTGGACACGGATTTAACCGGTTGTTGGAAAGGCGCAGCGAAGGACACCTCAACTTAGGTACGAGTTTGCTTCCAAGTTTGGATACAAGATTACAACTCTGGAGAGCATTTTGTGTGGTCTTTGGGGGCGTGTGGTTCTGAATATGGCGATGAGTGTGCAAAATGTTACGTAATTGCATCCACCCTATTCGCACACGCCCGAAGATCGGAGGCGAATGCCATTTCGACTTTCGTCTACTAACGACTCTCTGATGACAGTGTTGGGGAAGCAGCATATGCATTTATGTAATTGATAGATTTGTTAGTTATTTCGACGCTTTTCGACAATGCTTGACATTTACCACTTTTTCAATAGTCGGAAGCATTGTTATGATGCGTAGAAATATTTCTGTTCGATTGGTGATAAAATTATTGAAATGGGTCCAGGGGCAGCTGAGTTATTCGCGTTCAAAATCTTGCTTAATTTGTTACATGTTCCATTTCCGGTTTTCAGAAAGTGTACCCCCATATAGAAATCAAAGACGTAGTCCTACGTCAAAAAGACACATATTCAACAATATGGGTATTTTCGGAACGTGGACGACGAACGGGGGCCGGAAATCGATGCTTAACGCCATTTATGGATCCAAGATTTCCAAGGGCCCAACAATCAATGTTCTATGTTATTTTGAAATCCAATTGTTTGTATACTGAGATAATTCAAATGGGACAGCACCACAAAAAATCTCGCTAATAAGCGACGTTTTCGGGTTGCGATTTGTTTAAAAATATCGAATACGCCATTTTGAAATGGTTTGTGAAATTCAAAATGGCCGAATGAGAATAATTGACCATAACAAAAAATTATGCAAAATGTCATGCAAATCGAAGGCGGTCGAGTCAGAAATTCATTTTTTGCCTAGGCCTGAAAATACTTCATGGTAATTGCCATATAAACTTAAAAGGGCCAGTGCAGTATGAGATCGGAACCAAATTTAGGGAGAATGATCAGAGAAAATCGATATTTTGAACCACCCTATTAATTACACACACGTTACAGGTGTGACCGTTTGATTGAACCCCTTTTGTTGCTGGTTGTTCTACTCAATGGGTGGAACTAAATTGCCGACAGTTGAAAATCACAGTCCCATTCATCGTCAATCAACAATCATCGCCATGTTTACCATTATGCAAATTGGGAATCCGAACCGTACCGCAAACAAACGAAAAGTCCAATATGGTTTTTTTAACGGCAATTGAAATAAATTGGTGACCTTAACGCGCGACGTCCAACACTTTCAGCCGATACTTTTGACGCTTTTGTTTTATTTTTTTCCAATTTTCAACCGCTTCGACGACGACGGCCACAACGACGGCGCGTATCATATTTCGCGTTTTAATTAAATTTTCATTTGGAGTTTAATTTCATATAGCTTTTTTATGTTTAATTTGTTGTTTGGTTTACTTTTTTTCTGTTTTACTTTCTTTTTTCGAATGTACGCTTTCACTTCAATCTCATTAAAATGTACAAAATGCATGAGTTGCTCAGATCGCTTTTTAAATTTAATTAATTGTATCGTGAGTGTTGTTTTTGTTTTCTTTAATTAATTTGTTCCCCGCGTTGTAAGTGTGTGTGTGTGTGTGTGTGTATTTGTGTCAGTGTAAATGTGTGTCCATATCAGTGTGTGTAAGTATATGAAAGTATGCAATGTTATGCTTATTTATTTCCCTAGAAGGTATAAAAAATCCATTCTCCCGTAGTTCGTTTTTTTCTTCTTTTTCAGTTTTCGTTACAGTTACGTACTTTACTTTTGCAGCGTATTGTTTATCGGCCTATTCGATTCTCGGCGTAGAAATTTTGTTCTAACCGAACTTTGTTACGTTTTGTTTCGTTTACCAACACGCAACGGCACACAAATCGGGATGCGTTTTGGGTGAAACTATTTTCGCGCACTTTTTCTTTTTTTTTATTTGGTTTCTCGCTTAATTTTCTAGTAGTAGTTGCTGTTGTAATTTGGATTCATTATTAATTACCTACTTTCGCTGATTAGCTTTACTTGCTTACGGTAGTGGGAAAGGAACAAAACGAGCAAACACGAACCTATGCAGAGTGCGCCCGAGTATTTGGCGCAAACCGATGCCGTCACGTCGCTCGAGGCCGTTCGCTGGACGTCCACGTGGCTTTCGCCGATCTGGAAGGAGAAAAGGGAAATTATGATTTTAGTACACAACAAAATACCAAATTTAAATAATCCGACTGTAACCAAAAAAGCAATTATTGATTAGAGCTAAACGCTCGTATTGACACAGACACAAATATGACCTGGTCAGTTCCCGGAACAGAACCGTTTGATGTGGCAAACATCGGAAAAATATTTATTCAAATACCACTCCAATACAGGAGAGGCTTCCACTGACTGCGATGCCTTGGAAATTCATCAAAACGATGGTATTGCCATAGCTCTGGCGTCAGAGTAATATCCTGTCTCTATTATTCGATGCAAATATAGCAAACATTTATCCCTGGATTAACAACAGCTAACAGAGAGTTGGTACACAACAAATTGAATTGAAGTTTATTGCATTGATCCGTGCAATATAGATCACCCTGGGAGGCTTGGGTTAGATTATTTACATACAAATGGGAAATCTGCCCGTCCCGCTCCTGTACGTTTGGTAAATCTCTAAACAACATGCTGAACTGTATGTCACTACTGCGTCCGATCCTATCCGTATCTGTTTTACTGGCTGATGATTGAACAGCTTAGATTTTGAAAGATTTAGAGCAAAGCCACTTACATTTCCTGCTTAGCACCGAATTAGCAGCATACAAATCTGAAAATTCCTATCAATGTGAAAATGGCAATTGACTCAACAGGGTCGTATATTGGTCACAGGTACCTGGTAGCTGACTCGGCTGAACCCGGCACAGGTAATTGATAATAAATGGACCATTTGTATTTGCTTACTTGCCTACATCCGACCCGGCAAGCCGGAGTGTATTGTATATGTTTATGCAACAATATAATCTACACAGCTGCCATGCCCACAACTGATAATGGATGTCTCGTACCATCTCCTATATAGTTGTAACCCTGGTCCTGGTTCATAGTCACACGGGTGTTGTTGCGTTGTTTGCCTGGCTAAACGCAATCGGCTTTATGGACGACGTATCCTACTAAACACATATCATAACATTTTCCATTACCCGTTCCATAGGAGAGTCCAACTCCTCTGCTGCAAGCTCAACCCCATTGCATAGATCTCTAGTCCAGCTCTTCTACGGCCGCATCATGAATGTAACTCCTTTTTCAAAGAATATATCCAGCACCCCTCCATGGGGAATCAGCAAGATAAATAATTGCTGATTTATCACCGCAGTAGCAAAGAGAGGTGAGTGGAGGTGGGCAGATTATTTGCATTTGTTGCAATATGGAGTGTGGTGAATAGGAAAGGAATGTTTGTGTGTGATAGAAATGGCATTATTTTTGCATGAAAATTGATACAAAATTACGAACGAATGATGGAAAATATCATGAACACATTAATTAACTGAGAAGCGTTAAATCAGAACAAATTGTAGGCAATTGTGGGAACAAAACTCATAACGGTTGAGCATAGTTTAATTAGAAAGAGTTGCAGTAATCGACTGCAACAGTCCGAGTGTGTTTACTCAAAACACAATTCAGCAAACTAACCATTGTAAATGTAATTAAAATTGTACAGTGCATTTTCCGCTAAGTTTGTAAGCTTTTTCACACGTTTGAGTAAACGCATTGAAGCGTGCATCTAAGAAATCGATACTGCATGGGCCGCGTCGCTTGAAAGAAGACAAGCAACGCAAATAAATATTACCGACATACAGGATGCACTCAAAAAAATGACACGTTCTATTCATGTGTTTTGGAATATGAAGACCATTCATTGCTTGTCACCATAGAATCATGTGCTTTTCCCACGGATGTCATGAGATTTACACAAAAAAAATAATATGTTTTTGTTGCTAATGAAATCAATACTATCCACACATTGAATTCATGTGTTTACTTATCGAAATCCATGAGATCCTCATATAATTCTGCGCTACTGTTTTCCACTAGTGTATTTAACGTGTATGACACATGAATCGTACGGGATCTCACTATAATGATGAGAAGAGTGCCTAAAGTGTCAAAACAAACATGTAAGGCAGCAGCAACTTTGCGAGGAGAGTAAGTTTGTTAGTGGAGTTAGGTTTTCCTAACGAAATTATCGAAATTATTAACCGTGAGTACATTGTTTGTATGATAAGATATATTTATAACATTAATGCAATATTTTCATTACAGAACACGGCATTGACCCAACGAACTTCGACGAAGTAACTGAGTTCATCCAAGAACTTGGATTGGCGCAAGTAGTCAAAGACGAGGAAGGAACTACTCTCGTATTCACGGTATACGTATATTTTGGAGTAGCCGATCAGTAGACATTTTTATCATCTCTCCTTTGTTTTCTTTTTTCCATCACGAACAACAGGAAGCAGTGAATAGTATTCCGCTGGTGCAATCATCACCATTTGACCCAAATTTGACAGCTGCTCCATCCAGTGCTGACCAATTCTTCGGTGAACCATCGAAACCACCATTTCATACTGAGGTAACTAATTTCGCTTTATTCAATAATAATTAATTTAGCCATATTTATTTTACAGACTACAACAATCGTCGATGCACCCAAATTAAACCTGTCGTCAACGTCATCATCATCATCAATTATTCTACCGGTTGGTGACTCAGAGGAAGTAGATGAGTCCAACCAGTTGGTAACTACGACATCTCCGTGTAAGTTGAGTGAGCCCTCAAGTGAATCGTCGGAAGTACCAACCAGTTCTAAGGTAACATTTGTTTATAATCTCGATGATCCATTCACATAAATTTCCTTTGTGTTTTTAATTACAGTCTGCGAACCTTCCTACAACTGTTTTGAAACAAATTCAAAACAAACCAGCACCAGACAGCAACCTCGATAACAACAACGGTTCACAGCTTTGATATACAATTTTGCAAAAATTGTTATAATTTTTTAACTGTTCCGTGTGTTTTAGGAACTAAATTCCAGTAGAGGAGAGAATGATAATCCATCTAATGATCTGACACCCGAAAAACTGCAGAACATCCTCAGAACCTCATTGAACGGAAAAGACATTTTACGATTGACAGAAACGGGACCGCTTTCGGAGCGCGGGCAGCTTGAGCTTGCGGAGATTGTGGCTGAATGGCATATGACAAACAAGACAAAAGTGTTCGAAACTGATGTGAAGAAATACGCTAGAGTTATCGTCTTACTCTTCCGGAACGAAAAGCAGGTAATTTTGCAACAATTAAACAATAAATCTTCCAGCTGTTTCTAAGTTCAGCTGATATTGGTGATATTCTCTATTTTTTTTTCAAAATCTTGATTCCCTCAAAGTAGTAATTTTTGGACTAGTTAAAACCAAGGTTAAAACACAACACGATTTTTTCGCAATGAAAATAGGTATGCGAATCAGTTCATAAAATATAGTTTTGATCCTTTTGGGCAAATATCTTGAAAATTAATAAATTTGGCGAACATGTTTTCCACTACTCCCATTTGCTTTTATAAACAAAGATTCACCTATTAATTTGTTGAAACTCCATCTAATAGGCGAGTGAAGAGTTTCGATAAAGGTTATCTTCCAATTAATTCCACTTAAATAATTCTGGTATCCATGACAGACACGTATTTCGACTACAATGTACAGTCTTCATCAGTGTCGATCCCACTAAAGAATTATTAAAATCTAACCCCATCCTAAAGGTAAAAATATCAAGATCACAGGTATAAAATGAAACTACAACGTGCAGGATCGGAACCTAACTAACTATTAACCAAAGATTTGAGATAAGTAAAGGACAACAATCTAGAGGATGAGTACTTAAGTGATTTAGATTTTGATGACACTGATGAAGAAGGACATTGTAGTCGAAATACGTATCTGTCATGGATACCAAAATTAATTAAAGGGAGTTAAATGGAAGATAACCTTTAATTGTTTAATTTGAAGCATGTTAGCGGAATGCCCAATTTCATTATTTCAGTTTCGATAAATCATCGTTTGGAGCTGTTCATTAACCACGTAGACAGTTTATTGAAGAAGGAGGGAGGAAGGGTGTTGGAGAACAAAACAACATGCAATGCAGTATGACCTTTTGAAATGTTCATGTAGAACTGTCTACGCAGAAGGAGGGGGCATCAATCCCGGAAAAACTGTCTACGTAATTTATGAACAGCTCCTTTGAATCTTTGTTTATAGGGCTAAGTTACGACTCACGCTAACATGTTTAAAGAGATTTTGGTCCCCGTTATTAGAGGGACGAAGTCATCTTTGTACATTGATTGAAATTTATTTCGTAATCTTTCACTGCTAATACCAACATCTATTTTACAGGAATCATATTTTCTGCCAAGAGGTGGAGATAAAAAGAACCCTGGTGGTAAGATATACAACAAAATAAATTCACTGAAGGCCAAAATTCGCAAGCGAAAGTTAGATGACGAGCAGCACATGAAGCAACATAATGCAAAGCATATAAAAAGTTGTGAAAAACATCATGACGCTGCAGTTCACGATGCTCTACAATGGCTACAAGTGAATAATGCTCCTTGGACAACGGTTTTGGATCGATGGAGAGCTTCGTACCCGCTACGCGTCGGGTATTTAGCGAAACCGAAAGCGGAACAAGGGCTAATCAAATTGAATCTTTTGCGTTTGATAACATCAGAATTTGGATACCAGCTGGTAAGGGTTTGCCATGATTTTATTGTTAATTATAATGTAATGTAATTTGTATTATTTAACAGATCGACATTGATTACCAATTACTGTATCCGGGCAACAACGCTGTTGATACAGAGTGGACACACGTTCTTACAGTAGCTGGACAGTACATCGAACGACGATTGATAGACGAACCATCGTCTCAATTGCTTAGTACGTTAAGCAATGCTGAGGTATCAGAAGGTAAATCAAGCTTCATGAATAGCGCAGCTTAGTATAGATGCAACTGAACAAAACTTGAGGATTGCAACTATTTTTGCCTGAAATTATTAATTATTTCGTTGGAAATTTGTTCTAAAGTTTCAACATTCGAAATTCTATGTACCTCGGTAGTACCAGCCAGCGGGTAGAAACTAACGATTTTAAATTGATTCACTGCTTGCCTATTGGTCCCAAGTACTTCTATGGCGTACCCCATTATTGTCAAAATTCTAGTACTACACTATGTTTGTTTTAATTCGCTATGAAAGTTTGACACATAAAATGAGGGGTTCTTATAGGAGTGACCCGACAAACATACTATTTCATTTTAAACCTTCACAAAGTTTCAAATTGTACTACAATTAAGTTATTCGATGAAAAGATTCGGTCATATATGTGAATGAACCGATTCTGAGCCATTCACCTAAGTGATCTACACGCAACGGAATATTTTTGCACCTGCCCATTGCGAAGATATTTGAAAAGGGCGAGGAAAAGGGCGTATTTTTGAAAGAAAATTGATCATAACTATTGAACAATATAGCGACTTGTAATCTTCGGCAAAAATATTAGTAAACGCTCGCCAATAAATTTACAAAAATATTTGCCTTAAAAGGAATGAAATAAGTCCACTAAAGACAGTTTTCACATTTTAAATAGAAAAGTATACGTTTTTTAGAACCTGCTTACGCTTTTACAGAAAAATCTTTGTAGAATGAAAACCCGTTGATAAACTCGGATAAAATAAAATGTGGTCTGTGACAAAGATTCTCAAAATTGATTTTTCTACAACTTTGCCTTTATTATCGTCTAGATTATCGCCTACTTTTTGTATGAGGTTTACGAATTTCGGTATCACATGGTACCGTAAGCGACCGAAATTCGTACAGGATCAAAATCCGTACACCTCACGCAAAAAATTAGGCGTTTTGTATGATATGTATGGTTTTCGATTAATTTCGGCTTTCAGTCCCGGACGGTATACAAAATCTTTGACGAAGACATCCACGAAATCCACAGGTTAAAGACCACTGTCATTCGCATTGGTAGTCATATAAAGTGTGAGAAGGGTAAAATCTCACCATAGGTGGATACTTTTGGTTTTTTTTTCAGTTTTCTTGGCCTATGGTACACCAAGAAACATTTTATGGGCACCAAAATATTATTTGAGTGGTGTATGATCTTTTAAAATCAGTTGCATTCAATTATGGTGTCATTTGGCGGCAGTTGGAGAAAAAGTATAACCGTCAAAAATCGGGTGTATCCCATTATTGAGGACATCATGCAAGCTAATAGATCATATGATCTGAACCCTTGAATAATTTAGAAGACAGACTATTTTATGTTCATGAGTATGGATTTAGAATGATGAATGTAGGTTTTATGTACACCATTGAACATGTTCCATAGGGAGAACCATTGCTCAAGGGTTATTAGAAATATAGTCAATAATTAACTCCTTACGGTTGCTTACATGTAGATTTGAATGTATATGGTCTAGTGCATTCAAATAAAATATGTTGAAATTTTGCTCTAGCTCAAGCTCAAGCTCTAGCAATTTTGTAAAAAATGTCTTGAAAAGGTTTAATCACCAGCATATTTTTACTTGAATGGACAGAGTAGTGGGTCTGTAACCATTTCAAGAACTCACAGTATTTATTTAATAATTTTTTATTTATGTTTTATTTTTCCAATATAATTTCAGATACTTGAGTATGCGCGCTGATGTTGTTATTAAATTGCGTACTTCATCCCCAAAAAGTAACCGAATGTTACAAGCCCACGGTCATAAACGGGCGTGATGATACTATCGTATTCGCTGATTCAGATACCAATGCTAATACTAAGCTTACAGAGATATACAAACGATATCAGGATTTTGCTCTTCCTCGCTCACCAAAGTTACTCTTTTTTGGCACCCCGACCGAGCTTTTGGGAGTATTCTGAGTCTACTACAACAGCTATTACTACACTGTGTCTTCAGCAATACGAGCAGTTGATACCTACATCAAGTTGACTACAGTTGAAGCATTCCAAAATCAGCATGCTGATTTGGCTATTCATTGCGCGATATATGTACAAGTTGAAGTCGGCAGAAACGTACGCTAGCATCGAGAAGATAGTAACATTCTTAGAAGCTACCAAGAGCACAGAAAACTCAGAATGATGATCGAATGTTTCATTGAGGGATGTTCGAGTCAGTTTGAAACACCAAATGAGTATATCATACATTTAGTCGACCACCACCAAATACCTAGAAATTATCGTATGGTTTGCACTTATGTTCCATGTCAATCAGTTTTTAGTAAATTTTATTCATTTAAGCGCCACATTTTAGGCCATTTCCGAACTAATAGCAATAGCAATGAGAAATCAGATATAGATGTCGTTACACAGTTAGTAAAAACTGTTCGATTAGCAACGTCAGGACCAAGCATAGAACCCACAGCAAGTACCAGTAACTATCAATCCATAACAAGAGAACATCAAATATTTGAAGATTTAATAAGAGAAATAGATACAACCATCGTTAATTTTACTCTGCAGTTACATAAAAAAAAATTAACGAGGTCTGATGTTAGAAACATTTAAAGAGATACGGAAGCAATTTATGCCACACTTGCTGATCGAATTGAAAATTTGCCGTTAAATTTCAAAGATGCCGAAACAGAGTATGAATTTCATATGTATTTGGAAAAGTTGAAAAATACTTTTAGTTTCATTAACACTGACCATAAATTCTTTTGTCACCTGCAACAAAAAGGCTTATATCGACAACCAAATGTGATTATTGTAGAGAATAATCTGCTTACAGTAACAACGATTACAAATCCGGAATACATTTTGACAATAGAATCGAAAAACCATCATGTCGTATTAATGGATATCGAATTTCAAATCAAATCATTTTTTGAGAGTGCAGGTGTATTTGAAGCGACAGTAGATTTTGTAAACACATTAGAAGAAACTGACAGAATCAGAAATTATATTGATGGCAGCACATGGCAGATGATCAAAGAAAAATACCCGGGTGACTACATTTTTCCATTGTCATTTTACTATGATGATTTTGAAATTAACGATAACTTATCATCACACAATAAAAGAGACGTTGTATGTGGTATGTATTATACCTGTTTAGTTACTCCCGAAATATATGCGTCTAAGCTAAGAAATATATTTGTTGCCAGTATTCTTGAAAAGGTAGCAATGAATAATGTTGGCATCAACAAGTTAGTAGAAAAAGTGATTGAGAAGTTCAAGAAGATTGAAGAAACAAGAATCGAAATTGAAAATAACAATAGAAAATTGCTAGCGAGATTTCCTCTTGTCTTACTACAGGGAGACAATCTTGGATTGCATAGTATGCTTATGTTAGTAGGAGGATTTAGTGCTAAGTACTATTGTAGATTTTGCAGAAGGCCAAAAGAAATACTACAAGAGGATGTTAAAGAACATAAGGAAAGTTTACGAAATGAGCAAAATTACAATGAAGATTTAATGGAAGGAAATCAGCGAGAAACAGGCATTAAAGGAAGCACAGAGTTCAAAAAACTACCTTCATTTAAAATCACAGAAAATAGGTCAGCAGATGCAATGCACGACATTTTTTTCAAATGGCGTGTGCAAGTACGGTCTCAAAAATGCATTAATTTATTTTGTACATACGAAAAAATATTTCACTCTAAATGAATTCAACACGCGTCGCAAAATGATAGCAAAACGCTACATGAATCATTGGTGAGAATGCCTGACATAGAAGAGTTTCATGAGAATAAGTTAAAATCGATAAAACTTAGAACTACAGCATCTGAAATGCAAGCATTATGATAAACTGAAACCAAAACATCATCACATGATCCACTACGGCAGCGTTGTAGAAAGCAGCGGTCCGATTGGTAACCTAATGTGTTATAGGCTAGAGGCTAAGCATAAACAATTTAAGCAGTATTCATATGTCACGTCATCTAGAAAAAACATTGGATACACCTTGTGTGTTAAAGCTGGCCTCCAATTTAGTTATGACCTTCTAAATTTGACATTTTTCAAAAATGATAATACGGGAGCATTTGATTGGGTTGATCTTAAACCAAGATCATATTTCTCTAAAATAGTACAATCTGAAGTACAGTCAACCCGGATGAATTTTGAAAAAGAGGTATTATGTTCGCACAATGGTACTGTTTATAAAAATGGATATTTTTTGACGTTTACGGAAGATGGAGTAACTGAACTAATGGAAATTGAAGAGATATTAAAAGTCGATTCCTTTTTCTGCATTGGGGGAAAACTGTGGGAATGTGGAATGTTCAACAATAATTTCCTTGCTTACGAGGTACACCATAGTACAAAACTTTACAAAATTTTGGAACTGTCTATGTTTGATGGACCGCCATTAATGATTCATACTTCAAATAATAAGCTCTATTATAGAAAAAAGTACAACTTTATTCACGAAGCCAGTGATGTTTGATTAATAATTTAATTAGAAGATTGTAAAAACAGGATTAGAGCATCCAGGGCATAGGTTAAGCTATCTTCTACGATTAATATACTGTACAAACAATATGAAAATGTAAATTAATGTATCAAAATTGAAATGTATCGTGTTTATCATTTTTACATACTGAACCCCGTTCAATAATTATCTTTTAAGTAGACCGTAGTTCTGTATATTGAGTTTCAAGCGTATCAGATAACAATTTTTCTGTTTGTACGATACTATTGGAATGTGTATGACTACAATTTGCTTAAATGAAATTCTGTTATCTATTTCAGAGCAACAAATCAACTTGGAATCCAATAGTTATACTATTAGATTGCTACAAGGTCTTTCATCAAATTCATGTGCATCGTGTTTAAATTTAGCATGTGTGGTAGAACATATTCATATGCAAAACATTTCATGGTAATAAATCATGCACATGACTTTGACATTTAAATCACATGAAATTCATGTGTGCTGTAAGTGAATGGAGCATGGATAAGGTATGGCTGATTTCATAAGTTAGACAGTTGAAATGAATGTGTTTGCCACATTGCGCCAATTCAAATGTGAAACACATCAACGGCGCGTGTAGATTTTTTAAGTGTGGAGGCGGTTGACCAGCGTTGCCAGATTGTTTTAAAGCTTATCGGTATCAAGGGTGTTAAAAAAATCGGCATTTATCGGTATTTAATATTTAATTAATTTTATATTTTTGCCGTTTTTGAAAGCGAAAATTCTAACGATGGTGACGACTTGACAGCCACAACAACGACTAAACTATTGACAATAACGACAAACAATAAAGCCCGATTCAAAGTAAATTTGGACGCATTTAAGTGATCATAACTCAAGAATTAAACAACATACACGGTTGATCAAAACGTCAAACAAAAGGGTATTTATTCAGCTTTCAAACGATATATAACAAGTTATTACATTTCATCGTTTCGAACGAACTGTCGCACTTTACTTGTGATCGATGCCATCATGATCTGCACAGTTGCTGGTGACACTGTACCGGCGAACTTATTCCACTTTAAACGCATTTGTTGTGCATTTGGCACTTCTTTACCGCATCCTCGAAGTTTTCGCTTGACAATTACCCAATATTTTTCGATCGGTCTGAACTCAGGGCAATTCGGAGGACTAATCTCTTTGGCGACGAAATTAACATTGCTTGCAGCATACCATTCTAATACCTCCTTAGAGTAGTAGCAGCTAGCTAGATCCGGCCAAAACATAACGTTAGTCTTGTGTTGTCGAATGAAGGGTAAAATCCGCTTTTTCAGACACTCTTTAATGTAAACCTTCGACGTCATTGTGTGAGATGTGATTTTAAGGCCACAACTGCAGATTCCTTGCCAAATCATTAGTTTCCGAGCAAACTTATCAGCAAAAACAAATTTATACCTGGAAGGGACATCCCCACGACCAGTTGACAGGTAAAATTTTCGTCCGGGGATTTGTTTATAATCCATTTTGACATATGTTTCGTCATGCATTAAAATACAGCCATCAAATTTCGTCAAAACTCGTTCGTACAGTAATCGTATTCGCTTTTTGGCCACTAAATTTTGTTTCAGGAAGCGATTCGGATGTTTACTGGCACAAAAAGACTTATATCCTTCTCTCTTGAAAGGATGTTACGCACGGTGAAAAAGTTGGAATCGTATTTCTTTGCCAAATCACGTATGGAGACACCAACACCTTTCTCCAGACCACGAAGGGTTCTCTAGATGTTTGTGCACAATTAATTTTCTATTCTCAAGTTCCATGATCCGTAATTTCGGGATGCGTCGATCAATCGAGAAAAACTTTTCACCGATTTCTTCGTCAATGAAACATCAACAAATGCCTGTCAAACGTTTTTTGTTCCAACCACCAGGGTCGCGCTGGTGTATTAAACCGTGCGTCCAGATTTACTTTGAATTGAACTTTATTTTCACTTGAAAAGGCCACAACCCATGGCAGAAATGTCGAGCAGATTACATCGTAGTCGTGGCACTGTTTTAAGACTGAGAAAACCGTTAATCGAAGCAAAATTTTAGCTTTTGTACAATGATCGAAAAATTCCACAAGAAAATTCCGGGGAATGTTTGAATTAGTTTCTGAGCAAAGCCGAAAAAACATCCAGAGAAAGACGAAAGAAGCTCTCCTGGATGAAGTTCGAGGAAAATTCTAAGTAAAGTTGGAAAAACATCCGGGAAACTTCCAAGACACGTATTGAGAAACTTCAATCGGTTGTCAAATCTAAATGAAGCCAGAAAAGTTTCGGAAACCGGAAGTAAATTTCAGAAGTAGCCATTTCCAGAGAAAGCCAAAAGAAGCTCGGAAAACCTTAGAAGTCGAACAAAAAAAAAATAAACCTTTGGCTTATGGTCAAACTTTCAGAAGAAGACGAACGAAATTTCTGGGAGAATTAATTGAACTTCCTGGAGAAGACAAAAGAAACTTTCTGGAGACGCTGGCAGAAACTTCCTAAGGTAGATTGGAAGAAACATCTGAAGAAAGTCGGAAGCCAGAGCGCTTACGGAACAGTCGAAACAAACAACGACAGAAAATTTTCCTTATATTCATAAAACATTAGGAGTTCTCTGGTCATCCTCAAATTGCTCGGAACTTCCATGATTATAATAAGACTACCGGGATATCTCTTATCATCTTTGAAGGTCTCTGGACTTTCTTGAAGATTACGAAATCTCTTAAGTGCTCTCACAATTTTCTTGAATTTATTGTAACATAAGCATTGAAGTTCTCTGATCTTCCCGATTTTTTTAACTTTTAAAACTTATCGACACTGCATTAAAAAGCATAGAACTTCCCATAAAATGTTCTCACAATGTTCTAATGTTCATGTAACTTCCCTTACGTTTCCTAAATTTGCATGAACCCCTCAGGACATTGCAGAAGTTTTCGGACCATATGGCAATTCTTCGTTCCATGCCCGAATATCAGGCAGTTCGAGCATTGGGTGACTCCACGGCCACCTTGAACGGCTTAACAGCCTCGATGTCGTGGGAGAAGTACTCCACCTGTGATTGGTATATGGTCTGTACCGCCTTGTAATATTTCAATGCCGGAACCATCAGTTTGTATCCTTCCGTGCACAGCTGGATGGTGCACCGGACACCCTGCGTGACGAAGAAGTTTATTTTTTCCCGCAGTCCGGGAAGGAAGTCCTTCACGTAGAAGGGCGGCATTCTGTCCATCTTCGGCGGTTCTGTTGTTTCCGTCACCGGTTCTGCACCGTCCTTCAGAACGGAGAACCGATTGTTGTCGAGCAGCTTATTCGCGGCTGTCGCACTGTCACTGTTGTCTTCAGGCCTAGACCGTTTCCCTGATCACGTTCACTGAATTACAGTCTGTTTTAGACTTGCAGAATAGCTAATTAGGCCCCTCCCTTTTGGAGTATTTTTCGTTAGAGCGTTCCTAGTTGCAAGTATATGGCAGCCAACTCCCCGGCAAGGTGACAGATAATCTTAGTTTCACGTACCCACTTGCAAATAGTAGATGTCGCCACACAACGTAAACAAAGGGACTGCCCTTCACCGCCGCAATGGTATTTCTCTATGGGAAGGCAACTTTTTGTTTCACCATGTGTGGATGTCAAGCAACAAGCAAGAATGCCATGTGAAAAGAGCGATTTATGATTTTCGTGGTGAAATGAAATAAATCCAAACAAATTGGAACAGATTGATGGAAGTTTTTCTTATATAATCAAATAGAAATAAAAACACATTGGTTAATTCTATTATATTTTGCTCTTGAATATTATCAGTCTTGAGAATAATGTTTCTGAGCATACTTGTGCGGTGAAGACTTGCAATAAAAAGCCGTATTATTAAAAACAGTTTACTTCCCCATCTTTCTATTGAGGGGTGAAAAAAAATACAAAATTGATTCTTATTCGCGGTGAGTAGCAGGTTTGCTGTGTGAACACTAACATTTCGTATATTCATTCAAACATGAAGAAATAAATAAAATAAATTAAAATAAGCGTCTCTCAACAAAAGATATTCATAATGAGCTTCTAAAACGAATAAATTTCAGTGATTGTCTTTTGTTACACCCGTCCGTTTAATTAACATTGTTCCCCACCAACTTGAAGTTTCAAGAAACAGATGAGGCTATCTGATTTTATGTTCAGTATTTTATTTACTTTATTTACATATCTGCATTCGCCCTATTCATATAACACTTCTGAAATTCGTGAGTTTGACAGAACCACCAGCACCAAATTTTCGGAGTACACTGGAAATGTACTGGACTTGTCAAGTTGCCCCCGGGTTGATGGCAGCATTCACACCAAACCAAGACGTGCTCCGACCAGCATAGAATTGGATTGTTGTGAAAGAACAACTAGCGCTACTTGGCTCAAGTCAATGCCGACCGGATGACGGCGACCTAGTCATGCTGCCTTTTGCGCGAAGCCTTTCCTCCAGTCGATGTGGGTGCATTCGTTGTCGTCGTCTTCGTATTGGTTCCGAAAGGGTGCTGTTCCACTTATACGTCGTGTCCGACGATTATCCGTCCGTTGCTCGAAAGCAAATGACGAAGAAAATGAATTGGCAAGCGTTTTTATTACGGCTGCTTTTCTCCTCCCTCCCATTCATTGGTGAAATGGTGAGCAATCAACCGAGCGGTGAGCGATGAACTGAGCGGTGAGCGATGAACCGAGCGGTGAGCGATGAACCGAGCGGTGAGCTCGCTCATGTGAGCATGCGCAATGTGTCGTGTGTTCGATTTGCGCTCTATCGTTACGTCTGTGTTTGGGATTTTTCGTTGCATGTCTGAATTTTTTTTAATGTTACCCCCAGTATAGAAATTAAAGACGTAGTCCTACGTCAATAGGAATAACTATAGGAATATTTTAAGATCGGGAACGATGTGTATCCGATGTGTTTCTAAAATCTAGGATGGTGACTTCCGGTTTGTGAGAAACTGTCAAATAGCCTACAAATTGGCCTCCCTTAGCTCAGTCGGTAAAGGCGCAGCTACAAAGCAAGACCATGCTAGAGGTGGCTGGGTTCGATTCCCGGGCCGGTCTAGAAATTTTTCGGGTTGGAAAATTTCTCGACTGCCCTGGGCATAGAGTGTGATTGTACTTGCCACACAATTATACTAATGCAAAAATGGTACAGGCATCGAAAGCTCTCAATTAATAACTGTGGAAGTGCATCTAGAACACTAAGTTGAGAGCACGCAATAAGCTAATATGCGATATGCAATAAGCTTGATATGCGAAGAAGAAGAAAGAAGAAGCCTACAAATTGAGAATTTTCAGAATGAAAACAAGAACAACATGTGAAAAGATCATGTAAGCTTTTTGTAAACAAACCTTATTATCATTCCTTTTTTCCGTCGGTCTCTGTTCCGCAATCTAGTGCCCATCACTGACGGACATCGATTGCCATACATTGACAGAAATAGAATGTGCAGGAAGACAGCTTCCACACCTACGTAGGATATCGCAGCCATTCAACACACATGGGCCGGAAAAAACGGCTTTACTTCCCTTCCGAAGGAAGACGTGACCAGAGATTTTTATGCCTGAGAAAAATCCCACCGACCTCGGCTGGGATTGAACACAGACCCATTGGGGTGAGAAAGCAGTCACGCTTACCACTACATCACCGGCGCCGGCTAAACACAAACCTTCTTATGCCCTTTTCTCGCCACCATTATGACTCCAGGGGAAACTTTCCCCTTCCCGATTATGTTGTTGGTATGCGTGGGGGGGCGACCCTCGGATGGTGATAAAAGGGCCTACAAAGGTTTGTTTACAAAAACCTTGTATACCTTTTTCATATGTGGCTCTTGAAAATGAATGATTTACTCCGTTTTGGAATCCAAGATGGCTGCTCCCGGTTTTCTAAGATCTAAGGTGGCGTCTTACGGCTTAAGAAAACATATGAGTGTTTCTGGATCGAAAACAACGATTAGGGACCGGAAATCGATTATCGACGGCATTTATTAATCAAAGATGATTGTTTCCGGGCTTAGGAAAACTGTCAAATACTCACAATATGTTTTTACCGGGGACGGAAATCATTGATTTACGCCGCAAGATGACAACTTCCAGCCCGGTAAATCGATATTTTACGTTATTTTGAAAATGATTTTTGACGGGACATTGAAAAAGGCCGATCAAATTTTGTAAACAAAACTTGCTAACCGAAGAACACCCACGAAAACCAACCACCCCTACCCGATGATGGTGCAGGATTTGCTTCTGGAGAATTCGGTTTTGTAAAACTTCGAGTTCATCATTTTCTCAGTGACGAAAACCTTTGTCATCTTGCTAGCAGCTGCAAGTTCCCTGCCAGATCAAATATTTGCTTGCGAATTTATCCGCAAAAGCAAATTTGAATCTGCCAGGGACACCACCTCGAGCCTTCGCTTTGTACAATTTTGGTCCTGGAAGCTGTCCGAAATCGACCTTCATCATTAATAAGCATGCACCCACCGGACTTGGTCAGCAGGTTGTCATACAGCTTTCGTGCTCGGGTTCTAGCTACGGTATTCTGCTTGAGTGATCAATTTGGTTGCCTACTGGCGCGGTATGCCTGTAAGCCTTTACGGGCGGCATCATGCTTTTTACTCAAATCGCGATCGGGCATATCTGGGATGCTTCTCTGATGGACCTCACACCTGTCCATGGAACTGGCGGTTGGCAGTTCTACTCCGGCGTTTACTTTGAGGCTTCCGATTCGTCGTCAAGGTTTCCCTGTACGTTTTGAGCACGCGCCATACAGTGTTTCTAGGAAAATTCAACACTTAAGCCAGCTTGAACGCGGACCACGATGTATTTTCCTGCTAAATGATTTTTTTCCTCTTGCATGGTGACTGTTTCCAAAGCAAGAGCGTTTTATGAACTGAAAAAATACACTGTTATTGTTATTGTTGCTGTCAACAAATAGACGTCAATAGCTTCCGAAAACGTCCACTAGGAGCGCTGTAATAAGCAAAAGAGTTTGTTGCATTACTAAGTGGGCCTGGCCTAAGTGGGTTCATCTACCGTACCGATTACGTAGAAAATGCACACTGTTGTCAATGTTGTAAAAATCAATGCCTACTACGATTTTCGTTTATGTTAAAAGTACACGGTAAAAAAGCATCATATTTATGTAAAGTGATTTGCTGTTGAATTTGCACTACTTGCCAAGCATTGCAAATCGATGTGCAAATCCCTTGGAAGAGATCACATCGATTGTATTGCACTTCGTTGTTGATGTGACTCGAAATGTCAAGCATACTGCAAAAATCTATCACTTTAAAATTAACTAATTTATCCTTGGATTTCATGTTTGCTGAATATGGATTTAAATGTTATATCACATGTGTCCAAGTGATATTAAACAACATTACAAGGCTTGTAGTAGAAGTAACATTGAGCAATCAATTTGATAAGTTTAACAATGTTTTGTAATAGAACTTATCTGAATAATACACTATTATTGAATACAGCACCAATTTCGCAATACTCGCGTTCTAGAATGCAAATTATTTCGAGTGGAAATGGCAAATTATCGCTTTCTTGCTCTTAATTAATTTGTTGTTGACTAGCCAGGATAAATGCGCAAGCAATGTTTCGCGCGAGCAAATCGTAGGCGAATTCGCTGATAGGGCATGGTTTACAGCGGCGCAAATAAATCAATGTACAGCGGCACTAGCGCACAGAAAAATAATCAACACAGAAATTCAAAACAACCCAAAATTAAGTTCTTTCACTCATATACCATGTTTCATACGGTAACTCCAATTTGAGTTAATCGATTCTAAATTGATTGCATTTAACTACGGCTTTACAAGCCAGGATAAATTACTCGTTCTGTTTTTGACAACAATAGTGAGTGGGAAAGAAACGGAGAGAGGTAAAATAACTTAAATTTGAGTTTAAAAAACCCAAGCGGTGTATACAGAAAAATAAACGCGAAGCCAAAATTTAGTAATATACTATATAGATACAAATCGGTTTATTGCTAATAACATTATTTTTCAGTTCATGTGTAATTATTCTTGTGTTAGAAAATATTCCAAACTAAATCTTTCTTTGAAAACTATGGCTTGTGGCTCGGAAAAGAGCCGTTTTGATATTGCATGGCGCTCCGAAGGACCGTTTTGGTGATGATGTTGGTTTAAAGGGAATTGTGTTTGTCGCCATGAAAAGGACGGTTTTCATTTGATACACATAGTCGTCTGTTGAGCGGCAAGCAAACTACCCGGCTGTTTGCCCCAGGCAAAAGTGTAGCCCTGATATAAGACAGATCTCCACTTTACTTTGCGGCATTAAAAAAATTAAAAACCAGAAAAAAAATATAAAGTCGGAAAATGGAAAAACCATGTTCCCATATTGTCACAGTAAGTTGAAAAAATCCATACAAACAAGATGGCGTTATTGGTTTTTCCCCAGAGCCCTGCAAAATTCACAAAAATACGTATTTATTAAAAAAAAACATTAATTTTATCCTACCACCGACTTTGCGGCAATAAAAAAATATAAAGTCGGAAAATGGAAAAACCATGTTACCATATTGACAGAGTAAGTTGAAAAAATCCATACAAACAAGATGGCATTATTGGTTTTTCCCCAGAGCCCAGCAAAATTCACAAAAATACGTATTTATTAAAAAAAAGTAGAAGGGTCTGTGCCTAGGGGCACGAACGGAAGCTTGACGTAGGACCGCTAGTGGACGGAATAAATGTGAAGAGCATTAAGTTCTTTTAATTGATCAAAATTTGATATGTAATATCTATTATCTCAACTCTTTCCGTTTTTGAATTGTAGGCGATCCAAATTTGTAGTAATCTTTTTCAAAAAGAAAGTTGATTACGAGAATCAATCAAAATCACTTGCACCCCTGCTTCCAAGTTTGTGTGGTCGTTGGGGGCTTGTGGTTCTGAATATGGATAAACAAGCACAGATAAATTCTATTCCAACTCTTTACTGATGTAAGCTTGATGGCCCTGAAAAGGGCCGTTTTATTGAAGAGGACATCCATGGCCACTTACGTTTGGCTATAAGAGATGAACTAGCCTCAGGCTAAAAATCTCTATAATAAAGGAAAAAAAAAAAAAAAAAACTTACGTTTGGCGTGTTTAGAGTAGGTGACAGCATCACTGACCTAATTTTCCACTAACACCTTCAGCACACCTCGTAGATCAGACCGGAGATACGTCAGACACTGCCACGGCGAGCAAGACGACGGATGGTGGTTACCTCGAAGATTTTGCGATGACGATTGGCACCTCCTTTGCCACGACCAGCCACGATCTACTGCTGCTGTTGCGACCACGCCGTCCGAAACGAAAATGAGCTGATACCATTTTTGCCATTTAAATGATCTTTATTTCTTGTGATTGTGTGGTTTACATGTATGAATTTTTTAAGTGACACAGATGCGTCTTTTCAACTTTACTACATTTGAGATTTTAATTATTATTTACAGTTCCTAGTCCTATCAGGCCTATTTTAAAGTATGACCACCTTGGTGGGATTGGTTTGATTTGAATTGGAAAAAGGAGACTACTTATAACTACTATTTACAACTACAACTAACCTACAACTACTATGTACACCTAACCTACTATATACAAATTGCTTATCAAATCATGTTCTGATAAATTACATTTTTGTGCAAATTTAGTCTTAATTTCGTTAATTTTGGAATCTATTTTGGCAATGCCTGCCTCTTCATGTAAATTTGTTATTCTAGTGTCGAAAGGACGATCAAGAACCATCCTCAGCACTCTATTCTGAGCTACCTGAATTTTGTTCCTGTGAGTCTGTGCACATGATTCCCACACCGGAGCTGCGTAGAGAATCGCAGGTGCTATGATTTGTTTGTAGACGGCCAGTTTGTTCACCCTTGAGAGGCGGGATCTGCGGCAAATCAGCGGATACAGACTCCTAACCAAGGCGGAACACTTGACTACGGTTTTCTCCACATGCGAGCGGAATAGGAGCTTTTCGTCAAACAACATCCCGAGATAGGTTACTTCGGCGGACCACTCAACCCTTGTGCCATCCATGATTACAGTACAAGAGGGAGTCGGTTTTAGTTTGGGTGATTGCCGATGGAGGAACATGATTGTTTGTGTTTTGGAAGCATTGATTTTGATTTTCCACGTGGTGGCATAATCAGCAAAGGCGTTAAGGCATCGTTGAAGTTTGTTCGTTATTTCGCGAGGCATCCTTCCTTTGACGGCTATTGCGGTATCATCTGCGAACAGGAAAAACACGCAACCGTCTCCAAGGGGAGGAATGTCGGAAGTGTAAATGCTGTAGAGCAAGGGGCCCAGCAGACTGCCTTGCGGGACTCCTGCAGGGATGGAAAACGTGTCTGAAAGACAACCATTCAACGATACCTTAAACGACCTTTGCTGGGGGTAGCTACGGGTGATTTTAACCAGATGTAATGGAAAGTTGAAGTTACAGAGCTTGTATACAAGCCCATTGTGCCAGACATTATCAAACGCTTTCTCAACGTCTAACAATGCCATGGCTGTGGACTTGGATACAGCTTTGTTACTTCGGATGTTATTCATCACCCGCACTAGCTGGTGATTGGTGGAGTGCCCCTTTCTGAACCCAAACTGTTCCGGAAGGAGAATGTTATTTTCCTCGACAAACTTGAGCAAACGATTGAGAATGAGTTTCTCGAACAATTTGCTCAGCGCTGAAAGGAGGCTGATTGGTCTGTAGCTTGAAGCTAGCGTTGGGTCCTTCCCGGGTTTGCGGATAGGTATGATTTTCGCTGTCTTCCAGATACTTGGAAAGTAGTGCAGTTCCAAGCATCTGTTGAAGACAGCAGCCAGCAGAGAGTGAACCTTCATGCTGAGATTTTTCAACACTAGGTTGAATATTCCGTCAAACCCGGGGGCCTTCATGTTTTTGGTGCATTTCAGCGCTGAGCAAATCTGTTCCACTGTGATTCTATCCTCCGGAGGGATGGCACAAGGGGAGGAATCAAGGTTGAGTACGCATTGCTCAACCTGAACTTCAAGCGGACTTTGGATGTTGGAGCCAAGCATGTGCGATTTGGCAATATGCTCACCAATCGCATTTGCTTTCTCCTGAGGGGTGATTATGAGCCGATCGTCATCATTTTCATCTTTTAGTGGCGGAATGGGTTTAGGGTGCGTCTTTAAGACCTTGGCAACTTTCCAGAATGGTCTGGAGCGGTCGTCCAGATTCTGGACAAGCCGCCCGAAACTTTCGTTCCGGAGTGAGACCATTCTGGAAGCAATCTCCTTGTTCAGATCGGCCATTTCACGTTTCATCGCTTGATCTCCAGTCCTCTGAAACTGGCGTCTACGAACATTTC
Source organism: Ochlerotatus camptorhynchus (assembly GCF_037179485.1). NCBI lineage: Eukaryota > Metazoa > Arthropoda > Insecta > Diptera > Culicidae > Ochlerotatus > Ochlerotatus camptorhynchus. The sequence continues at coordinate 5,060 of NW_027040823.1, read as the reverse complement.
TCAGGCGAATTAAGAGTTGGGTGTGGGAATCAATAGCAATAAACTTACCCCTCACAGGAACTCGTCGGATGCACGCCTCGTCAGCCACGGTTATGGCTTGGTGGAGTCCCTCCAACGCTCGGTCGATGTCCTCCACGGTGTCAAGCGGCGGGTTGTCGATGATGTGCCTGTCTACCACGCGTCCAAACTGGGCCCAGTTTACGCGATGATAGTCCTTGCGCAGGCTTGAAGCAGGAGCCACGTTGCAGCCCAGCTCAGACACCACCGGTTGGTGGTCGGAACTGAGTTCGTTCAAGGCTACCGGCTTGGACAAGCCGATATTTGTCAGGAACAGGTCTAGCGTCGATGGGTTGCCCGCCGGTGAGATAAATGTTGGCTCATCCGAAAACCAAACGGAGTACAGCCCATGCTGTGAGTGGTCGAACAGGAGACGACCGTTCTGGTTCTGCTGGTAGTTCCGCCAGGCCTCATGGCGAGCATTCAGATCTCCTCCAACTACGAAGCGGGAACCGGTACGGGTGATGGTGGACAGGTCCTTCTTGAATTTAGCCGCTAGTCCACTGCTGGCGGCACACTGTCGAGGGCAGTAGACGGCGATGAACTGGACGTATCCAGTCGACGACTCCACCTCCACACCAAGGGCCTCGATGATAGTGGTGCGGATATGGGACAGAGTGTGGTATTTTATTCCTTTCTTGACGACGACCGCAACACCACCCCCCCGGGAGCTGGTGCGATCAAGCCGGATAATGTTGTGGTCAGGCAACCAGAAGCTGTCACCGGACTTTAGATGGGTCTCGGTTAGAAGGCCCACGTCGATGCTGTGCTTGCGGAGGAAGTCGACAAGCTCAATCTCTTTTGCTCTTACAGAGCAAGCATTCCAGGTGACGATACTTAGCGGTTTAGACGCCATACTGGATGATGAACTTACCGAGCACTTGGATCTGTTCGGGCTTATTGCGGCACTTACGAAGAGCACCGGACATGTTGACGAAGATTTCCATCAGTTCATCCGCTGAGAACAGATCGGGGTTGTTGTTTTGCGCTGTTGGTTGTCTCCAGAATCCAGGGGGGGATGGAGAGCTTTGGCCAGCAGAATCACCGGAAGTTGCTTGAGCGGAATGCACCCGCGAATTCACTTGCCTTTGCTGAGGAGCACGAAGGGGCGGGAAATCCTCCGTCCGAAATGCCGGGACTTTGTCCTTCTTGCGTCCTGGTTGGTTGTTAGTTGCCACCTGTTTTCGGATGCGTTTGAAGTCCTCGCGTTTGGAGCACTGTCTGTCGGAACCTTGATGAGCACCACCACAGTTGGCGCATTTTAACGCCACGGCTCCATCCGCAGGGCAGTTGGAAGTGGCGTGTTCTTGAGCGCAGTTGCTACAGCGTGGCTTGATGTTGCAGTTGCGAGTGCCGTGTCCAAAGTTCAGACATCGTTGGCACTGGGTCACATCGCGATGGCCTCCACGGTATGGCTCCCATCGTACGATTATGGAGTAGATTGAGCGGATAGCCTGCAGCGCATTCAGCGTCACCGTTCCCTTCTGGAAGTGCACCAGGAAAAGACAATCCGGGTACGTCTTCACGTTTTCGTCTCGCCTCGTCATCCGAAAGACAGCGATTGGGGCCAGCTTGTACCGGTCCTTGAGTTCTTCTTCGATCGCCTTGGGATCAACATCCGGTAGACCCCTGATGACTACCTTGAAGGGCTTTTCACCGGGGATGTCGTGCGTGAAGTATTCCGCATTGGAATCCTTCAGGAATTTGACTGCGATTTCGTATTCCGCTTTCGTCCGGAGCATCACCTTAGTGCCGATCCTGCTGATCTTGTACTCAGCTGCGATGCCCAGCGATGCGAAATCGCCAATGAGCGTCTTGAGTGGCACTACCTTCACCACCAGTGGAGGAAGCTTGATTTTCGCCGCACTCGGGCCGGCAGAATTCTCGGTTTCGACGGCGTCGCCGAAATCACCGATGTCGCTGGCGTTCGTCGCGGTAACATCGTCGCGTCCGCTCGTACCATCGGACTGACCTTGGTTCTTCTTCCTCTTTTTCGTCCGCTTCACAGGGACTGGGTTGGTATTTCCAACATCGGTGGGCAGAGTAGCGTACCTATTTGAGGTAGGTACCGAGCTACCCTCACCACTGTTCTTCTTCTCCGCTTGTTCACGAAGTCGGCTCCGAGAGCGCTGTCTTCCCATCACGCGATGCGACCGACACTACTGACGACGCGACGTGCAGTATATCTGCAAACGTTTGTAACAAACTATAGATTTATCGAACAACTCGACAAAGCGAGCAAAGACCGAACTCAACTGCTTGACGTTCAAGCAGAGAATCATGAGCTGATACCAGACAGCAGCGCTGCTTTATATTTTTTAGGTTAAAGCAGAATGATGTGCAACCAAGTGGTATAAAAGCTACAAAGACTCCTCCCATTATGAGTAGTTTGCTATCAAGTAGCGACACTGGCTATTTTCTTTTTGCGTACACGGCGAATGAGAACGACCCAAATTTGAGTTTAGTTCACTCATAATCGCCAAAAGTGTAGGAACTCAGCGATGAGTAAATTTGTCTCATGATTTCGTGTGGAAAACCTAAAAAATCTGCCAGAAAATGAGGAGATTGACGAAAATTGTATTCAGTCTCGGAGTAGTGCCAATAGACTGAGTGAATCCAATCTTTACTTTTCTCCAATTCGGGAATTTTTCCCTGGAAAATCCTGGAAAAACCTTGGAAACAAGAGGCAAATTTACTCATCGCTGAGCTCCTGCACTTTATTTCTTATTTTTGAGATAACTAAACTCAAATTTGGGTCGTTCTCATTCGCCGTGATAGATATCGGCGTCTGTGGTTAGCGTGATTACCTCTCACCCCAGCAGGCCTGGGTCCAATCTCAGTCGGCGCCATCGGCATGTTCTAAGGCATAACATCTCTGGGAGCTGCATCCCTGGCGTCGGTAGCATTGGAGCTCAGTACGGAAAACAAATCTCGCGTCACTTTTCAATAGGTCCTATCTACATTGTTCGATTCTCTTCATCGACACTCTCTTTCGTAAATAACTCGGCTTCACAAATCTGGATCAACAATAGAAAAGAGCCCATCAGCATTTGTAAACAAACCGTTCCAAAGCCCTTTACTCACAAAGCGAAGGCCACCCACACAAACCAACACCATCATCGGATAGGGGAAACTTCTACCTACAAGATGTTGGTGTTGGTTTGTGTGAGCGGCCTTCGATTTGTGAGGCTTTGGAACGGTTTGTTTACAAATGCTGATGGGCCCTATTCTATTGTTGATCCAGAAATGTTTCCTGACGTCTTCGTCGAATTAGATGCTAGATTGTTGCTTCTTCCATCGAAAATATCCGGCCGTGGCGATTCAAAGTTGATCAAGGTTGATCAAAATAATTTGTATCCCTTCTTTCAGTTTGAATACATGAGCATTTTGTGTGGTCGGTGGTTCTGAATATGGACAAACAGGCAGATGAATTCTATTCCTACTCTTTTCTGTAATAAGCTTGGTGGCCCTGAAAAGAGCCGTTTTGTTTCCAATGTTGGTGATGATTTAACCTCAGAAACCAAACAGAGTGCGTCTCCGTCACTTCAAAAACGTAGATGACATCCATGGCCGCTTACGCTTGGCGTGTTTAGTGTAGGTGACAGCATCACGGATCTCATTTTTCAGGAACACCTTCAGCACACCTCGTAAATCAAACCGGAGATACGTCAGAAACCGCCACGGCGAGCCAGACGACGGATGGTGGTTATCTCGAAGAATTTGCGTTTGGTTCTGAACATGGCGATGAGTGTGTAAAGTATTACGCAATTCCATCCTCCCTATTCGCACGCGCCCGAGGATCGGAGGCGAATGCCACTTCGACTTGTTTCGTCTACTTACTACTCTCTGACGACTGTGCTGGGGAAGCAGCATATGCATGTAGGTAATTGGTGGATTTGTTAGTTAATTCGACGCTTTTGGACAATGCTGAACATTTACCAGTTTTTCAATAGTTTCTTGTTGAAAATCAACATTTGGAAGCATTTTTATCAATGCGTAGCCATATTTCTGATCGATTGGTAATAAAATTATTGAAATTGGACCAGGGGCAGCTGAGTTATTAACGTTCAAAATCTTTCTTAATTTGTTACATGTTCCATTTTCGGTTTTCACAAAGTGTACCCCCATATAGAAATCAAAGACGTAGTCCTACGTCAAAAACTAATTTTATCCTACCACCGACTTTGCGGCAATAAAAAAATATAAAGTCGGAAAATGGAAAAACCATGTTACCATATTGTCACAGTAAGTTGAAAAAATCCAAACAAACAAGATGGCGTTATTGGTTTTTCCCAGAGCCCTGCAAAATTCACAAAAATACGTATTTATTAAAAAAAAATTATTTTTTTCCTACCACCGACTTTGCGGCAATCAAAAAAATATAAAGTCGGAAAATGGAAAAACCATGTTACCATATTGTCAGAGTAAGTTGAAAAAATCCATACAAACAAGATGGCGTTAATGGTTTTTCCCCAGAGCCCTGCAAAATTCACAAAAATACGTATTTATAAAAAAAAAACATTAATTTTTTCCTACCACCGACTTTGCGGCAATAAAAAAATATAAAGTCGGAAAATGGAAAAACCATGTTACCATATTGTCACAGTAAGTTGAAAAAATCCATACAAACAAGATGGCGTTATTGGTTTTTCCCCAGAGCCCTGCAATATTCACAAAAATACGTATTTATAAAAATAACGCCATCTTGTTTGTATGGATTTTTTCAACTTACTCTGACAATATGGTAACATGGTTTTTCCATTTTCTGACTTTATATTTTTTTATTGCCGCAAAGTCGGTGGTAGGATAAAATTAATGTTTTTTTTAATAAATACGTTTTTTTGTGAATTTTGCAGGGCTCTGGGGAAAAACCAATAACGCCATCTTGTTTGTATGGATTTTTTCAACTTACTCTGACAATATGGTAACATGGTTTTTCCATTTTCCGACTTTATATTTTTTTATTGCCGCAAAGTCGGTGGTAGGATAAAATTAATGTTTTT